>NC_140370.1:3187500-3562500 GCF_054491055.1 Hypomesus nipponensis
GCCACACCAGGAGACAGGAGACATTCATCTGCTGGCTCTATTCGACATCACAGGTTGGGGGAACAAAGACCCTCACACACGTGCACACACCGCGGCCACGGTGACACACAACACACAGACCTGGGAGATGGACACACACACACACACACGGACTGGACTGGACTGGGGTGACACAACACAGACAAGGAACTCAAGCTTCGGACACATGACTCAGGAGAAGACACTGGGTGTGCATATCTGACACACACATACACACACACACACACACACGCAGGTGACATAAGTATGTTGCGTGGCAGAGTGATTTAAACACACTTTATTTCATCCTGGAAACGCCATTGATCCCGCACACATACACACACGCTCCACTTTCCAGCCCAATATGATGAAATATGAAATGGAGCATTACCGCTTGGAATGGCAGTCGGCCCAGAACTGTGCTGATCCTCTGTCACATTGTCTTCTGCTGCCAGAGAAACAGAGAAAAAGGGAGAGAGAGAGAGGGAGAAGAAACGGTTAACAACTACAAAATAACTCCCCTCTTCCCATCAGACATTCTGAGCTTTCTATCTTTTTATTATTTACTATTTAGATTTCCTGTATGGAAACTCCAGGAGATTTCAACAGCTTTCGACAGCTCAACCTGCGGTTTGGGAATCCACGCAAGCCTTTCATATGCATGAGGTTTTGGCAACAAGGCAAACAGCCACCCACGTAAATAACATATTGGACCGAGTAATGACATGATGAATTATGAAAGTCTCCCATGAAACACCTCCCATCATCAACAGTGACCATGTGAAAAACACCTTGATGACTGCTCTAGGGAGAGGTTTCTGCATCTTTGCAACAAAACCAATCCACACTGCTAGCATCAAACTTAAGATGCTGAAGATAAAAAAATAAAATAAAAATGTGTTCGCCAAAAAACAAAATGAGTAAAAAAAACGACTGTGTCAAAAATGTCAAGCCTTTACAGTTCCGTTAAAAGTCATATATTATGTTTAACGTGAAACTACAAGAGCAGCAGCATGCATTTGTTTGCTTAATGTAGCCTACTTTAACATGACCTTGCATTCAAAGCGCATACAGGAAACGCTCTGAAACTGTGTAGCTGGTATAAGGCTGATGGCTTGATCAGCACCCAAGACAGATTCATTATCCTCCAAGCCCATTTTGACAGCATTTGATTTCAGCAACGGCCCTGACAAACAACCGTTTTTCCTAAGTACAGAGGTAAGTTTTTTCTTTCTCTCTGATTTTTGCTAAGGCTATTTTGGGGGGGGGGGGGGGGGGGGGACAGGTGAGTAGTTCCTTGCGGCATGTCAAGTACAAGGAACTAAATGGATTTTAGCAGCGGGAGGAGAACAAAAGGCTCTCCCACCTGTTCCATGTAAAATGAGGGTCTCAGCGAGGACTTCTGATGCCTCAATGTTCCACCCCTGCAGTTGAAATGCATTCTCCATTATGCCCTCTCTATCTAGCCTTTCATTTTCCCGTGCAAAAAGGACGGGGGAGTCTGACAGGACCTCCCAGTAGGGGAGCGTGGCGGCGACTGCCAAAGCAGAAACCGGCGCACTTTTAAAATCGCACAAAATATCCCCTACTTTACATAATTAGGCAGGATCCTATGGTGGCAGGAGAGGCTCCCTCAGGGGACTGAAGTCAATGTAGAGCGCTGTGTCAGAGCGCGCTGAGCAATGGAGAGGAAAGTGTCAAGCGGATTCTTCTGAAGGCGACAAGAAGACGAAGATGGGGATTCGTTTCTGGCCTTGACCGGTCAATGCCGAACACAAGCCACAAGTAACTGAATTGATCTAAAACACTGTCTGGCTGTTCAAACAAAATGGCTATCCCAGAGTAAAAGAACATAGGCTTACAGCCATCATCAGAATTTGTTTTATTAGTATATAAATAAAAAAAAACCCTAACTGTCAATATTTAACTCTTTAATGTCACTGGTTAATGTATGTTTAGTATGTTACTAAAGGACCACCATAGAAGAGTGTCTGCTATTTAGCTCATGTATAAGGTGGGATCTTGTGAAAGCAGGCCTTGGCAAAAGAGACCCTGTGAGTCTAATGAGTTTCTCCAGCGCTGTTGAGCTCCCTGCATCCAGGATCATTTAAATAGGCTCGGATAGGGGGGTCTTAATAATATCCCCCACGGTTCTATCAGAGATTGGTGGAAGGACCTGGAGGTTTTATTTTGATTAACGTCCCTGTTGGCAAGATAAGGGAGTTGAGGCAGAAAATTCCATTTTACAATGCCATCAGAACTTACACATTATGACAGCAATCCAAGATTTGTCACCACTGAGAACTTATTAAAACTTTTGTCAATAAAAAAAAACAAGCCATTTTCAGACTTAAGCCAATGTTTGTATTTGTTTCTGATCTCTGCAGGGTATTTTTTTACTGAGTCATCACACATCTGTCTAACAGAGTATGGGTCATCAGAACTCACCTGAAACCAAGGTGATATGTTCTTTTATACTAATTCCATACCAGATCAGGTCTAACATTACACCAACCCTTACCCTTACTCCTTATGAATAAAAAAGACCCTAACACATTTAACACATCCTGTACTCCAAAGCTGTTCCCACCTTAGTTAGACTGTAAATTATAAATATTTTTCAGCGCAGCAACACTCAATATTGCCTCAGCATCGCAGCTCTGTTAATAATTTTTTGACAAGGTACAGTGTATCACTCTGTCTGCATGACATAGTGTATTTATAACCGGGCTGCTGTGTTGTGTTGATACAATACAGAACACTCATGGGACTAAATCAGCACCGTTCCTTTGATTTTCAAAATGGAACAGGAATAATATAATCCCTCAACAAGTGTTGTAACGTTAAAGGCCACTCATTAGCATATGTTTCACACACAAACACACAGTGGCAGTCATTTAAGTGAGATTGGCAATCCCAAGACAAGAATGTAATCATTTAAATAAGAATTAATTATCAGCTATTTGCAGGTAAACAATTAAAAGAAGCTAGACCTCCCAAAACATAGACACTGGACCAGGTATATTATAAATTAAAATGTACATAAATGGGCAAAAATATCTAAACACTGTTTTCTTTCTCTGAGCAGGTTCAGTCCCAGGCAATCAGCTGAGTGGCGAGTCTGCGTTAGCTAGCCGCTCTCAGACACACACAGGCCCAGAGAGTGCTCCTTGATGTGCGTGACTCATCTGGTTGGTTACAGCCAACTCGGACGTTACAGTGCTCCACACAATGGCTGTGTAATCCACCCTGACTGGCCGAGAAGGAGACACTCGCCACGGGGACTACAACTCAATTTAGCGCAGGTCACCGGGGGTCAAACCTCCTCAATTAGTGCTAGTGGGAGAGAGGAGGTGTGTGTGTGTGTGTGTGTGTGTGTGGAGGGGGGGGGGGGGGGGTCACACACACACTGCACATGAATAACTTTCTTAATGAGCATTATTCGAGCTGGTGATTAGTGTCATAAATAATTTACAATGGAGGAGCGTGTTAATCATGTTGCATAATATTTGTAATCCTTTGTGTACTATCGTGTAAGCAAGCTGAGAGTTTGAATAGTTACTCTTAACAGTCCCCCCCTCCTCTCAAACATTATGATTATAAGAGCCTAAGGTATTCTTGGCAAATGAGAAATAACACATCTCAAGATATCTTCTGGTATACAACATATACCGATCTGGTGTTTTAACGATAAATCAGGAAAAACACTGTAAAAGTGAAAACAAGGCAAAAGAAAAAACGTCTCCTCATTTGCAACATGGGGTAACCAATAATTGTTAGCCAATCAGAGAGCTTTTACAGCAGCAGATAACCCATGACAACGGGAGAGACACATGCCATGGAATAAGAGGGGATATCGGCCAGCTCCCGCGACGCCCAGCCCAACTCACTGTGCCTCACGTCAAGAACACTGACAGCCCTGCTAATGGGATTTTGCCATGCCTCCATCATCATTTCCTTAATGATAATTCTAACCATATTTTTATGTCACATTAGAAAAGTGTTAATGGCTGTTATACCACAGATCATTAATTGTGGAAAAGACTAGAATATCACAGCTTTGACTAGAACCCAGAGCTGATGTAGATTTGAGTTGAGAAAAATAAGGTGATGAGAATGGCTCATTCCTAAAAAAATTGTGTAGTTAGTCTGGAGTATGTTTTCAATAATTAAGAATTTTCTCTGAATAATGTTTGTCATTAATGCTCCCCACAGCATTACTTTTTATTGAGCAAGAGTGCCCTGATTGCAGTGCTGGATTTGCAAGGAGGAAAAATCCTAATTGTATCCCTGTAAATGATTCTACGACAGACCTGACCAGGGTGAAAATCCGGAGTTAGTTTGGTGGGCAAAGAAATTGGGATACACACACCTTATGAATAGTCCAGGTGAACCTCCTCCTCCACAATCTCTAATTTAACTGGTCTACAAATGCCAAAAATAGAAAGAAAAATCATTAGGCCTAATCACAGAGTTATGCGGTTGTGCTGTTTTCATCTTTTTATAAAGGGGAGCCGATATTACAGTATACTCTAATGCATTTAAGAAACGATTTAAGAACTAATTGCTATCATCAACTCAAGCTATTTCAGGATTTCCTGACTAGACCTCCTAACCCTGTTTAGCATGTCTTCATGTGATAGGATGACATACACATCTTTCCACAGCCATATAAACCACCATGCTTCAATTCATGTGGAAATGGAACACAGCTCATGATGAACATCAAATATTAAAGGTGTATATGACACAGCGGCGATTTTATGACACCCCGCAATACTTAAAGTAAATGGTGCAGAAAATATATTTATATATGCAGACGACGGGGCCTGGAAACGTTGTACTTAGCCAATAAACACATTAGAAGGAGGGCGACCTAAGAGAGTGTCATTTGTGCTCCAAGAGAAAATATAAACCGAGAAGTCGAGCGATATTCTGGAAGTCAGCAACGTGGCAGATAGTCTTCACACTGTACTATATATGTGCATCCTGAATTTGGGCAGCTTCCTTGTAGCACATCACTGAGGTAATGTGCTGACCCGACACTTCTGCACATCAAAACTAAATTAGGATGCAGCCACAGTTGAGGAATGGGCATGGCTGAGGATTGAGTAAATGTCACCGGCGAGGGTGAAGTGTTTGCATATAAGCGAATGATGTATGGTGTCGTCCTGTGCCACCTATTCCCCCAAGCAATAACGTAGCCGGCTCTGTCTCTCAGACTTAATTGAAACGGGGACTTGTAACGCTGCCCTTTTCCTCGATGGGACCAAAACATAACCTCTGACTCCCTTCAGCATCTAATCCAAAGGAAAGAAGAAGGGGGGCGGGCTGGGGGCATTCCACAACCCCCAAAAAAGGTGCTAACTGTCATGAAGACTTATTTTGTCATGTCTGCTGCACACTTCCTGGTTCTCTTCGGCGTGCAGCTCCGTCCCTCTCTAGCCACCGTCTCTCTCCTTCCTTCATGTGCCACTACCACCTCGGTCTGCTACTCCACCACAGAACAGAGTGTTCCTTCTGGGCCTAAAAGACCCCATCGACACAGACCAATGTCTCTAGCCAAGACAAGCCAAACAAGACTGTGCCACTGAACTCTGACTGCATTCTAGACTTGGAAAATATACACAGACAATCACCACCACATGTAATACATTCAGAGAGTAATGTTACTGCCAAACTCTAATACGACCATTTGTCCCAACAAAAGTAGCATTTAGCAACGGAGACAACTCAATTCATTGCACCACAATTGTATTCCAACTGAGGACATTTCTGTGGACATCTGTATAAGCCTCACTTCTTCCCCAAGGAAAGAGATGGATAGAGAACAATACAAAACATCTGCCTGTCCCTTCTGGTTGTGAAGGAAGAGAGGGGAAAACTATGACGTACCCACATTTGCTTTGCCTGAAAACAGACTTCTGTGAGGAACATATGGAAAAGAAGGGATTTTGTGCAACCAAGTGGCTGCATTCTAAAGTCAATAGCAATGACAAAACAAACACTGAATGTCATTACTCATACTCATATCTGTGCATACAGCCTTCTTCTGATAGAACACCACGCACAAGCGCATACACACACACACACAAACCTGCGTGCCTTCACAGTATACACACAAATACACACATGCAAGCACATGTATACACACAAACACACTTGTAGCATATTGGTGTGAACAGATTACATATAAATGCTGTGTCTTTTGAGAATAACAAATGTCATCCCAGCTAACAAAAAGTCAATGCCAATCTGTGCTCACAATAAAAAGGAAATCAATCTATAGACCTGTTTACTGTCTATGATAGAACAAGCAAGTGTTGAAACAGAATGTGACAATTGTGAGATGTGCCTGCACTCACATCCGCCTCTCTCCTGGGTATTGATTTAAAATGGTGGCTGTATGAATGTACCGCGGACCATGTAATCTTCCTTTGAGATGAAGACTTCCGAGAAGGAAAGGGGAGAGAGAGAAAGGAGTCCACAGACCACAAGCTGGGAATGTGAAATTGTGGACAATTATTTGCTGAGCAAAATACAATGCCTGCCAGATGAACTGGAGCACAACCTCGAAACCCAGCAGCTATCCCACTAAAATACTACAGAGAAAAGTATTGAGTGTGTGTGTGCCTGCGTGTTTGTGTGTGAGAGAAAGAAAGGAAGAGAAAGACAGTCTGTAAACTGTATCTCATCGTGTAAAAATCAACTTTATCATAGCAAACTCTGCTCTAACAAATTAGATTTTCAGTTCGAGATGGAGAAAAAATAATACAAAGTTCAACAAAGGTTTCATACAGTCTGCTGAGTATAGGACTTTCGTGAACTGAGGTTTGATAAACTGTAAATGACATTCGGTTACTTATTTGACGGTTGGTATAATAATAAGGTTGAGCACCAAAGCTTCGTAAGAAACAGGGCTACCTCAACTTCTCTTCTCAATCCTCTCCCTTCCTGCACACAGACTCAAACAGTCCCTTTCCTTGAACCTAGCATAAAACGTTTCCTTATAGCCTTTACTGTATTTAGTTTCTAGGACGGGAGTCACGTGACACCAAACTACCATTCCATCAGACAGCTCAAGTTCCCAACTTCAGCGTCATTAACACATCCAGATGTTCCTAACGCTGCGTTCCGTCAGAGGCGCTTAGGATAGACAGACTATAATAGTCTTGGCCCCTTTTATTGTATGTTTTAATTACAAACGTATGATGTTCAAATGCGGTTCCACTGTCATGCAGGGAATTCTACAATATAAGAAAAGCATGCAGTCCTTTTTTGAAATGCGCGTCAAGCCACTAAAGACTATACGTGTAGGTTAATAAGGTAGATCGACAGACATCTCAATGAGCAAAAGGGATTTTGAAGTGAGTTGTTGAATTTTGTCGATTTCCACCTTGAAATAGGTGGTCTTTGAGGAATCCTGCAAATCACTTACCTTTCAATGATCTTGGTTTAGCTTGCTTGCGGCGCGACATCCTATAGAAAACGCTGAAGTTGCTCAGTTTCAGACTGATAAATTGTATTCACTTCGAAAGCGAATATCTTAGGGTATGTCAATTTCTCAATGACAGCAACCGCGAGTGCTTTAATACCATTACAAAAACATGTAGGCTATCTCGTATGATCAGGATATCAGTTTGCGATTATTTTGTGATGAGGTGGATGTAACGTTAAAATCCAATTTATCGGCAAGCTACTGTAGCCTATTTAGTTCAACTGCGTATCGGGAAAAGTGTAATAATAAAGTCGTAATTCCGTCATGCGCTTCCAGTCTCCAGCAAAACACATTCGCGTGTAGGCATGGTGTTCTTTTTGAAATAAAAACGGAATTTTCGCTTTTAGCCTCTGATCTCAAATAGCCTACAATCGCGTGAGAAAGACATCAGCAAAACGCCTGCTGTGAGAGTGCAAAAATGCAACAAAACCAAAAAAAGAAAAAAAAATCATAACACTTTTCACTGCATATCCACCTAGCCAGCATCAAAACTAATATAGACTCTTCCTTTTCCCACTCCAGTTAGCTAATCATGGATTAGGTTCGGAATCTGATCTAAGTCTACGTCTAAATAGCTTTAAAAAGAGGATGAAGAAGCAGAGAGAAGATGGAAGCTCCCTCCTCATCACAAACCTGCAAGGTCTTGGACTGCGCTGTCGCTCCGGTAGTCCACATAATAATGGAAAATGGAAGCAAGGCCCCCAAAGCCATCAGGATGGCTCCAGAGGGGGCCCCTACCCCGCAGGGACTCGCTCTGTACGTAATCACTGAGGAAATCATTGTCAGCCTGCCTGCACTCACACACAGACAGAGAGGCATGATTAAAATCCTCGGGATCATGGCAAGATGCGGATTGCTGGATCTGCTAGTCCCCGGATCCGGAGTCGAACTCTACACCCAAAGTCGTTTTCTCGCCCTCGCATCTCGTCTCTCCCTGCTCGCGGTCGGCCGCTCTCCGTCTTCGGCAGACGGACTGGTCCCCCTTCTGGTAGAAGTGGTTAAGCAGAGATGTATTTTCGGTGTGTTTGTTGACATCTCGCATACGAGCTGAAGAAAACCATGGCATTTTAGGGGTGAAATGCAAGTTATCAGTCATGATTCATAAGATTCAGTGTAGTGAATGCAAATACAATACTTTATTTACCAAAATGTTTTAAGAAATCCTTGGTTATGTTTATTTTAAAGCATAGATATATTTTATTACATGGTATCTATTTGAGATTATACCACAATTTCAGTGAGAAAAGTCTGAACATATTGATAGCATACATATCACAACAGTAAACAACTGATTGCTATAAGAAGCAAGTGTGGAATTGAATCATCAAGTGTTATGCTGTCACTCCCCCCCCCCCCCCCTCTCTCTCTCTCTCTCTCTGTCTCTCTCTCTCTGTCTCTCTCTGTCTGTCTGTCTTTTATCACTGACAAAATGTCTACGACAGGGGCCTTTAAATAATGCTGCCTCGCCTCCTAGTGAATGTCCAGGCTCTACCCCTGTGATGTGAAAATGAGATTCAGAGGAAGAGTCCTGCGGTGGGTTACTCACTCTGCACTCCACCTCCGCAGCCTGCTGGACACCTCGCCAGGGGCCTCATCTAAAAATCACAGTCACGCAAGCCCAGATCTCTCCACACCATACACTTCTATTGCTTACCATTCATGGGTGGTTTGTAAGGAGGGGCATTCCCCACACAAAATTTGAATAGATTTTGGAAGCATTGAATAGCTTTTTGGCCAGGTTTTCAGCAGGAGTTGGTGAAGTTTGAAATTATATTTATGCAATTATTTTTGAATATGAACTCTCTTTCTTGTGTAGGTTTGCACTGTGTTCGTTTGTATGTTTCACCAGGCAAAAATGGGCTGTGATGCATTATCAAACCTATCCACACATTGGCATGGTGAATCTTAGATTTAAAATGTGTAGACTATGGCAAACATCCTTAAAATAAGAAAAAGCTAACTATTTGTTTGGCAGGTGAATTGTTTGGTTATTTGCTTTCCTCCATTTTTTTTTTTTTTAACATTTAACACCTGGTGTTTATCTGTCAATTGAGATTACTTGGGATTAGAATCTTTATTTATATTCATACAACCATAAGGCCATACATTAGGCTGCAAACCACATATGTATATATATACTTATTACCTACATATGCTGCTAATACTTGTTTGTGCATGATGTATCTTCTAATCTTAGCCTCAACTTTGCTTTTTTAGACCTTCTCCCCACCCACATGCTGCCACAGAACATGAACAAAAGATATATGAAAGCCAGAGAGGCATAGATTGATATGATGTGCTCTTTGGTGCAGTCAGAGCACTCACACACTACAGTACGCCAGGTAAACACACATATGAAACATCTACTTGGAGGTGCTTCAATCCTGTCAGGGGGTCTCGCCTGTCTCCAACTTCAATCTTAACAACGCTCCAAAGTTCCTGCTCTCGGTCCCCATGCACTGTCAGACAGTTCTCCCAAAGTTTTACCACCCAGGTCCCCCCCACCCCTCCTCCCCCTCACCTCCTGAATACGCTCACAAACACAAACAAACGTTGTTCGCTCCTCAGTCCTCGAGGGCTGTTTGCTACTTTCATTAGTGACATAGTAACTGGGAAAAGGCTTGACTTGGCTCAGTGCTCTCTCAGTTCCCTCTCCAAGGTACAGGACTGATCGAGACTGCTGCTCAGAACTCGTCTTTTATGTGAGAGCAGCACCATGTGAAGGCTGTCGTTCACCAAGCTCGGGAAAAGAAAACAGGCCAACACCATCATACCAATGGGGAGGCCATCAAATATGGATTTACCTGAACAAATAGCTCCATTTGATAATCAACAAAATTGTTTTTGTTTGTTTTACTAAACCCCATCCACTAAGCGAGAGAGAGGAATAGAATCAAACGATGCATACAGAAAAGAGGGATGGTAGAATAACAAATATATTTGGAGATAGGTTTGTCTGTTGTGTGGTAGCATTGTGAAGATTAATGTCATAGTAAGACCAGTACTACTGTATTTCAGTATTCCCACTCATTTATTCTGACAAAAGACTAGACATTTTAACAACATCTAAACTTTTAAAACAGAAAAGCAGAGTTAATCTGAATCACTATGAAAAACAAGACTGCATCAAATTAAAACCCCACAGTGAAAAACGGATATTATACAAACAAAACAATCAACACTACAAACCCTGTTAGAAAAAAGTCAGATTCTCCATCAAAGTCTATGTATAGTATTTGGTAAAACTGAGCAGTTGAGCACAGTTTTTTTTTTGTTCCACCTCCTGTCGCTCTCGATAAGACATGGAGACGCCACGGCGAGGGTGCGTGCCAGAGCATCTGAGATCTCACTCTCTCTCAGTGGGACGGAACGTTCCCCAGCGGAATCTGTGGCCTTCGGGGGCGGGATTACGTGGCCTCCTTCCTGACCCCTTCGCCCCCTCACCCTCTGTCGGTCTGACTCTCTAGACTGAGCACTCCAAAAAACACACGCTAGTCTTACTTTTTGACTTCACAAAAGTTCTCTCTTCAAAGTGTTTCCTTAAGATATACTGTATACTGCTAACTCTTTTTTTATAGAACCAAAAATGACTTCACAAGTGGTGAAAAACACTACATACAAGATGACTGTCAATTATACGTGTTAGACCAGGGCAGAACATTCGCACACACACACACACACACGCGCACACACACACTTGACTTGCCTCATTAAAACCCATCTACAAGAACTCTGAGATGTGAATGTCTCCCTTGAGGAGCAGGGTACGTTCATCTCGAGAAAGATCTTGAGAGATAGAAAATTCGACTTTTTTTTTTTTTTTTTTTTGCCTCTCTCTTCTTATAATTACACTGCGCTAGCTGGAATGCATGACCCTGAGAGTAAGGCTGGCTCCTGGGAGGATGGAGCAGAAGCATCAGCAGCCTCTGTCTGGACCTCTGCTGTGCATCTCCCCAGTCGAATGCCACCCACACCGGGCAGGAGTGAGGTCGAGCCTGCGCCCCCATCACCGGAGGAGGCCTCTCCAGGGACCTTACACTATGCTCCAACAAGCCAAACTCCTGAGGCTGAGAGGAAGGGGAAAAGAAAAAAACAAGATGGGGAGTGACTGAAAACATTGGCCTCTCTGAGCACTGAAGCAAGCTCACCCGGCAAACGGATTCAAAAGAACAAAAATACCACAACACAGAGAGCCTTGAACATGGCTGCCTTTCAGAGTTGGCAGAAGCCTCGTATTCTGTAGCATCATAGTTATCCAAAATCATTAAGCAATTAAACGTTGGAGTGAAACGCAAACATGTCCACACACATACGAGCGCACAGAAGTGCACATGCCCACCTACAAACACACAAATACACGCACCCTCGAAGCAGAGACAACCGAAATGGACTTCAGGGGTCAATAAGGGGTAAATGTTTCTGTTTGCAACACTCATGGTGCAAAGCAGTGATAAAGAAGCGCTGACAACCTGCTGTCTTCAGTAAACCGGATAAGACTGATAATAATTACACGTGTGTGCACTTGGACAGGTTAGTCAAAGGTTCCTTATAGCTGCCCTAGTAACTGAGGGGATGTCACAAAGCGGGCGGAACAGAAAACGAGTGGTCCTCGTCAACGGTGACCTTCCGGTTGGATATCCATGGCTTCCATCTTCCCGAGCCAAAAGAGCCCTGCGGAGCAACTCCCAAACCGGGTCATTAGCGCAGTGGTGTCACCAGACAGCGGATCACGGGCCAGAGCAGGAGCGAGAGGGGGACTCCTGGCACCGCTGAGGCTGCTGTGCGGGTTGACATTCAGGGCTGGCTGATCTATGGGGCTGGGGAGACAGTGCCCTTGCTCTGGGTCTTCATGAGGAGAAGGTCCTGGCAGCTCTCCCCCTACTTACTCCATCATCAGCCGGGGCTATGGGATGCTAGGCTAATGTGTCCACTCCGCTACAACTACATCGCGCTATAGGACTCTGTGAGTAGCCTTGCTCATCAGTGAAGCCACAGGACTCAAAGCTGTGTTCACTTTCTATATCATTACTTACAGATGGGGCTGTAGACTGCCCAGTCGGGAGAATCAGGCAGATGTATTCTCCCCGACCAACCTCAGAACGCGCTTCATGGAGAGATGATCTTCATAAAGATGTATTATTGGCAGGTAGCACACCATTAAGCCTCGATGGGATGGTTTTATAGTGTGATCAGGAGTCATTCTGGTGGGTTTATGTCCTTCACGATAGCTTTGACCTCTAAGGCCCATGCTCAGTAAATGGTGACCAGTCTGAACAAGCCAAGAAAAGAGAATCCCTGGTGGACTTACACTCAGCCAAGTCAGGGGTAAAAAAATACAAAATCTCTCCTTCATCGCCGTGAGGGTTTTTTTTTTCTTGGCCTCTCATATATGAAGGGAAAAACATTGAAGAAAATCCTGTTTCAGATAGAGCTTTATATTTCCAATAAGAATGACGCCTTTCTTTCAAACCATTTTCTCTCTCATTATATACTTCTCTTTAGGAGTCTCTCCTTCAAGAGGAATCTGGCATTTCCACCCGGCACATGCTGCTTCCACTAACTATCCAGCTCTGCGAAGCCATTAGTCAGCGTCTCTCATCCCAAGGAACCTTCAACACAATCAGTCTGACTCACCTTACGAGAGTCTGACCACTGCGGTTCACAGGGGCTATCTCACTTCATTTAATTTCCATGTTAACACGCTGTTCAGGATTAATACTAACTCGACCCAATCAATTCGGCCAAGGGCTTGAGCGGATAAGATTATTTGCTGGAGTTGACTACATATAGCTATTCCTACTCACCTGAGTGAACAGAATATAAGTGGTGCAATTTCGCCTTCTGATTGGAGTCGCTGTGAGCCACTGAACAAGAGCACATGTACAGCACATATGTAAGTATGAACCGGCGCACGGGCCCAAATCCTTTGACTCTCACCGAGAATAATGAGGTTCAGCTGCAAAACGAAGGGGCCCCATCTTGTCGTCTACGTGTCCAATTTAGCCGTACATCTCCCCAGGAAGGACGGCGGCATAGCGGCAACGCCGTGAACTCTGCGGATCAAGAGGGCTCCGAAGGATTAGGGGGGACTCTCACTCCCAGGCCATGTGAACATTATTCATCCCCCACCCACCCCTCCCCACCCAAGCCATGCCCACCTCCCTGCCTCCCCCATGACTCCCACCCCCGTCCCTGACAGCGGCATAAGCCCAGAGAGCCTCTCTCTGGACCACGGTGGCAGGGGGTGGGGAGGGGGGGGGGGCTTGTGGGGTGGGTGTTAATTAAAGGAAAAGGTTAACCCACACGGGGGCTGGCTGAGAGTGTGTTCAGGAGGGTCCCTTGGTAGAGCAGCTGGTCTCCATCCCTTCCCTTTGGAGCCCCCCCCCCCCTCCTTGCGGGGGGGCAGGGGGGGGGCAGGGGACCAGGGAAAGGAGCCAGGGGGTGGGGTAGGGTGGGGGGATGAAGGAGTGGCTGGGGCAGAGAGTGTGTGGCTGGGTTGACCCCAACACTAGGGGGGGGGGGGGGGGGTTGTGGAGTGCGTGTTTCCACTCACCTGTCCACTGTCTGCCTGCCTTGGTCTGGCTCTGGAGCTGATTAGTGTGTCCCAGAGAAGGCCTCACCTCCCCAAACACCCCCTCACTCCTCCACCCGGGCTCAGCCCACACACCTCCAGCTGACAGTGGGATGCAGGCCAGACCCACTTAGGAGACAGACAGTGTCAGAGAGTTAAGGAGAAACAGAGGCACGGAGGAGACAAGGGGGGGAACTGAAATGGTAGTTTCTGGAAAAGTCTTCTGGACACCAGTGAGAGGCCGGGAGCTGGAGCAAGGGTTGAGGGGGTTTGGGGTCTGAGGAAAGGTATGTTTCAGAGAACAAGCCTGTCACTGTCAGGGACAGATGTTTTCTTTGCAGCACGCGTCAGGAAACCATGTCTATCTCTGGGAGATCATTAAATGATGATGAATTATCCACTCCATATTGCCCAAATATATTACATTGTTTTCACATGGATTGAATGATCATTTGGGAAAAAGATGGCCTAGTTTAGTACAACATGGTTGGTTTGCATCAATAGGGAATATATGATAAATGGATTGGACCCAGCAGCGATATTTCAAACATTAATTTATAAAACGTTAATTAAGAATACCTAATTAGATTACATCTGAATACATTGTTAACTAATTTCCCCCCAAAATATATAAAAGTTCAAAAAAAGATAACCTCCATCTGGCACGGATGCCAAGTTTAGAACATGTCCTTTCATAATTGCAGTATGGTGTGTACACTTTTCTTCAGTCTCCAGTATTGTACAAGTTGTGCAAACATCTGGCCTGCCAACGTATTAATAACTTTTTTCAAGCACACACAATTATACAATTACAAGAGACAACAGGGCAGATACGATACCAGGAAAGCCAAGGAAGAGGTCAGTATTCCCCCTCATCTTGTTAGCCCACTCTCTTGTTTACACAGACAGTGCTCTGCCCAGGGTCTTCTATGGCCAGGGAAGCTGGGTTTGACCCACATTATCCAGTTGTGGATTTGGCTGGGGTGTAGTCAATCTGTTATTTTCTCACAATCAAGAAAGACTGGATTTACAGGTCTCAATACTCTATCTGTTAATAAGATGGACAGGACTCCCAATCCACTAAACCTGTCGTTCTTGGTAAGTCTACAAAATGGCTTAAGCATTACAATTCTGGAAGGGTCTATGTAATATATATTGACCATTCCATTAATGTGCAGGTTATGATAGATTCATGAAATTATTCTTTTTTAAAGACGAAAGGTGTCATCAATGTGTATCATAGTGTAAATCCCAGCTCACACTGCTGCTGTTTAGGGCCCCAGGTCATTGCTAGTTTTTGCTTGACAAGATGGCCTCGAAGCTGAAGGATCCTGGATTGAAAGATCACACAGACAACCAAACTGCAGTCCACCATGCCACACTGATTACCCTTCATGAACTCCAATGAACACTTTGAAAACATTTAACTCAAACAACAGGGAACAAAACGTTTTTTCTCTGCCACCACCCCCCCCCCCCACACACACACACACACACCCACAACAAGCACAGGTCATTTCCCATCCATGCAGAGAAAGCACGCGGTCCCAGTGGAGCCTTGCTTGGTACTATGGATTTGCTCTGTGGTTGACTCGTCTGGGACACCCTCACTGTTTGACTGAAGGTTTTACGTTTCTAACAAGGTTCTAATTGCCAAGGTAACAGACCACCTGATTAAACTCTATATTAAGCCTACTCTTCCTATGGCGGTGGGGAGCAGTGAACATCGGACAGATGAGAGTGCAGCAGGGGCACAGGGGCACACTCTGTGTCCGCTAGGTGGTTGGTCTCCTCTCGGTCTGTCGAAGCTGACAGTTTGCTGACAGGAGCGTGGGGATCAACAGGCAGTGTTGGAAATGAGCTATTTTGTTTGTGAAACGTGTCCTGCCAAGCCCAGCCTTCCTGTCCTAACCAGCCCTCCTGTCCTACCCAGCCCTCCTGTCCTAACCAGCCCTCCTGTCCTACCCAGTCCTCCTATCCTACCCAGCCCTCCGATCCTAACCAGCCCTCCTGTCCTAAACAGCCCTCCTGTACTAGCCAGGACACCAAGGAGTTGCTCGCAAGCCTCGGGTCCCATGTCATGTGCCCTCCTTATAATAACTAGTGCATTTCTCTACTCAAACTCTGACTGGTTTGCGAGGGTGGGGGGTTGGGATTCTTCAGAGCAGACGTGGAGGGTATGAGAATAAAAAACCTCAGTGTTACAGTCCCATCTCTCCTGTCAGAGGGCTGACATGGCCCACCTAGGGACCCGGGGCCTTTGGTGCTCTGAGTCTGGACACTGGCCTAGTTTCCCTCCCTCCTTCCCTCCCTCCTTTCCCCAAATCCACCCCACATCCCATCTCCAGAACAATAACTCCTGAACAGACCCATCTCATCTGTTCTCCACTGTCATCTCGACCCCACTAAGCCCCCCCCTCCCTCCCTCCCTCCCTCCCTCCCTCCCTCCCTCCCTCCCTCCCTCCCTCCCTCCCTCCCTCCCTCCCTCCCTCCCTCCCTCCCTCCCTCCCTCCCTCCCTCCCTCCCTCCCTCCCTCCGTCTTGATCTTTCTTGGGCTCTTTCTATCATTTGTTTTGCTCCTTCTCACCTCCTGTACACAAGTTAAATGAGATTATTTTATTATTTTTAAATGCGTGCTTTGTCAAGCTTATTACAAAAAATACTACTAAAGTAAAAAAAAAAAAAACAATCAAAGTTTCAAGCACCAAATTAATGTCATTTCATGACCTGACACGATCACCGACTGACACACATTGCATTATGCGTTGTGCATCATCTAGCTATTGAAATGTCTACAGCATGAGGATGGCACTGTTTTCTGGCAGGTGTAAATGGCTCCGTTTTTTTGCTGTCTTGTTCAACACCCGTTTTATTTTGATGTGTTGGCAATCTCTTTGCCAGGCCAGTAACTCCTAACACCTACACTCCTCTTTCAAGCCGTCTGCTTTTTTCTCATTCTTGGAGCGATCCCCCAGAGATCCATAGTGCACCTCTTAATTTCCCTCGGGACGCATGCAGGAAACATACACTAGTGATTTTCCAGGGATGAAACAGAGGGAAAACATTGGGACAAGAGATTTCATGACATCTACCTCTGGTGGACGAACCACACACTTCAAATCAGTTCTGTAACATGTCACTTGTATGGAAATACGCATTTTCGTGTGTTTTTGTCTTTTTCTTCACGACCGTTTTCTTTTGTTTTCGGAGACTGAGGGCGAAACGGTTTCCAACGGTTTTGCATTGAACAACATGCAGTCAGTGCGGCGCAGTGAGAGGAGGGTCCCATGGGGGTGTCGGTGTGCCCCGGTAGATTTGGCTTGTACACCCGTCACACTTCTGAGGGGTGACGTGCCTCAGCGCTCCGCTGAGGGCGAGCCTCTGCCATGTTTACTGTCATGTTCGGAGGTATGCTACGTGGCTTCAAACACATCAAAACACATCTCCAGGAATACTGATATTGGGAATGCTGCGGGGAGCGGCCCGCATACACGCACGCACACTAAGCCAACAGACGTGCACACACAAATTATTCACAGAGACAGAACGAGACACAGACCCCCCCCACCACCCACCCACGCCCACCACACACACACACACCACACACACACACACACACACACACATTACAGTAAAAGTAGTGTGCATACTGTACATTTCGGGAGCTGTAACAAAAAGAACCCCTTGAACTACTTAGATATCCCTGATATCAGACACGACAGTAGTGAACAATACTGTATCGTACCATGTCTCAGTCATACTCACTGCTCGGGGTTGCCAGGGTGTCACGTTATCTATTCCATTGTTTCCATAGTAACGTGGCCTACACTGACACCTGTAATTTGAATGAAGGTAATTTGGCCCAGGGATGTCTTTGTGTGCACGCTGTGTAAGCTGATTGTCAATGACAAAGACTGGTGAGATGTCAGGAACAGAGGGGCTGTCTCTCCAGTCTGCACTGTGAAAATGACCTGGGATCGTCTGCTCGGACACGACGCAGAGAGAAGGGCAGATCCCCCTGGCGGATCCCCCTGGCTGTGTGTGGTCTCTCCTGTCCCTGTGTGCTGCCCGCTCCACTTTGCCGCAGCACCACATTTCCAGACCCAGCTCTCACTAGCGCATGAGATCTTGTGATGAGCGGTCATGACTGATTTGACTAAGTGATGTGCTCCTGGCCGTCTGTGTGCTGGTGTTGTACACGAGGCTCCGTGTTGTTCTCCGTGCCTCCAGGCACATGGATGTGGGGGGAGGGCGGTCTGGAGCCCCTGCCTGGCTCAGAGGGAGGCTGGGCTGGATTAGACGGCTGACAGCTGGGCCACATCTCTGGAGGCGCGGGGCAGAGAGGCCCCCCGACTGGCTACCGACTGGCTACCACTGCACCAAGTGTCAATTTGGGCGTGAAGGAAGGCTGGAGAGGGGAGCGAGCAGGGGAATGAGGGAACGGGGGGCCGCTGGTAGTCATCTGTGAATGGACATCAGCAGAGCGTGGGCCCTGTACACCGTTAGGCATCAGGAAACACACTATTTATTTAGGAGATTCAGACTTGGGAGCACAAATAAGGCAGGCACATATGAACGGACACACACACACACCAACATAAGCTCTTTTAAGAATAGTTTGTAGGAGTAGGCATACAGTACACAGTGGATTTCAAATGGGACGTCTGAGGATCATTCTGTTTCTGTGAGGAACTTACCTTGATTTTCAACACCTTACCTGGATTTTCTGTTCAAATGTTCTAATTGCATATTCAAAAATGTTACCAATTTGATGAACAACCATTTCTGATGGAAATGTCAATATTTCTCTTGATAATGAAAAAAAGGGTCGGAAAGCACTCCACCCCAGGTAGTAAACCCATACAATTAGCTGCAATCAAGATTACAGACTACTTAACAGAAAAAAACACATTTGTATTTCAATCAAGGAACTAAGTCACGGGATGTCTAAAATGACTTGACCAAATGGATATTTGAAGCACTAAACACTCAACTTTGAACTTTCAGGATGACTGATAGCAGGATTCAATGGTGTGGTAACAAACAAGACATGTAGGTTCTCCATAGAGATTTGCTCAATCCTTGGTGACCATTGTATATTGACTGCAGTGTGACTACCACCTCTGTGATACAGTCCAAAGTAGACTTTATTACCCAATGATGTCCTAATGTGATTTATTTGTATAAATGAGGGTGGGTTGTTGGGTGAGGTGGGGGTGGGGGCCAGTATGCAAATGTTTCCCCTCATTAAACAGTGGCACCACACACATAACATGATCTTCTGCTGCTTGTTTTTGTGCATTAACGAGGTGCAACGATGGCCGTAAACTAATGACACCATAATGATGACGAGCCTTGTGATGAAGCTGTCATACGACATTTTAGCATTTCATCCTCATCAGGATGAAAATAATTTCCACAGTTTAAACAGCTAAAGAACAGTTTTTATAAGGTAAGCTATGCCTCTGAAGTAATTTAGTTAGAGTTAAATTTGACGTTTTGGTTGAAAGTAAGAATTCAATATATTCAGAGTGTCTCATGGTTGATTTAGTCACTTACTTTCAAACTGAAAAGGAATCAACGTTGATTTTTGCTATATTTTACAGATTGCATACTCTCTATATGATTGGTTCCCACCCACAAGCTCACTCTATAAAAATGTCTGGACAATTTACACTTTGTGGCTTTTATAGTGAAATAATTACTAGATTTGGTATGAAGATCCCACTTCAAGTAAATTATGGATCGTGATTGGTTGGAAGAAGTTCCTATGTGTAGAACAATACAAGTTGTACTTTTCAAACTTTTCAAAAAGTCCAGACAGAGTTTGATCAAGTGAGTTTGTGCTTACGGGTGGCACCGTCTAGATAGGCCCGCTCCCTTGACTCCACAAGCTGTTGGCTGGATACGTCCACAATGCTACACTATGTTGAAAAAAACCTGACAGCCTTTCGTGCGGTTTTCAAAATAAACCCGATGGTCGACAGCAGGCCTGATTTAAGAAGCAACTGAGGAGAACACACGTTAATGGAGTCGAATAATGTTGAGAGTAATAAAATACAATATCAAGTGTATGAGTGACTCATATGAAACAATTGGATTGTTAGATGCATAATGCCAGGTGAGTTATGTTTTGTTTAGCAAGTGTGTTAAACCATAACATTCCTGAGAAAAACAACATCAATTCATCTGAAAAGATGCACGTTACGTCATTCCCCCTTCTGTGCTACTTTTGAAATAACAAGGACATTGGATAATTTATATTTTTCTAGGTGAAAAAACGTTAGCTCACAAACAGTATACTTAAATGTTCTACTTTTTGCTGTTTCAGCAGTATGCTCCCCATCAGGGCTCATACTAAATCACCATTAAACAATCATCTATGGAGGATGCATCTGCACAGAGACACGTTTTAAAAGAAACCCAACCTACACCTGGGAGGCAGATACTAGGCCCCAAAAAAGCTCTTCTGCTTGGCATCGCTTCTTCTCTGGCAGGTCTGTAATCCTAACTCTCACCTTAACCCACTGTAATCCTAACTCTCACATTAACCCACTGTAATCCTAACTCTCACATTAACCCACTGTAATCCTAACTCTCACATTAACCCACTGTAATCCTAACTCTCACCTTAACCCACTGTAATCCTAACTCTCACCTTAACCCACTGTAATCCTAACTCTCACATTAACTCACTGTAATCCTAACTCTCACATTAACCCACTGTAATTCTAACACTCACCTTAACCCTGGCCCTTCACCCTGGTTCAAGGGTTCACACATGTGAAATCCTTTCTCTACATGAAACAGTATTGATTTGGTGACAATGTAGAATTCAATTAAATTTGAATCTAGGTAATACTATCTGTTTTGGTTGTGACTGTACTTCAGCATTGACTCAATGTTAACCAAAATATTGGACAATATGTATTGTCCATGTATTGTGACTTGCATAAATAAAATGTGTTTTTAGCATTACTTTTATTATCTAAGTTTATTTTAAATGCCAACACGTTTGAGATAAGAGTACTGTACATCCATTTACACACACACACACACACACACACACACACACACACACACACACACACACACACACACTCACACACAGTGCTGCTCTACAGTGCTGCTCTATAGTGTTCTAGAAATTGATGTGGCATTGTAACAATAACAAAAAGATACATTCCAGCTGATTGCTTGAAGTGGAACAAGAGCTGTGCAAATGCACTCCACCCCACTTCCCTGTGAATGAACCAGTGTTTCCTGACAACTTTGGTAAAGTTATTGTAAAATGAAAGTCTCTGGAGATTTCTATGAGCATTTGTGTTTCAGATAAAGTCATCTTTATGAATTTAGGAGCAGTGAGAAGATTAACCCCATAACTAGCAGACATCTCACTGTTGATCTCTGCATCATTAGTCCACATTAATAACCCATGCAAATGAAAATGGCTTTTTTATCATCTTAATGACATGGCATCTCCAATCTCTATCTCCAGGCAACTGTCCTGTGAGAGCAGTCATTCACTGACTCTTATGACCTCTAGGTGTCTATGTCTCTGTGTATCTCTGTGTGTGTGTGTGTGCATGTGTGTGTGTGTGCATGTGGGTTTGTGTTTTCAGCAATGTGTGTATGTGTGTGGGTGGGGGTGGTGGTGGTGGTGGTGGGGGGTGGCAATTGCAAAAGTAATCAAACGCTATTACACAAACGACACACAAAATCTTTCTGTCTCACACACATACACGCAGACATATAGTACCCACTCTCCAAACTAAAAACGATGCCACTGCCCATTAGAGAGATGGATTGACAGGAGCACAAAATAAATCTTTGTGGCAGTGAGTCAGAAATATAAATAGAGCACCTAAGATAGATTTTTCTCTGGTGTTGATGAAGCTACCTCTAGGGGCAGAGCCTACCTTTTTAGTAATGAGGACAACCACAAACCCATCGGTCTGTTAATGAGGAATGATAGGTCGGTGTGGGTGGGCGACTCGCTAAAGAACCAAAGATTACACCTCACTGGAGGCTTTCTGGGCTGTGCTAACACAACAACCGCTGCCATCGTCTAAAATAATACAAAGATTCAAAGGAGAAAACATCTCTACTGTAAGAATGAGCCCCACCTGGTGGCTCTGGTACAGTTCTCAGACTCAATTCAATGGCATGTCATACACTCTTCATTATGTTGGTGCTGCGCCCGACCAGGATGTCAAGACCAATGACAAGGACCACTGGGGGGAGGGGGAGAGAGAGAGAGGGGGGGGGGGGAGGGGGGAGAGAGAGACAGAGAGAGAGACAGAGAGAGACAGAGAGAGACAGAGAGAGAGAGAGAGAGAGAGAGAGAGAGAGAGAGAGAGAGAGAGAGAGAGAGAGAGAGAGAGACTGTTGGACTGAGTGTTGGACTAGCAGGATGAGCCACTACAGAGATGTACCTAAAAGCCTGCTATTCACCTTCAATGAGTCTTCCTGACAGTTGTTTTTGATCCTGGTCATCAAAAAAGGTGCTGAAATCCATTTAAAGCTCTTGACATCCACGTAACGCTTGGCCTCCACATGTGGAAAATTGCTTGTCAAGGGTGCTATGGTCTCTCAACACTCAACTTCCCCTCCCGTCCAAAATGTTGAGCCATTAACAGCTAAATTGGGTTTAATGAGATCAATAAACAATCGGGATATCAGGTGGGCAGGGAAGAAGAGGCATCTCTCAACTATCCAGTTTATCATCAAAGCGATACACTTAGCTAATTATCCTACCAGCAGCACCAGTCAGTTAAACCCCGCCACCAGAGACTGATCAACTACTCGGGGTTCTGATAAACACACAAACAGACGCACACATCCTCCTCCCACACATCTGATTGGACAAGAGTGAATCATGGTCATGCTATGGCCAGTTTGTGTGTTACAGTAGGGTGCTGGGGACTGGACACAGAATGTTGCGCTGTGTGTGAACCTGAGTTTGAGTCCTGCTAACCCATTAGAGCACTAGTGCTAATCAATGCGAGGCCTTATGGGTTGTATAAATCATCTACTGACACCTGCGGTATAGGTCGTTAACACAAAGTCCACCAGGGATGGGGAGAGACCAAACCCCCACACACCACACACACGCAAACACATGCAACAACGATGTCTGTGTTGAGGACTCAACAATCACACCCATGTTCAAGAGTCAGGATATGAGAGACAAAGGCGCAAAAAACTGCAAATGAATGTAATACAAGAATTCAAAACAGCCCAATCAGCTACAGACTGTATCTGGGTTGGTCTCCCTGCGGGAACCCCCATGGCTAAGCTTCCTGTATTCCAAAATTAAGCTTTCTAATAACACTCTGTGTGATCCCCTTTCAGATGATAACCGCACTGCAAACCTCTTCAGACCACCGGAGATACTTCTCAAATATTAGGAGGCAAAAAGAGAGGTTCCTGTGAAAATGTTAATTGAGGATGCAGTTATACTGCGTGTGAAGGCATGTTCAAAAGTGCACACGCAGCCATTTGTAACCTGAGTAGTGGTACAGAGTGGGACCATCTGAAGACTCACAGGCCCTTTGATGTCTCTGGAACACGGGCAGAACGCATGTGTAATTAATAAGCCATTTGCATATGATGAACTAGGGCACTTAGTCAATGTTCTCGGGATACAAATACCTGAGGAAAACAATAACAACAAAGGACATTAAAAAAGGGAGTCTACGCAAGAAAAGACAAATCTATGGCTCGCTCTGGATTAGAAATACATTAGCAGCTAATTATGTCCTAATTGCCAATATTTGAGCAGGTGTTTGTACTTAACCAGTGGTGGTGGCCTGCTGGAAGCAGCTCATCAGGGTGAGTCTCTGGTGAATCGTCCACCCGGTCCTTGGTGGATTCGAAGACATAGAAACTGTGATGTGGCCTCAGTCGCTTGATGTTACATTTCCCTCCGAACACAGACATAATGCAGATTTACATGTGGGGTTAAGGCTACTGCTAAGACTAAGGTTAAAACAAAAGACCATTAAAACAAACTCTACCCTGTGAAACTCATTCAAGAGTGTTTCTGTTGCCAGAAAACATTCCTCTGAGATATTCCATGAGATATTCCCAATACAATTAATAAAAATTGACAAAGAAATTGACAAAAGTTCTAAGCTTTTGCCAAATATTTTCACAGCAATTTGAAGTGAGATTTTTTTTTTTTTTTACCAGAGGTTGATTAAATATTGAGCTAAGGAGCTTCAGAGATCTTTTCTCATCGGCTCACTCTGGCATTTGGCAGAGAGGGTGCATCAGAACATCATAAATCCCCTGTGTCGGACCTCTCCGGTTGAACAAGCTGAGTAAGCAGAACCCTGAACCTTTCTTGGAGAATATGAAAATGTAGTTCTAGCACCATCTATATATCATTATATTTTTCTTTTAGACTATATTCGTTTTGAAACGGGGGAAATTGCAAAAAATAAAATCAGAAGTATTCCTTTAGGACTAACACTGAACAGAATTATCATTACATGTGTAGTGACTTATACGTATTATTTTTATGTATTATAAATGCAGCATCATACAATCGTGTCAACAGCAAGGACATGAGTATTCGTGACACTCATATTGACTTGTCTATCTGTTGAGTCTGCACTGTGGAGGATCACATTAATGCTGGATGTCTGTGTGTGTTATTGAAACAACCTCATTCACACACAGGCCAGTACATTTGCTTTCCACTTTCAAGCAATCTTGCTATCTTCCTCCCAGACAGTTACCAAGTCTGTCCCAGACTCGACATCAAAAATCAGCTGAATCTTTTCCCTCTCTCTTTCTCTCCGTCTCATTCTGCTCCATCCCTGCTCGCCCACCGTCATATTGTTCGACCTTGAATGAGATGCTGTCAGGCGCTTTTTAGAACATAAGCGCTGCAGTTTCCCATAATCCTCTGGGAGCATTGAGGTGAGAGCTGTGGCCCAGTAGCACTCCGAGTGGCTGGCAGCGGATCAAAAGCAAACGAGGTTCCCGAGCTCATTCCAATTATAACAGCACACACTATCAACTACAAATACAAACAGCACGTAAGTGATAGCGCTGGTGGCCTGGAGGAAGGCTGCCAGAGAGCAGGCAGCATGCTAATCAGGATACCTCTTGCCATGGGCTATTTAGGGAATAGCCTCTCATCCCACCAATTCCCCATGCCAGAGCCGGGGAAAGAGAAAGAGAAAAAGTCAAGTGAATTCCCGTGGTACACAATCCAAGGACAAAATATTAGAAAATGGATCTTTATCTTTTGCTCTTGGCCAATATCCATATTAATTACTAACAATACACAAATCACATTTGCTGAATTAAATATATAGTGATTTGTCAAACACGTACAGTTGGCTAACTACAGTGGTCTCAGGAAGTGATTCATGGCTTTTAATGAAACATGAGTAAACTTGAACAGAAAGTGTCTAACAGAGGTTTCAAATGGCCTCAATTGAGAATATGCTAATATCAAATTCCTTATTTTACAATTCATTTATTTCAATTCATTTGTAAATAAGAACAAAAAAACAAGGATACTTTCTCATTCACCGATCAGATCACACCTCTGTAAATCCCTATGAATCTGGTTATCCATCAACAACATCCTCCACAGTGTAATGTTGTGCCACACAGTGCAGTGATTCATATTGTGTGCTAGAAGGAAAAGATAGTGGATATTTGTGCGCGTGTATGAGTGTGTAGTGTTTGTGTGTGTGTGTGTGTGTGTGTGCAGTGCTGGTAGGCGGCGTGCGTGCATGCTCCCCCACTCGCGCGAACAGCCCCTCAGAGCTTGGCATCTCTCCAGAGCCACGTAGGGGCGGCGGAGGACAGCGGGAGGCTGGGCGCCAGGCACACATTGTGCACCGCGGGACCCCACCAGCCCCGGCCCGAAGGCACAACTCTCAAGGACATGGAGAACTGGGGCAGAGAACTTCCAAGCTGCACACTGCTAGGGCAGGCTGAGCTAGAGAGAGGGAAGGTTTTCAAACTGTCATTGACAATGATGTTGTTTTTGAAAAGAGGGAAGCATATGACGAAGACATTTTCATTCCATTGGAAACTGTGTGTGTGTCTGTAGCAAGTGTCTGTTAGGAAGAGTGTTTTTTTCTATTTATTTTGCATTTATTTGAAATGCGATTTTCTATTCAATATATAATTAATAATTTGTTGTAATGACATGCTGATCCCAAGTTCAAGATTAATTTCAAATTTTGCTTCAAAATAGTAGTATTACAAAGGAAATATGTGCCAATCATGTCATCCGTCCACAAATACAAATCCAATCTTAAAATGGAAATGACAGCCTACTGTTTTACTTGTTCTGTGCATTACTATAATCTTTACCCCACACACACAGAGAATGCGGTTTATACTCGTTCGTTTGCAGAGCGCTCAGAAATGAGAACCCGTCTGCATTCCAAAGAGTGTATTGGTTAAACCTCAAACAAAAAGCCAATGTTGACGCATTCGGAGCAACAAAGAGAGAAACTCTACAGAGGTGCTTTGAAGGCAAAGGCCTCGTCTGTGGCGGCAGTGTCTCCCCTCAGCAGTCCGGCTCTGCAGTCGGGTAACCCCCCCCCCCCCCCCCCCCCCTGGCCCTCCTCACAATGTCAGAGGGGAGGCAGCCACACTGAGCCGAGATGGAGTACCCCCGACCAGACCTGACCACATCGACCCACGCCGCCATCCTGGGCCTCTAATGGAAGTCCCGGGCGTCCAGACGCCTCCCCTCTCGGACGGGGGCGTCCAGCAGGGCCGGGCTCATCATCCGAAGCAGCGGGCCCCGTTAGGCCCCCCCCCTCTCTCTCCAGGCCCCATTTTTTGGGAACATTGAGGGGCAGATGTGTCCAGATGAGCACGTTCTCATTTGCGGGGGGACCAGGTTAGCGCTCGGCCGGAGGGCCCCGCTAGATCGATAGCTTTATTTCCCTAAAACGCCAGCGTGGGGAGTGTCTGCTCACAGGGCCACTTTTAAAACCGCCAGCGTCCCAGTGAGGACTGGGCCGTATCGATCGCTGCCGTGTGGAACTACGTGTGCCTTCTGGGGAAGGATCTATTTGTGTCACCCTGGGCTGGGATGGGGCTCCGCTGGAGGAGGAGAGCACTCAGCCAATGGAGGATGCCAAAAAACATCAAAACAGCCATGTTTACAGATTACCCAAAGGGAAAGCAAATTACAGCAATTATGCAGGCTGTGGGAATACTGATATCAGCATACCTGCTATTTCTCCCAGAGACAACTTCCATGTACACAAACAAAACAGCGCACTCTTAATTGGAGTTGGTGGCTAAAGAGCAGCAAACATTGGGACTTGAACAGCACCGCACTTCTGATGCAGGCAGCTGAACAAAAATGATTGGTGGGAGACACAAGTCGTTTAAATAATTTCCCATGATTAAGACAGATCCCATTTGGAAAATTGTTAGTATATGTATGTTCTGAGCAGCATAGATTTGAAACGACTGAACTAAGATGTCGGTAGGCCAACAAAACCGTGATGATATGATACATTTTCATTAGTTAACCACACCATGCCCTTTCAGTTTACACAGAGGGAGAGAGTACACTAAAATCACACGCAATGGTTCTCGGTCATTTTCATCCTTCAAACTCCTTCATCAGAACCCTGTCCGTTCCCCCAGAGATCTGAGAGGATGTTCACACTGCCTCGTACAGCCTCTCAGCGTGGAAGTAGATCACAGTGCATGTTGTGATGTCTGGAAAGCACACAAAGTGCAAACAAGACAAGATTGCTGAGGACATGAGTTATCAACATTGATAAAGTATTGGAGAAGCTATTCTCTGGGGTGTTCCGGGATCCTTTATGGATTAGGTAGGCTAATTGGGTTGGCTGTCTTGGCTCTGCTTCCTGCAAAACACAAATTGACACGGGCAAACTCAAGAATCTAGGAAGAGATAGACTGCTTGCGTAAGATTTTTCTTTATGATTATGGATTTCCGGAGTCACGCAGGAATTGACATTGCAGGTTGAGGAATGAGATTGTTTTTTGTCGTGGTTGATTGGGTCAGAAGTAATCAATAACCGTGCATTTAGGTCACCAAGTTCACAGGTAGCCTCTCCACTGCACATAAAACAGTAGGATCCATCCCTCTTGTCCTTCCTCATCGGAGGGCTTTTTGAGCCTGGAGGCTTGGGCGTGGAGGGTGGGTACCCCGGCCTGGCTCTTTCCCCCTGGAGCCCTGCAGAGTTCCTGCCCAATAAAGCACACTGCCCTCCCAAGGGGCCCTCCCTCAAGCCCTCCAGTCAGCGCTTGTTTTTGCACCATTTATTTAGTGTGACACATCTCCAATTAAACTGTGGAGGCTGCTGCATTTCCCCCATAACTACCTCTTATACCTCCCCATAGACTTTCTGTCACACTGTGAGAGAGAGAGAGAGAGAGAGAGAGAGAGAGAGAGAGAGAGAGAGAGAGAGAAATGGGGAGGCATGGAGATGGAGAGAGAGAGAGAGAGGGTGAGACAGAGAGAGGGGGGGGGACTGAGAGAAAGAGAGAGGGAGAGATCACTTTTTGCCTGGCAGCTATGATCACAATGTCATTTTCCCCTCGGTGGTTAGAGCCCTTTCTGAAAGGTGCTCTGAATTCTAATTATCAAAATATTGAACAAGATAATCATGCTCTGAAATGATACTGTCACTCTGCTGTTTGCCTTGCTATCATCCAGGGTACAGTGTGGAATCATACCCTTTTCTTTTTTGTAATTTATATTCATATCTTTTAAAACCACCTCAACACTGTATTAGTCAACACGTTTTACATTAAATAACAGGTTAGGTTATAAATAGTCAAAAACTTTAAAAAACAAAATTGTCAATCCAGAGAGGAGCTGCTCCGCCTTTCATTTTCAAAAGCTCCACCACGAAGGCCACATGATTGTGTCCTGAATTCATGTGTGCCTCAAAGACCCCCTCCACGACGGGTTCGACGATCAGTTTCCTCCCACCCCCTCATCCCGGCGCCCCCCCGCGGCCCCAGACAGAGTCACAGGAGGAGTGACTTTGTCCGACCCCGATCCCGTCTGTGAGAGCGCAGCTGAGGGCGGCAGCTGCTGGGGAGGACTGGTGGGGGGGCGCCCAAAACGCCAGCTCTGCCAACCCGAGGGGCCGTGGGGAGGCCCAGTGGCAGCTGGGAAGGGTGGGGCTGCCAGCTGTGGAGCAGCAGGACGGTGGGGTGACGGGGAGATGCCACTAGACCCCGGCCATGCACACCCACACACTTAGGAGCACTTTTACACAGACAGAGTGATACAGAAAATGCGTTGCTCCAAAGTCTGTCTTCGAGAGAACAAACAGTCCCACTCCTCGCCAGCTCGGCCCAGGCGCCGGCCCTTTCTAACACCACGGCCACACACTAGTCACGTGCTCCAGCCACACATCTGGCACGCCATCTGTACCCCCCCCCCCCCTTCTGTGACAGGTAGTCCCTCTCTCTCTCTAGAGGGAGCAAAGGGGGGGGGGCAGGGAGGTAATTTGGGGTGTAAACGTGCCCTGGACTTCTGGACAGATCCGACAAGCTGAGGACTGCTGCTAAAATCAAGGGGCTCGCTGATTAGCAGAAAGATCTTTGGAAAAAATTGCAACTGGTTCTATTGGTTTTCAACATGGTGATTAATGACATTCGATGACTGCCCTTGGTTCCGGCCACAGTAAGTCATCCCTAATCATTTTCTTCGCCAGTCAGAATATAGATCAGAATCATTGAAAATTAGTCACATTAGGATTGATACAGTATACTATTGATTCTATTGAACTGGGCCGTTACTGTTTCTTCGTGGATAATGCTGGAATTAAATATTTTAGCTAATGATCATTTATTAGAAAGTATTGTTTCTATTAAATCATACTCATATCAAAGTTAGTTTCATTTGGTGCTATGCCAATGAAGAAACATGATTTTACTGACAACTTTATTCAGGGGAAAACAATAGCTTCCAAGATGAATGTGTTGTAACAGATGGAGGGGACTGTAAGGTTGTATGTGACAAAACATCAAGACAGAGACCAAATAACCTCAAGAACTCAGAACGAGAATATACAAAATGGTTTCTGTGATGCTGATGGCACACAGGATGTGGTCGTGGAGTCCAGGTGTCTGCCGGACATCATCTTTAGAGATGTTGTTTTCATGGCATCCCCAGCAGTCAGATGAAAAAAAAAAGGTTACATCTGTGTGGGTTTATTATCTATGTACATTTCCATTAACAAATCATAGTATCAGTTTGGCCCAGGCAGTCACATGATTTACAATGAACTCAAGTAGCAGAGGACGCAACTAAACACAGAGGGGACTTAAAAACGAAAGGACAAAAATCAAATAAAAACATTCGTGGATGTCACAAAAACAAAAAGGAAACCAAACTTCCATTGACACATACAGCTCAAGGAAACCAGATGTTTGACCAGTCTCCAGATTCTTATACAAAGTTAGCTCCATCTAAAAAGCATCAAATACAGTTTTTTTTTTTTTTTTTTTTTTACATCACATACGGCCCTCGACATGTACCATGGCCTAGCAGAAGTCACCTCCTCACCTAAAACATTCAACCGCCCACCTCTTCCCTCCCTCCGGAAGTTATTGCTTCGTATAAGTGGGGGTGTGGGGGTGGGGTTGGAGAAACACAGCCCCACACTATGGCTAAGGTCTGTATTCTTCTGTCCTATGTATAGATATCTTTTATAATATTAATAAGAATTCCCATTGCCCCCATTTCCCAATCTGCAATACTCTGGGGAAGGCAGCTCATTTTCATCGAAGGCTTTGCTGCTCAGACTACAACAGGACAGTGGTGGAGCCGGGGGAAAGAGGGAAGGAGGGGGGGGGAAAAGAAATTGTACACAAGGACCCCAGCCCAGATAATAGAGAGAAAGAGTGTGTGTGTGTGTGTGAGTCTAAGACGTCGTCTCAGCGAGCTGCAAAAGTCCAGACAGTTGAAGACAGGTCAGAGGTCAGGGGTCAGGGTGGGGTGGGGGGGGGTGGGGGGGGGGGGGGTAGGAGGTGGCACGGCCTTCTCTCATTGCTGGTAATTTCCATACTGACCCTACGGAGAGAGCAGAGGAATCGATGAAAAAACATCACAGGGACAGTTTAGTCTCAGCCAATATGCACGGGTCGTGTTAATATTGATACATCTAAATAGGATGCAAACAAGCACATCTGTCGAGTGAACCGTATGGTAGGTGTACGGCAAACATTTATCTTTTTTTTTCTTTTTTTTTTGTGGCTGCATTGGCTGAGTTTGACCAGCAGGTGGCAGCATGGCCTCATCGCTGGAATTTGCCTGGTTTCAGCTGAATGGCCACATTTGAGGGGGAGGGGGGGTTTTAGTAGAAGAATGATCCAAGTGGGCCATTCTCTGAGGAAGTTATTTAATGTCAAGTGCATTTCTAAACAGGGGTCGAAATAGGCCTTAGACGTGTGTGTGATGTTGCTTTTTGTAATTCATTTCAAATAACTTGTTTTAGGTTCAAATAGCACTACGTTACAACAGTGCTCATTGCAAACGGTGCAGTGATGTTTTCTTAATAGCATGAGAGGAGACACACAACAACAGAATGATAAGCTGAACATCAAACTGATTACTGAAAGAAATTCCAAAGCTCCATTTTGACTACAAGCTGTGCATGCTGTGTTTTCGAGGACCTCAAGACTTAAATGCGACCCCTGGTTACAAAAATAGAGAAAGCAAAGATGGGAAAACAGAAAAAAATAAAATAATAATAAGCAGAGGAGTGAAAAGAAGGAGAACCAGAACAAATGCAAGAAATACAAAACAAATCAAATGAAATCAAGGCTGGGTGGTAAAAAATAAATAAATGAAAAATATTTTTTTTTTTTTTAGAAAAAGAATAAAAGTCTAAGATTTGACGTCGAGGTCTTTACAGCAACCATTACCTTTGCTTCATACAGAGCTAGTCAGAGGGGGTTTCAAATCCCCGGGCCTTTATTTCCTCATGTGTCCCTGAATATTCAAAGATATAAAGATATCAAAGGGTGGCTGCGGCCCCCGCACAGGACCACAGGAAAGCACAGCGCAACATGTAGACCCCTCAACCACTGTCCCACGCTGCCTTTCAAAAGCTGTACAGGGAGAAGAGAGCGCCCCTGACTGTCTGGAGGCGCTAGCTGCTGACTGTACCCAGGTCCTAGTCACTGAACTGGGCCTGCCGTGTTTGTTAGCCACGACTCATCCCCGGTCCCTGCATTACAACCTAAGGACTAGCGAGGGGCAGCTCTAGCTGCATCAACGCCTCCTCAAATCTGTCTGCTAACTCCCCCCCCCCACCCACCCACCCTCTCCCACACACAGTGACAGCATGCACAAGACCTATACCTTCCCTCATCGGTTAAAACTCCAGGCTCAGTTCACCTAACATAAAGACATCATCTCTGTACGTTTGTCTCTCTTAATGTCTGACTTGACAACTAACAGATATATAGGGAACACACACACATACAGAGCCACATACGGGCAGGTGGCTGCTAGGAGGGAGCTGTGTTAGGGGGGGGGGGGGGCTGGGGGGTACTCACCTGGTCGTAGCCATAGGGACGCTGCTGCTGGGCCTGGGGCGGGCCCGGCTGGGGGGGCCGGTAGCCCCCATACTGCTGGCCCTGGCCCTGGGGGTAGTTGGGATATTGCCCTGGGGCACCTTGGGAGGGACCTGAGGGGGGGACATGGAGACGAAAGGAGGGTGAGGTCTCCAACACAGTTGGGTAGGACTACAAGTGTTCCGGGACTACAAGTGTTCCGGGACTACAAGTGTTCCGGGACTACAAGTGTTCCGGCCAGGACTACAAGTGTTCCGGGACTACAAGTGTTCCGGGACTACAAGTGTTCCGGGACTACAAGTGTTCCGGCCAGGACTACAGGTGTTCCAGGGAGGGCTCTACTTTGAAGACGTATTTGATAGTACCCAATTGCTGACCTAACCAAGTCAATGACGTGAATCGCCAAGTACAAGTTCTGTATTTATTACAGATCTGTAAGGTGCAGGTGTCTGATACACTCAAGTTGAGCATCTCAGACTGGACAATGAATACAGGAATGAAGGGCAGTTAAATAGTATGACAACACACAAGGGTTTTACTCTCACAAGAAACGTCAGGGAGATGACGATCAACATGGCCTTCGCAAGCACAGAAAGAGGACGCCGCATGCTGGATAGCTTTTGTTTAGGCTTTAGACAGGGCTCCTAGAAATGGCCCTGACGTTCCATGTTCTCGAGAGCTCACATAGCAGGGTCGAGTTCAAACATAGTTCATTACATTTCAGAGCGTTCCAAACAGTATGAAAGTAATAAAGTAATCACTGGTTGTAGTCCTTCATTATTGTTAACTGATCAGTGGTCAAGAACAGACCTGAACGTCCACATGCCCCCCCGGGGCTACTCAGGCAGTCTCAACAGCTCATTGAGCTGGTGGTGTCCACCTCGTGACAATGGCAACCGTTACTTTATCCTTTTCAGAACAGTCTACATCTTCCAGGACAGATAGCTGATAGACAGAGACATGGGTGGCATAGGTTGGTGGATACTCTGGGCTCTGGTTCGTGTGCACGGTCTCCCGATTATCCCTCAGTCATGAGGGGTACGGGGAGAGAGGAGGAGGAAGGTGAGAGAGGAGGGCAAGAGTGAGAGAGAGAGAGAGAGAGAGAGTTCAGGGCCAGGAGTTAGGGTGCTACTGTCTTAATGGAGAGACATGAAGGAGATTCCGTGAGCCTTCATTAGTGGTGCCGACCTCATTAAAAATCACTTCATCAGCCCGTGTGCGTGCTGGAGCTAGCTAGCTAGCCTTCTGCCGCTGAGGCCTGGCTGGCGAACTGACTTACCGAGATCTGCATCGTTAAGCACCCACTAATGCCCGATGCAGTCAGACAACCTTGCGGAGGCCTTCAAGAACGCAAGTGTGTATGTGGGTGTGCCAGATTGATCCGAGCCCAAAACCTCACCAGCTCATTACTGACATGAGAGAATGGCCTCTGGCTCAGAGAGAGAGAGAGAGAGAGAGCGAGAGATGAGTTGTCAAACCCGGGCGAGGAGGGCTGCACTCCACACTCTCCCATCACCGCCCTCTGTGTTTTCCTGGGCCCAGCCCCCCTCTCCTCTCCTCCCCTCCTCCTCCCCTCCTCTTCCTCACTTCTGGATGGCTCTCGCCTGCCAGACTGGCGTCCAATGGCCTGCTCATGGGATAAACTTCGTCGGACTAGCGTAACCCTGCGTCCTGTCTCTCAAACGTCTTCAAACTGAGGTTCATGGGGGGGGGGGGTGGGGGGAAAGAGAACGAGGGGGGAGAGAGAGACAGGAAGCGGGGCAAAAGAAACAGAGACAGAGAGAGATATAAGCAGGGGAGAGAGAGAGTAAAAGCAAGAGGGAGAAAGAGGGAGAGAGTAGTAAACGCGCTGTTTCACCGTCCCACTTACCGTAGCCCTGCTGCTGTCCGGGGTAGCCCTGCTGTCCTGGGTACTGCTGCTGAGGGGGGTAGCCCTGCTGCTGGGGGGGGCCCTGCTGGTAGGCCTCCTGCTGCTGGCCATACTGGGCGTTACCTGCAGGGGGAGACAGAGAGCGGCATCAGCCGGAGAGCCGCACCGCTGCTCAACAGCAGCAGCTTTCAGCCACAGCATCCACAATTGTGGGGTGTCTGTTAGGAGACCGCTTTGGTCTGAGACTGGGGTGGCCCCACATGTTCCCTCGCTCACCAACACCCCCCCCCCCCCTTGTGGTCACTGTCTGTTGGCTGTTGCTCTTGCAATGGTTGTGACGGCACTTTTCAAAAATGACGGCAAGAACCACCGAAGCAGGTCAACAGACGGTGAGTGAAGCGTCGGGATATCCTGACGGGTTTGAGGGCTTTACGCCTCAGCTGGTTACTGCAGCGCCGCCCAAGTAGCCTTACCTGACGTCATAAGCGAGACGCAAATATAGAAAAACAATTACAACAAAAATAAAAAGCCCACATGATTTGAAAACAATTCATGAAAAGTGAGTAATGAGGGGGGGGGGGGGGGAGAAGAAACAAATAGGACACACGAAGCAGGGACAGAAAAATGGACAACGCCTAAAAAGCAGAGTAGGCTATGAGTAAAGCGCACACGGCGAGCTAAGGCTGCTCACTCGCTGCTAGCTAGGCTAGCTAGGCTAGCTAGGCTAGCTAGGCTAGCCAGGCTAGCCAGGCTAGCCAGGAAGGACTGTGTACATGGTTAATGCAAATCTGCTTGCTTGTTGAGGTCCTTTCCAAAAAAAGCCTTGAGTAGAAGCCCCCCCCCAAAAAAAACAAAAAAAAAAAGGCCTCCCAGATCAAATCAAAGCCATAGCAAAATGTCTGCTTTCACCTCCTCATGTGCTTACACATGTGAAGACGTTTGCTAAGGTATGGCCTCCTAGATACCTCCTTGGTGGCAAAGCAGTGTGGGCTCCTCACAGGGCCCGTAGAGGCCTAGTTCAGGATACAGCGGTGGAGAACAGTAAGTATGACCTACATCGTCGTGACAGGGAGATAGGAAGGCATGTTAATGCCCCTGGGGCAGGAAATAAAACCTGGCATTGTCTTATGAAAGAAAGGAAACCCTCGTTTGAGAGCAGGATGGAACATTCATCACAGACTTAGAGTGTACATGTTAATACATGTTGATCAATGTTGCTTTTAAAAGCGGATATGCCATGTTCAGCAGACAGCCTTGTGTGTGTGTGGGGGAGGGGGGCAAGGTTTTATTTTGTAACTTTAGTGTGAAAATAGTGAAAGGTTTAGGGTGGGAAAGGAGAGGACGATACAGAAGAGTATCAGGAGTGAGTCAAAGTGAACTGACACAGGAGGAAGTTGTTTCTGGGGAACATGGTCAACAGTGACACAGGAGGAAGTTGTTTCTGGGGAACATGGTCAACAGTGACACAGGAGGAAGTTGTTTCTGGGGAACATGGTCAACAGTGACACAGGAGGAAGTTGTTTCTGGGGAACATGGTCAACAGTGACACAGGAGGAAGTTGTTTCTGGGGAACATGGTCAACAGTGACACAGGAGGAAGTTGTTTCTGGGGAACATGGTCAACAGTGACACAGGAGGAAGTTGTTGCTGGGGAACATGGTCAACAGTGACACAGGAGGAAGTTGTTGCTGGGGAACATGGTCAACAGTGACACAGGAGGAAGTTGTTTCTGGGGAACATGGTCAACAGTGACACAGGAGGAAGTTGTTTCTGAGGAATATGGTCAACAGTGACACAGGAGGAAGTTGTTTCTGGGCAACATGGTCAACAGTGACACAGGAGGAAGTTGTTTCTGGGGAACATGGTCAACAGTGACACAGGAGGAAGTTGTTTCTGGGGAACATGGTCAACAGTGACACAGGAGGAAGTTGTTTCTGGGGAACATGGTCAACAGTGACACAGGATGAAGTTGTTTCTGGGGAACATGGTCAACAGTGACACAGCGTGTAAAGGCTCTGGCTGTCGGACAAGAGGACTTCGCCGGCGTGTTCGGATTCAGCCCAGGGACTTCGTAGAGCTGCAATCTGGCTGGTCGTATATAGTGTATTGACCGGTCACCGACGGCCTGGGACTGATGCAGAACCTCAAGGGTGCGTAAGAGCTACCAAGACACAGGGACGGGTCTGACTAAAATAACAGCTGAGCTGTGGGGGTGGAGGGGGGGGGGGGGGGGGAGTTAAGACGAGGCATCCCCTTCTCTTCACGTAACAAAACGTCTTGGAGGCCTGCTAAGGAGGTCCCCTGCCGGGCATGGCTCGTGGGCTCTGTGGCTCTGGACCTACTTCCTCCTGTCCATTCTGCTCTGGGACTTCTGCTCTTTTTTTGTAGTTTTTTTTTTTTAAGGTGTTTATTAGCTGGCGAGAGATGGAGCTCGTGGTTTGGGTTTTTCTGGGAGAGGCCGGAGAGTTCTCCTACCTTCTGAGGCTCCCTGCGCTGCGTGACTGTACTGGTCCCCATAGTAGTCTTCCTGCCCTGGGTACTGCTGAGGGGGTCCTACACATACACACACAGCACACAACATACACACAAGTAGATTCAAGGTGTTGTTGGGGGTGGGTCATACTGGGTTTCGGGGAAGGGAGTGAAGGGGGTCGGGGTTTTTTTTTTTTTTAAAGCTTTTCTTTTCTCTACCCCCCCCCCCCCAGTAATATGCTCTGGAGCACTCTGAGAAGGGCCTCCGTGGATACTCCAGGATAGGGGCTTTAGCTGTTTCGGAGACTGGGACGAGGGTTGCGTCCAGGACTGACAGGAAATGCCAAAAAAAAAGGACTCCAGAGCACCAGGGTGTGTCTAATAGGGGGGGGGGGGGCAGGGGGGTGGGGCTTGCCTGCGCCAGTGAGCAACCACAGTGAAAACAGGGTCACGTCAGAAGGAAAGAGGGGGAGTTAAAGAAGAGGGTCGAGGAGAGGTTGTAGTCCAGTGCTGGTGGGCACTCCCCCCACCCCCCCCTGACACCGCTGCCCGCTGAGGAGCATACCTTGCTGGGGGGGTCTGTAGGGCGGCATGGGCCTCTGGCCCATGACATGGTTCCCCTGGTTGACCTGGCCCATCATGCCCATGGGGTTCTGCTGGCCCTGGTAGTGCTGTCCGCTGGCGCCGGGGGGCATGTTGTACTGTTGGGAGGGGGGCTGCTGGTGCATCATGGGTCCTGGAGAAGACACAAGGATGGAAACACCACTTCATCAGCATTGAAACGGGAGCGTTCATATCGAGCACCAGCATCCACAACCCCTAACGTCAAGGTCAACAGGTGTGGCTGTAACAGCGGAATAAACATTCCTGATGCTGCGTTCGGGAGGGTTGTGTGTGTGCGTGTCGCGGGGCTGTAGTCACCTTGGTTAGGCTGCATGTTCATGTTGGGCCGGGGGCCGTAGTTGCCCATGGGCTGGCCCTGGGTCATGTTCATCTGGGCCTGGGCAGGAATGCCCTGGGAGGAGGGGACAGAGTGGTTGTAGCCGCCCATGGAGCCGTGGCTGCTGGGGGGCATGTTCATGGCTCCGCTGGGCATGTTGGGGGGCTGGTTAGGGCCCGGCCCGGGGCCCTGCATGGGCATGTGGTTAGGGCCTGGGGATGGAGCAGACTGGTCATCCCTTCTGGACACAGTCTATAGCACGATGCTAAACACACTTACACGCTACGCGTAGTTTCCCTTAAAATGATAATAACACAGATATATATATATATATATATATTCTTTTTTTTCAAGCATTACAATTGCTCGCAGATTATGCCTGAAGCTCAAACCTGCCAACACACTCAACCGGTAAAACCCATTTGCATGGGCACACACAAACAAATGCACGTGCACGAAACACAAACGGCAAGGCAAGACGCGACAAAACAAGCGCAGGGAAAAAGCAGCTCCAAGTCTACTGCCGGAGCTCTCTGAGGGGGGTGACATCATCCTCCGGCCCGGCCAGCCTGCCTCGCAGCTCGCTGCTGTTGCTAGGCAACCCCGCCGCGACAGCGACAGAGGGAGGAGAAGGGCAGGCGAGAGCGGGTGGGGGATGGGGAGGGAGGGGGGGGGAGCGGGGTCACTCACCAGGCATCTGTCCATTCATCTGGCTCTGCATGTGCGGGGCCGGGGGGCCTCCGCTGACCATGCCGTCGGAGGGCATGCTGTGGCCGTGGGGGGGCTGCGGGGGCGCTCCGCTCGGGGTCATCCCACCGGGGCCCATGGGCATGCTCTGCGTGGGCGGCTGCAGACACACAACACAGGGAGGAGGAGGAGACACCGACCGGGGGATTAGACACACGGTCTGGGCTGCCACCGCGGGTAAGGACCAACATCCAGAGGAACAACCAAGGACTCAAACAACTGACGTGACTGACGAGAAGTGAATTCAAATGAGGGACTAGGTTCGCTCGCTTGCTTTTTTTATTGACAAAATAGACATGATGCTGTATGCAGGTTATATATGAGGCTGAATACATTCCCCAGCAGTAATCTCTGGGCCATGAGGTGACGGACACAGATAGTCCCCCCCCAGTTACTGTAAACTTGGGGGCTCGACATGAGAAACAGCATGGACATGATGACAATCAAGAGACCCTATCGCCATTACAGCCCACTCTTCCACACATACTCACTTCAAGCTTTACCTCTGGGATGGGGGAGTCACACTTCTGAAACCAAGTAAGAGCATCTAGGTGAACACGAACACATCTCCCCCCCTTGGCAACAACGGGGAGGAGGGGGGGGGGGAACAAGGCAAACTGGCACTGGTTTACATATGAGGCACTTCAGTTTAGCATTCAACCTCACATGCGCCAAAGACTTGGTTTTTTTTTTCTTTCAATGCTCGAAAGCCTTTGAATATATATTAGAGCTAAAGAGCGCCTTGCTCCAATCCATGGACTTGCCAAATGTGGTGGAATTCCTAATCAGTGCTGTAATGGATGAGTTAGTCTTGCTCTGTTGGTGTGTGACGATGCCCCTAATCTCAAGTCCCAATTTGGAATTAATGGACAGCAGATGATCAGTTAATAGGCTTTTTAACTGGACGGTAGCTGTATGAATGTGAGCCATGTCATATTGTTGCAATGCCGGTGGGTGAGTCTTGATGTGTCCAGATAGATTGGTTGAATTAGCGTTTCCCCTCAACACCCCTCGTCAGAGCGGCTTGGATGGTATTTTCTTCTACCATGCAAGTTGAAATTCAGGTTCCCAGTCACTGAACAGATGGCCAGTAGTTTTCTTCGTTATGTTGGTGTTAACTGGTGGTTTTAATAACCTAACCTAAAGAAAGTAACCCTATGTAAAGTGATTAAGAACCTGAAATCTGACTCGTGTCATTGACAGCCCCAACAGGTAGCTCTACCCCAAAACGCATACTCACAGCAGGTAAGAGAGACTGCATGTTCTGATTGGAGTCTGCTATCGTGGCCAGGTACACTAAATTTCTGTGGAGCATCTGCTGATATCTGTTAACGAAAAGGTAATGAAAAAAATATGTTGGTTTCTGATGGGTTAAGAATACTGCATTATTTCCAGATTTTCTATAATTCAGCTAAAGCATATCAGTAGCATAATACTTTGCCTGAGAAAGTCCACTAGTACTACCAGTAACTAAGCTTGAAGAACTTACTGTGAACACTCTGCTGTTTTTCCTTTGCTTTGGAATTCCATTATACACTGAATCAGTTGATTGTTCTCATCCAGTAACTGAAACAAGTAAATCAAAGACAAAAAATAAAATAAAAAATCTCAAATAATGAAATTCAAACAGACAAAAACCGTGTTACGTTTACAAACCGTAACATTGTAGTCAGCAAGATTAATACAACAACATATCTTGGTTAGCTACTGGCTGAGACTATACATTGTAGCACTGCTACTACTGTGTACTAGCATGTTTACCATGTTCAGTTATTAAGGAAAAGATGCATGGGAATCAAATGCAGCCCGCTACATATGAAATATTCAAGACTCAATATGTGTTGACTTGTTGAATCTTGTAGATATTGGATAAAATATTGACTGAAACACTGAAAGGTAGTCATGTGGCTATTCATCCCGCCTACCACTGACTAGTATCAATGGATCCGAATAATTTGAGCGTGCCTAGCTAACAAAAGAGGCTTCTTGTTAGCTTTCCAGCTAACAAGCAAGCTAACATGCCCATAGGCCCCCACTCGTGTGGAAGAAATTCAACATGAACAGATAGAATTGACATCACATATTCAGCGTATACATGTTCGATGAACTCTCCCGCTGAGTTCATAATGACCGCGCTTCACTCCGGCGCTATATTGTTACCAATCTATTTCCCTATATCGACTTGGCCGCTAGTTTAGCTCCTAGCTAGGAGCTGATGATGCTACGACTCCATTCTGTTACTGGTGCGTGATCAAATTAATTACCTTTTGTATTCCAGCGGGGGTTATATCACCTTTTCCACGCTGTCTGTGAGGAGCAAATGCCACCGACATGGTGATTGACTAGGAAGTAAAACGAACGTAAACATACAAGTTATCACCTTACTAACAAATCTCCAGAACTCACACCAGACAGTTTGAGTGGGATGCTATTCTGTAATGTAATGGTCCTGTATAGGGGAAACCGGTAATGCAGTTGAACAACGTAAAATGGGTTAATGATATATGCACATGATTTAAACCAAAAAATATGAGTTTAATAGATGTCTGATACACAACGTAATTCATACAGATTTTTTTAACAACATTATAAAACATCTTGATACAAAAACACATTGTGTGCCTACTTTCAAAATGGTATAATCCAAACGCACCCCAAAGGCCACCAGGGATTGAAAAAATGGTATACTCCTCGAGTGGGGTGGTTCTCCAGGAAAAGAAAAACTGAGGGCTTATTTATTTAGTGCTTACTGTTCGTGTCTGAATTATGTTTATCACAACTCTTATATAATTAAGAGATGCATTGAAAATACAAAATCCACGAGAGAAAAATCTTGCTAGTTATGTCCATACATTTTTCAGTTTTAAAGGCCATAGCTCCCAATTCATCTGATTGGTATTTTAAAATCCATAATAATGATGCACAATTTGCAAGAATATCAATTTCTTTATGTAACAACAGTTCCTAAATAAACCCTCAACCGATGTATATTGGTACTTTCCTGGTTCATAGTTCATGCGCATGCGCCTTTCTTTCAATCATCTAGTAATCAACCGGATACTTTTCGGGAGAAACAGATTCTGGCAGACTTTTACTGGTTTCACTTAACATAATGTCAGCAAGATACGACAGAGCGATCACTGTGTTTTCTCCAGATGGTCACCTCTTTCAGGTGGAATATGCTCAAGAGGCTGTAAAGAAAGGCTCCACAGCAGTAAGTTCAGTGGTACTCACTAGGAAGCCTGATCCGGCATTAGCAAGCTTGTTAGCCAGCTAAATACGGGAGGCTACGGCCATAGGGAATGCTAGCTAGCCACCTAGCCTTTGGTTGCTGTGTCACTCACGCTAAGTCATGGGCAGCTACTAGCATTAGCAAGCCACTTTGCCGCTATGAGATTTAGCTAGTTTAGCTTGGTTAACCTGGTGGACAGAGCTCGTTGAGTCAACTACCCTACTACAGTACTCTACTAGTAGTTAGGCTACGTTTTGCAGCAATTATACTCGCTCATGCTGGCTGCTTAGCTAGCAGTAGCTTTGGATGAGGTAGGTGCAGGCTAATGATGAAATAACAAAACTCTTAATTTGTAGACAGAGGACAAGTTAATTTTAAATGTATCAGCTAGGCAATAAACCAAATAATAATATAGTGTATAACGTATTTTATTTTCCAATGGTCACCTATGCTACTTGTAGGTTTTAACATGAGTAATCCTCCTTTACAACTTGTAGGTGGGCATCCGAGGTAAAGACATTGTTGTCCTTGGTGTTGAGAAGAAATCTGTAGCCAAACTGCAGGAGGAGAGAACTGTCCGCAAGATATGTGCTCTTGACGAACACGTCTGTATGGCGTTTGCAGGTAAGCTTGTAGGAAAAAATGATGTCTAAGCAAGTTTGGCTTTAGTAGTCATCCTTAGTAGTGTCTGTTATGTTAACATGTTGAATCCGATTTGATTCTTCAGGATCTCCCAGGGGGTTGGCGAACTCTGTGTTATTGAATGGCACACAACATTACTGATGCTCGAGACCGTTGTTTTCATCCTGTATGTGCGCCACTTTGATTGGTTTGTTTCTCTCTTTGTCAGGCCTCACTGCCGACGCCCGTATTGTCATCAACAGAGCTCGGGTAGAGTGTCAGAGTCACCGGCTCACTGTTGAGGATCCCGTCACCGTGGAGTACATAACACGCCACATAGCCACCCTCAAACAGGTAGCCCACACCTCACAGATCTGTGTCGAGCGGCCTGTGGTAGGCTTGCATACCAATGCACCGGCGTTACACTTCCATCTGCCTCCAAGTTCATATTGATTTGTATCACCGATATTCCTGTGTTGCCCAGCGATACACCCAGAGTAACGGACGCAGACCGTTCGGCATCTCCGCCCTGATTGTGGGCTTCGACTACGACGGGACCCCCAGACTCTATCAGACAGACCCCTCAGGCACCTACCATGCTTGGAAGGTATTTCAGTGACATTTGTAACATGGAGAATTCATACAGCCATCCCTACTTACTTAAATATTTAGGCCGTACCAGAATTTTAAGTTGCCTGACCAGTTGATAAAAAGGAGTTGTCATGTAACCTTCTAGTAAATTGTCCCCAGAACAACCTAAGGTTTCTGTCCACCTTGGGAAATTGTTGTCGGTCCTGTTCCAAACAGGTAACAAAAAAAATCTGATTCTGACTTGTTCAGGCAAATGCCATTGGCCGCAGCGCAAAGACGGTGAGAGAGTTCCTGGAGAAGAACTACACAGACGAAGCCATAGCTGGTGACAACGAGGCGATAAAGCTGGCCATCAGAGCCCTGCTTGAGGTGAGCTCAAACACTCATGTTTTATACAGGTCAGGAGATAATTTGTTTTTTATATACATGCTCGCTTACCTTTTTAATTTACCCCTGCAGGTTGTCCAATCAGGAGGGAAAAACATTGAACTTGCAGTGATCAGAAGAAACCAACCACTGAAGGTAGCCTAACTGAAAGAGATTTGTTTATTTTTTTCACTGAGTTTCTTGTATTTTAATAGTAGGTGGCTGTGGTTTAATTGGAGGAATGATCACAAATGTATTTGGGCGAATTGTTGTGCGATTTTGTTTGTTTTGTTTTTGGTTTGACTGCAGATTTTGGAGTCCAAAGAGATTGAGACTCTTGTGGCAGAAATAGAGAAAGAAAAGGAAGAAGAAGCGGAGAAGAAGAAACAGAAAAAATCCACTTAAATGTTGTCCGTCAAACCCTGGTTTCATTTAGTCAAACCCCTGGTTTCATTCAGTCAAGCCCCTGGTTTCATTCAGTCAAGCCCCTGGTTTCATTCAGTCAAACCCCTGGTTTCATTTCACAATTCAATTGAGGCTGCATTTTCCCTTCAAATATCCAAAAGTGTCATGCTTTACAGCGTCAGTTACAACTTCCATTTTACAGACAGGCTGGACCCACACTTGAGACCCATGAACTCACTGTTCTTCTTATGGACAGTTTCAACAAAAAACTCTTTTTTTATGTTTGACATGGTTTTCACTAGTTTCATTTTTGTGAATAAAACAAAAATACTGAATTTCAAGTTGGGGTTCAGCTACAAAGTATGTCCAACGTCTGTCACCTGAGGTCATGTTTTGTAACTACTTAAATGCTAATGATTCAGAAGGTTTAATGGGTCAAAACCGAATAAAATCCAATTGTTTATCAAGCATCTTTGTTATTTAAGTGTGAATTCCACAAGTCATTCCAAATTGTACGTAATGTTCATGGTGTACAAATAAGCAGGTCATTACAACTAGTGCAGTGCCCATTGGTGTCAAATTGTCTTTTCTTTCTTGCGAACCGTACAACCAAACAACTTGTCCTTGGGTACTGAGCCATACACCTGCCGAACTTCATATAGTTCATACATTTAACTTCATTCAGTACCTGGTTTGCAAGAGAAGACACAGACAGCCGCACAGATATTCCTATATTAGATTTTTAGATGTATTTCCTTGTAAAAACGAACAGAAAGCAGACTGTAACATATTTTCTAAAACATAGCCATATCTTCACTGCTGCAGAGGTAGTGTATTGAGAAGTGCTTAAAGACGTTTTCTCTCCAGCCTCGTGCTGCACAACTCCACCGAGCCAAAGGAGGAGTAGACTAGCGCTTTATGTCGACTTCACCTTTCCCTCAGTCATTTAAAACAAATTAGCGATGAGCGAGGGAAGCGTCTAATGGTGGTCCAACGAGACGCCTTTTTGCCTCTTCCCTCCTTTTATTTCACCCTAAATTCGCTTATCAAGCAACCGCTGCTCTGAATTCTCAAAGACACAATTATGGCCGGCGGTGTGGTGGGGCTGCTTAATGGGATCCTGGCCTCAGACCCCGGTGGGAAACTTCAGTGACTTTAATCTGGAGCCCTTTGAAAAGTTGTGCCGTGCCGCGCTGTGGAGCCCCGGGGGGTCCCTCTGACTCTCACCAAAGACATAATGGTGAATGGTAAAGTCCTTCATTTAGAGTCATCTCCTCCAGCCAGGATTTCCTGAGTGGGTGCCCTGGCTGCCTTAGCAAGAGCAACTGCAATTTGTCTGCAATTTGTCTTGTTTGTGGGGCCTTATAGATGGATGAGTAGGAACAAGCTGATTTTAGCGTGTCCTTATAGCACCATATAACACTATTTTCTAGGTTGTAAGTCATTTAGTTCATTTTTCAAATGCAAGGCCATCCAGTGAAGACACTACTACACTACATACAAGTGTAAATTAAAGCACTGTCTAGTATTTTCTTTTGCTATTGGAAATCCCCCCCCAAAACCCACCCCTTTCCATTCTTTTTACTCGACCGACAACTTATCCGTGGATATACATCAACACAGGCCTTTTTTTTCTTCAATGCTGTCAATGAGGTTCTTATTCAAAGTAAATTTAATCAAATAAAACACACCCAAGAAGAAGGTTCTAAACTTTAGCTAAAGTTCATTGTGGGTAATCCTTTCAGCCACTGAGGTTATCTTGATGCATCTCAAAAAGGCGGAGAGGAGCTTATGTTCTAACACTGCTGTTGCTGTTTCTGCTTGTGTTTTGACTGCTCATGGGAAGACTTTTTCTTGTATTTATTTTCTTCCTGCCGTTGTTTTTGCCCATAATCAGGAGCTCGTGTGCCGGAGGACAGAGCCCATCTCTCTCATCGCAGGCTGCTGCTCGTCATTAATGCAGAAAATAATGGCTCCACCAGAGGTCATCGACGGAGGAAAGAGGCCCAGGGCCATGTACTCTCCAAGCAAGAATGTGAAGTGCTGGAGGCTGTAGACTGAGTGCATTACTCTGTGTGTGTGTGTGTGTGTGTACAACAAACAGGCTTCCACATACACACTGTACATACATTGCATACACATATTGCAGACATTAGTTTACACATAATACTGCCAGAAAAATGAGCATGAGCACCCAGACACAAGAAGATTCTCTCTCATGCTAGCTAACGCAAATATCAACATCAACACACACACACACACACACACACATATAAAGAAAAACAAGCAAATACACCCCAAGCATGATCTCAGTCAGGGGTATTGAAAGTATTTGCGTTGTATTGAGTCGTGTTTCCTGAGTTCAAAACATATATCTTTTACATATCGGTTTCACCAACTGACAGCTGTAGTTTTATCTAATCAAACTTTCATCCAATCATGGTTCTTTTCTGTCTTCTTGATCTTCATTCATTGTCTGATTTCTCTTTAAGGATCCACATTTTGTCATTCTAATGTGTTACCCCCTGGCAGTCATTCAAAGCAGGTTCCTCTTGGGATGTTTAAATTTACCAGTGTGCATAAAAATGTCCTCAGGTCTGGATAAGAAAACTGCTCCAAGGGCAAAAAACTGAAAGACACAACCCTTGGGAGCTAAGGTTATATCAGTCCTCTAGTTCAGAATGGTGCTGTACTAAAATGCTTGCTCTACAGTTAGGCCTTACCACGTTCAACCAGCAGGGCGCAGTGTTGCATAAAACCAGTGCCTCTATCATATCAGTTACACTTTCATCTCACTTTCGTCCTATAGACTGACAGTATGAGTGTTGCTAACAGCCAACAGAATCTACTGGCTTCTGACATGTTTTTGTCTCAGTGCTTCAACATGCTCCCTCAAAGAGCTTCAGAACAATTCAATTCATGGAGGGTGACTCGCTTTGCTTAAAATTGTCAGATGTAAAAAACAACATGGCTTATGTCCTCTAGCGATGGCCAAGCTGTCAGAGTGTGTTGGGTCATGAAAGGCTACACTCAACACTGTCCCCTTTCTGCTTGTCACATTCTGACAGATACACACACCATTATCCCAGCATAGCTGATCCGCTGCCCTTTACTCTTTCCCCCACAGGGCAACTGCAGTTACATGAAGCACACGAGAGAAACAAACTGTAGTTTGTAGGCCTGAAGACCACTGGACCAACCTGTGCTCATCAATAGGCTATAGCTGCAGGGATGCAGTTTGTAAAATGTTCCCCAAAATTCTTTCCGCTGTGTTTTTCCACACGCGCACAAAGCCCAGCCATCTTTGACTCTTGAACACGCCCTCCTCCGTTACTGTCATCACTCAAGCTAACATGCAGTGTACATAGCTGGGTAATGGATACAGTAAGCTGGATTTGATGGCCGTTTACCTTTGTTTGTCTGCTGAATGGCGCTGGAGCCCTGACAGTTTGTGTATACAGTACAAATGGAGGGTTTCCCGTTACTTTGCGAGGAATCAAATGGCATTTGTTTCGTAGCAAGACGACAAGCGCAACCTCTTCGAATTGAAAGAGGATATGAGCAGATACTCAAAAAGATGGAGGAAGTGAAGGAGGAGAAAAGGGAGAGAGGAGAGGCAAAAAGGAGCAGACAGGGCTAAATAAAACAATTCCCAAGGTGCCGCAGGGCAGGAAGTGATGGCCTCCGGGTGCCCGAGCCTCTTAAGGCCATGGCAGAAGCCAGTCACACACATCACATAGCATTACACAGGATGGGGTTACAGGAGAAAGTCAGCCGGCGCATAAGGAGGAACCATTGGCCCATAGGATAATTTGATTGCCTGAGGGGGTTGCAATCTCGTATTCCCACGATTCCTCTCTTTCCACCCACACCCTCTTCTCATTGTATTATTTAAGTCCACCCCCCCCCCCCCCCTTTTCTTTATTTTTGCCAGCATTTAATGATTTTTCATTTGGACTCTGTAATCTAGTAGTCAAGCGTACTCATGAATGTGATAGTGTAAACGTAAGGTCTCCGCCTCTTTTCGTTCCATCCTTCAGGGCCATTGGTTATAAGAGCGGGCTGTCTGTCAGATGTCTTGATTCAGCACCGGACGCGTGCTCCGAAATCTCTCCACACTGTTTTTTGTCTTCCGCAGTGGGTGAGGTGGGTGGCGTGTCGTTTTGTTGCTCACGGATCACATCTTTCTAACTAGTCTTATGCCATGTCCAAGAGCTATGTCTATACTGTGAATACTTGTTACCACTACCCCACTGCTTTCACATGTCACATTACTTGGTCAGAGTCTGAGAGTGTGTGTGTGTGTGTGTTAAGTGCAGATATGTGAGTGCCTCTGACAGGGAGGACAGGCCTGGGGCCGGGTCCCAGCCCTTCAGCAACACAAATGACACATGACTACTTTGACTTTTGTCATCCCTCCTCCTTCCTCCCTCTCTCCCTGAGCCCCCTAACCCTGCGACGTACAGACAGCCTCCATCAAACCCAGAGAACACACACACAAACACACACTTCAACACTCTGTATAGTGCTTAGATTACATTATCTTTTTCCTCCGGACATGCACACTGCTTGTTGGATGACATTTGGGCATGTGCAGAGCCGAGGTTACCTATTCTCTGCCTCTGAGTCAAAGACTTGTCTCCTGCAAGCATTTGCGGTAGACAGAAGCAAAAAAACTTAAAAATTAATAATAAATGATCCGATGAGGGAGATATTTCCAAAAAGCACTTTGATCAGAGGCATCAACAGTCACGCGCAAACTTGTTAAGCAGTATGTAAATTTGGGCTGAGACTGAATAAAGTTGCCAGAATGGCATGAATCCATTGTGCTGCGATGATCAAAATAAAAGAGGGCTTCATGTGCTGGAGGGCAAGAAAGTCACAGACATGAAGGTTTTTTTTTTTTTACAAAGGGGCTGATGGGATGCAGAGAGGGGAGAGGAGGGAAATGAAAGATAGAGGGGGGAAAGCCTGGAAGGATCTCAATCTAAATTAGCCAAATGGAAGGAAAGGCTGTTCTGAGTGAGACGTACAGTATAATTAAAACCACTTTTTACTGGGATGAAAACATCAGAACTCACTCATTCATTTGCAACCTGTATTCATTCACTGCTATTGCTAAAATTGTCAGTACACATTCAAAAATGACTTAAAAAAAGGTAATTTTTATTTATTTGTTGCAAGAAGTTGTAGATGATTTTATAAATATGATTAAATATTATTGTACTGTTTCCTGGTTTATCACTAAGCAAATATTTAATCTTAAACCATTTTACCAGTAAAAGGTTTATTACCAGGATCCAAATGTTTTTTTTCAGGTTTCCCTTCAGCGACAGGCAAAGAACCTTTTCTTCTGAGTGTGTCAAGGGGTGTCTGGAATTAATTCAATACGGTATAAGAACTTCACATCTGTCTTTACCTCTGTTGTTCCCTCTCAGTCCACCCTTCTCCCACTCTCTCACTCTGTCTCTGTCTCTGTCTCTGTCTCTGTCTCTGTCTCTGTCTCTGTCTCTGTCTCTGTCTCTGTCTCTCTCTCTCTCTCTCTCTCTCTCTCTCTCTCTCTCTCTCTCGCTCTCTCACGGTCTCTTTCCACTCTCTCACTGTCTCTCCCATTCTCTCACTCTGTCTCTCTCACTTGGTCTCTCCCACTCACTCCATCTCTTTCTCCTTCTATACCCTGTCTCTATCAAACACACCCAGCCTCTCTCTCTCCCTCCCTCCTTTATTGTGTCTGACACTCTGAGATGAATAGGTGCTGTCATTGAGACTCTTGTAGCCTGTCAGCTTTTAAACAAACAGCCGGCGAAAGGATCACTTTCACAGGAGACCTCCCGAGTAAGTCTGCGGTGAGGTCATTATTAGCTAACTCCACTTGCAGGATAACATGAGAGTGTCTGCCAATGCGTGAAGATCTCACACACACACACACACATACACATACACATACACATACACATACACATACACATACACATACACATACACATACACATACACATACACATACACATACACATACACATACACATACACACACACACACACACCCTGCACTCCAAATTGCAAAATTCTCGTACGTACTGCAGATTCCCTTACAATGCATTGACTGTTGCATGCTTACAATGCAAGACATACTTTTCCATCCGTCATATCATTCCACCTTTAACTTTGACCCTCTTGCTCATACATCCCTCATATACATGACAAAATGTTTGGTGAAACATTTTTTTTACCTTACAAAAAAGACCATTAGTCCAGCTGGACAGGGCACAAATTGTCGGATGGCAATCAGTAGAGTTCTGCTGTCCCTCTGTCAATCAATGTGACTATCTTCTGCTGCGCAGAGGATTGTGGGTCACAATAGCCAGAAAAGCATGCTGGCTTGCATACTGCAAAATGCGACCAGATGCAATAGGACATCCTAGTATTTTGGGTGTCCTTCAGTTGACATACTACATATTAGAACATACAAAATATTGTTCTCGCACACGGAATCAGAATAAAGTTTAATCGCCAATTAGTTTACACAACAAGGAATGTACTTTGGTGGTCAGGAGCATACAGTAAACGTGTGTTACTAAATAATAGTATGGGTATTGGGATGCACCCAGAGTCTGACCCTCGCTCCATCTGACATAGCTGCCATGGAGCCCTGTGCCCCAGCCCTAAACCTCACGCTATGTTTCTCCATGAACATTAACTGTGAACCGACACTGTAACAGGTTTCCAATAAGAACTTCAACAAAACATGACCACAAAGGACGTCAAGAGAGACTGGAAGTACTGAAAGTACATCATTAGTATGGACAGTAGACCCTCAAACGGCGCTGTCCTCCCCACGAAAACGTCCTACCCGAAACCCAATCCCAGCACTAAACGGCCTGCAGCCAACAAGCTCGACAGCGTGGAGAGAAACACTCCAGCCCCCTCAGGTGGGTTCCCCCCTCCCCCCGCTGCACCTGCACAGAGTCTCTCCTGTCCTCGGCGTGTCTCTCCACACAATGGAGACGCAGCGTGGCCGCCGGCGCCTCTCTCCAGCTGAGAGCCACGTCTCTCCAGAGGACTCGAGAGGAGGACTGCCTGCTCCAACAACTGATCCTGGCAGATAAAGGAGCAGATAGGAGATGGAGCAATGCCTCGGCCAGGCCTCCCTGCCTCTTTCTCCCTGGGCCCTCGGTGTCCTTGCACAGCCGTTCGAAAACCTGGCCCTAATGTCCTGTCTGTGTGTTTAGGATGACGAGGAAGACATTTCCTGTTGATGGTGGTGAAAATAAAGACAGTGATGACAGTGAGGATTGTGATGATGAGGGGGACGATCACAGACATGGGAGTGTGACTAAGACTGTTCAAACGTCTGTGTATTCCAGGTGGCGAGGAAAGACGATCCTCATGGGTTCAGCCAGACCAGGCCAGGTCACAGCTGGGGCCCTTGGGGCCAGTGTATCCACCCCTCCAGATGAACTCCACACCCAGCTGCACGGATGGATGACTCATGGACGTGGATGTTCTCTAGTACCTGGAGGAGAAGAACTGCGCTAATCTAATCCTCATCCTCTCCCTCTCCCTCAGCCAGGGGAACAGCAGTTGGCAGAACAGCCTGCTTACTTCCCCTTTTCCGCCTGGTTGATGGGTGTTTAAGGTTGGTTTCCTGCCGCTTGTGTCTCGACAGTTTCAGGTGTATGTGTGGCTTGTACGTGCAAGTGAACGTACGTGCGTATCTGCCTTTTAAGAGCTCTCGGTATTTGTCCTGAGAAAGACCTTGTGTGGAATGGGTCTTACAGCTTGAGTGCTTACTTGATACTCTACCATGCCGCTGCAGGCTATGGCTGTATTAATGCAATGCTGGGGATCTTTGAAGTTGTGACTTTATGAGACAAAAGCTAATTTCCTTCCCCTTGTTCATTATCAGGAGCGACTTCCAGCCGTGCAGAGAGCAAGCTGTGCTAATTATTCCATTTATGAGTCGTCTAGAAAGTGTGTAATGGATTTCGGAGGATATTTTTCAGGTAGATTTGGTGTGGGAGAGCGTGGAGTCAGCCGATTCAGCCCATGTACTGGCTCTGACCAATCAAATAGCTACGTACACCTTCCATTGTTAAGAATGGAGACATTGACAGGATGAAACATGCTTAGTCCCTTTCTGTTTTAAAATCAGGTTGAGAGTTGTGGATGAGGTGAATTGTTCAAAAATTTCCAAGCATATCTTCAAAACGGATCACACTAAACCCGTCTCATGATGATACCATTTGCATGGCGCTTCCACGTCAGTCTTATTGCTCGATTTTCCTCCACAACAACTAAACTAACTTTTGCATGAAGAAAAATGCAGAGCAGAATTGATCAAGTGAGTCCTGGTCATTGGTGGGAAATAGTTACCCTTTTGTAGACTTTTGGACACTTCAGAAATTATGGACATAGTAATTTTGTAGAAGTCAATTTTTGTGAAAAATATCTTCAACATGAATTACAATAGCAAACTTTTCTGCTGATAAAAATTGGAAGTTAAAAAAGTTTGAGAGAATGTTGGGCCTCGAATCTCAGGATAAAAGCTAAAGGAAGAAAACCAGATTAAACAGTGACATAATGCCACTTCCATCGTTCCCTCCAAATATATTTTGGCAGAGCATAAAATGGAGCATTTAACGCTCCACCCTTCTGAAGCCTGCTGAATGTGGATCTCACCCACCGTACCTGAAAACTTGTCATGAGTGAGGATGTCTCTCTGAGCAAGAAGAGATGAGCCTGTGTCTGTCAGAACAGGCAGAAACAAAAGCGAGGTGACATAGGAGAAACGGTGTCTCCTCCCTCGTTCAACCCTCTCTCCCTGCCCCTCCCTCCCTCCCTCCCTCTCTCTCCCTCCCTTCTTTGTTTGTGCTCATTTCATTCCGTGTGCAGCCTCCTGGCAGGCAGGTCAAGGTTTGCCCTACCACCACACACCATTTCCCCCATGCACTGCCTCAGGGAGGAACACTGAGGGCCCCAGGCAAGGGCATGCCCAAACAGCTCTCACAACATGGCCGCCATCGTCACCTCCAACATTCAACAATACAGAGGGAAAACACTGACGATAGGTGCGCTAGAGATCTAGAGATGCATTTTCTCTCTCTCTCTCTCTCTCTCTCTCTCTCTCTCTCTCTCTCTCTTTCTTTCTTTCTTTCTTTCAATGTGTAAACAGTATAATCATTTCTATCAAACATTTCTTTTTCATACGCCACCGACTGTCGTCTGTTTTAAGGTATATTTCTATTAACAGAGACACCTAATAGAGCGTCAATAAAGGAGCTACTCATTTGTTCCCCTGTAGTGTAAGTGCTCATTCTGTGAGTCTGATACTAACCCTGGCTAGGAGCTAGTGCTGGATTTTTAGCTGTAAATGGAAAAAGCCTTGGGGCGTTTCATTTTCTGGGCCCAGACGTTCCCTTCATGGTGTCGGAGCCCTTGTGTTCACAGAGTTCATGTTTCGCTCTGGGGCTTTTTTATATTTTGTTTTATCTCATAGCTTAGACTAGCAGGGCTTCAACTCCCAGTGGACTCCTGCGTAGCAACAGTAAGAGATCAACAAAGTAAGTTTGTTTACGTTGGCTGTGTCCGCATGTTGTCGACTTATACATTTCTCAGTCTCCATTTCCTGCCTCTCCTTGCCCCAGGGGGAAGCAGACCTCTAATTGGATCTTGTTCTAATTGAGCCTAATACTGGAGCTAACCGGAGCTGGGCCCTGTGGCTAATGAAGAGCAGAATCAAAACTAAGCACTAAAACTTTTACTGTGTGTGTGTGTGTGTGTGTCTTCCAAACCAACTAAAAGACTGTGTTCAAAACTAAAAACATAGAATCTACTGTACTGTTTACCAATGGCTTGTTAACCTGTGACAGATATAGGTCCTCACTGAAATGAGCAGTGTGCTGTATGAACAGCACTAAAACAGTCCTGTGATATCTCTATGAGAGTCAGACAATTGAACCAAGCCAAGTGTCTCTTGACATACAAAGCGGCAAAAGAATTATCGCCTGGACAAATAGCTGTTTCCAACAGATGGATTTTGATGAAAGTCTCTCTCTCTCTCTCTCTCTCTATAATTCTCTTTTCCATTCTCTCACGCTCTGTCTATCTTTATATGTATCCGTTTTTCTCTCTTAGCTGTTTCCACACTAAGGGGCCAGAAAGTGGATGCAAAATGAAACGAATGGAGCAGATGCTGCGGTTTGGACGGCTGCGAATACAACAGATATGGAGATCCAGCCTTGGTTGCAGATTTTGTCCTGAGGACAAAATGGCTACTCCATACCCTGCAGACACGATCTGCAAAACAAGCCGTTTTATACTACCGAGTTAACAATTATGGACTCTTGTAGAATGTCAAATGGAAAAGATGCGTTCCAAACGCCTGGGTAAACCCACGCCGGCTGTACATCTGTCACCACTATGCTGTCTTTCATTTCTATGCTTGTGTCTCTCCTGATCTTTGGCTGTTTCCTGTTTGTGTCCACGCAGGTGTTAGTGTTGGGGTCGTGCCTCGGGGCTCAGCGCTGCAGTCCTCCCTGGTGCAGACGTACCAACCTGCAGGCGCAGCTCTGCACTCCAGCAGGCTTCAATATGGTCACCTTTTGTTTTCCTCCAAAAAATCAATTTCTATGTGTCCATGTGGGTGTGTATTGATTTATTTTATCAACTTCAATTGGTCCATTAGACCAGGCAGCTGAATAGGAAGTCAATGTACTGCGGATATTTGTTATTCTCGAATAGAAATACAAATAAAAAACTATTATTTAAACTTGACAGACGCCACACTTGTGATTGGGTGAAAGACATCATCGGTACTCGTTGATATTTTTAGGGACTGTGTGCTGAAAGGCTTCCAGCCTCCAAAGCAAGGAGGAGCAGTAGCGCTGGTATCAGCAAGACTGGGTCTCCAGATTGTCGAGGGGTGATGCCATTCCAAGGAGCTGCCTCAGCTGCCATACTGCAGGGTACTACCCATCGCTGCACAGCGCCCCTGGCTGCCACCAGGGGGGGTTGGATGGAAACAAGGCTCTCCAGGTGGGCCGAGCTTCACCCCCACCCCCACCCACCCCGGGCACTCTGTCACGTCTTGAGAAAGAGGAGGGCATGCTGCGCGGATCCAGAACAAACACAGCCTTCCAAAACTCCTGCCTTCAGGAGTCAGCCTGAGGGGCATCCCCGATTGGGGGGGATTGGAAACACATGAAAGAAAGGAAAGAAAAAGTGAGAGAGAAGGAAATGTGCACCCAGTTGCTCTTCTACAACTCAGTAAGTGACTCACAGCTTGCGAGGCTTATTTTATAACGATGGGATAGATCCCCGCGGTGAATAACTACCTTTTTCCCCCTTTGTGAGAACATATCTCAGTGAGTTTGTGCATTTGTGTCTGTAAGGCGTGTGAGAGTGTACTTGTGCCGCCCCCCAGCTCCCCTCTCTTGTGTCGACGCCATTAAACACGTGGTCACAAAGCCCCACGACCGAGGTGGGTGATTGGTGCATGTTCCCTGCTACAGACAAGCGGACCCCCTGCAATCTGAACGTGTACATGCTGAGAGTGTGGCCTCTCTCTGCCCCTCTAGGGCTCCTCGGGGCCTGTCGCCACCCTACGTCTCCTATGTGAGAGGGCGGGTGATAATTGAACGCTCCCTGGCACTTCTAACAAATGTATCGAAAGAGAGAATCGAAAAACCTGTTAATGAGATTTCTCTCCCCAGGCAACGCTCAAGGTTATTATTCTTATAATTTTCTGCATCTAATGAGCAACTCAAAAGTTTATTTTCAAACCTGTTTCTTCCCCCCCCCCAAAAAAAACCCCCCATGTTTTCCTTAGCTTCTGTTTTTTATAGTGTTATCACAATGATTGTCCATTGGCAGGAGGTTTATCAGTTATACAGGGTATTAATTTATTATAATATGAAATGTATTTAATTCTGACATTTAGATATGGAGTGTTTTTTTCCTTCTGACTTGTTTACTACACAAAATGGCTCCTAGGCTCAGGAATGGGCTGAGAAAATGGCTGCTGTCTCTCCCTTCCAGTGTTGTCACGGACGGGAGCAGAGCAGCCTACGTAGCTGCTGGCTTGGGCTCGGGGCTGCAAGGACAGCCTCTGGGGGATAGGCTCTCATTAAGGGAAGTCGCCTCAGGCTCTTCTCCTTCGTTTCCTGTGGCACTGACCTCGTTCTCCCCCTCGGGGCTTCCCGCTCCGTCCTTTCCTTCTCAGCCTCTCCATCTCGGCGTCTCTCCCCGAAAGCCTCAGGGCCAGTCATGTGACTCATCTGACCCCTTCCATGGCCCCCTCGCAGCCCCTTCCCTCTCCCTGTCCCGTTGGTTGCTGGGCTGCACTGCAATGTCAGGAACACCATGAGGGTCACATGTGCCCTTCCAAAATGGCGGCAGCATCCTGGAGCCCTTCTAGGTTTCCAGGCCTGACAATGTGTCCCTGACACTTTGTCAGAAATCATGTCACAAATGTCAGAGGCAAACTGGGTGTAAGTAAAGTCGTTTTTTTGTTTGTTGCCGACTCCCTGACCTGGGTGAACAGAGGTTATGACACAGCTGGTCAGCCATCTTCTCTCTGAACCATCTCAGAGGCCATCTCCTCTACACCAGACATGCCCACTAGAGACAACAATGAACCCAGGAACATCTTCAGGTTAGAAGCAGAACCACGGGAAGATTTCCACTTGAGGGCTTTGACCATCAATCGGGAAAACATGTCCTCGAGGCACTGAAAAACAGGGCCTGAAATAGATAGTAAAATGTCAATAGCAATCGCCTGATCTGTTCATTAAAGAGCCAGCTAGGCCTTTTGACCACTGCTGCCTGATTGTGTACAAACCACTGAATGTTGTCATCCTTGTGCCCTGTCCATCAGTCATCTGGAGTTGGGTGTCATTAAACCTTCATGACTCGTGAGAGGACACCTCTGTGGCAACAGCTCATCTCCATAGACAACATTTCAGATCTCTGTGTTTTTTGTAAGGGTATAGAGTTTAGGGGCGACTTTAATTATTTGCTTTAAGGTCCTCCGGGGGTGTTGCAGCATATGATTGGAGATTGAGATATCAGGCTGGTTCTCATCTGCACAGTCCATAGTTAGACCTGCAGGCGGTGTTTCTCCTTTGTTTGCAATTAGATTACCCTCACATACACACTGTCCACCCCTTATTTACCCAATGCAATGCACTTCTCTTCCTCACAAATACCACACACTTTCTTTCTGTGTGTGCCTGCACAAAATATGCATGCTCTCTCCATGGCACACACAAACACACACACACACACACACACCCATACACACACACACACACATACACACACACACACACACCCATACACACACACGCACACACACACACACACACACCCTGCAGGTATAAGGTTCCAGTTGGTATATCTTTGTGTCGTCCTATTTTGATGCCTCAGTCTCATGGTATCCAGCCCCCACTCTCCCTGCATCCCCTCAGGGTTCCTCAATGTGTGTGGGGGTGTTTGTGTGTGTGAGTGTGCATATGTGTGTGTGTGTGTGACAGGGCCACTGAACCAAGGGCATTGTTGTTTTTCCCCCCACAGTGTTCACATACGTGCACACACACGCACCCATCCACTGCTCCAACCATATCCACTATACAGACACACAGGCTGTCACGCCATACAAACTCTGGGGTTCCACGTTGGTCAGCTCCACCTGTCAACTGACCATGAAATGATTCATACAGCTACAACATGGAACCGTCTGTTCCTGTGTGTGTGTGTGTGCCCTTGTGAGTAACTATCTCCTCAGTAATAAAATCCCATCCTCTCATAGCAGCTTGTTGCTAATGTTTTGATAAGGCTCAGACAGCGGGAGGTCCAGTCCTCTCCAGGTTGTTTGTCGGCCGGACGCACGTGTCAGCGAGGCGGGGAGGAGAAAAGACAGCGGGCAGCGGGGACGAACCCGTCAGCCACTCAGATTACATCAGGTCTGTCGGGACACATCGGAGCACAACGAGCCTGATGGGAGATGCCCTCCGGGGCTGCCAGACAGGCAGGCAGGCCAGAGACAAGACCACATCCACATGGAGGAGAGGAGGAGGGAAGAAAGGAACACGGCGTCTTCCACGCACACATGCAATATGCTAGCGCAACACAGACTCACACGCAGGCAAATATATACTGTACAACATCCATACCATACTGGACATCTTGCGAAATGCACGCACAGTTAGAAGGAAAAAGAAAAACTAGGCATTAGCAAACAAATGAATCAGATACTTACACGCACACACACCCATACCCACCCACACGGCCATGTTCTCATAAACATATAGCCTGGGTCTAGCATCAGATAGCCTACATGACAAACAAGGCAGATATGCTAATGTGAAATGTGAAGGCATGATGTTTACGAGCTGCACACAACGCATATGCTCCCATGTGTGGGTAAACGCACATGGACACGCTTGGCTACATATGTCTGCGGGGCCAAAACAGGAAATAGACACTTCGCTTCATGCCTGTTCTTTAATTGGGGCATTTATTGTTTTGTGGCGGTGCTTACTTCATTAAATTAAAGCAAATTCTTTTTAGAAATGCAGTGTGTTTCAAGGTTTATATAAGCAGAATTATGCTTTCAGCCATAAAGTTGCACATTTACATATTTTATGACTGTGGGTTATGCCAGTTGAGGATGTTTTTGCATTTTCACACTAATCAATTTGACTCTAACGTGTTGGATTTCAGTTTGATTCGCTTTCATCACAAATATATTTTTCCCCCATGGCGCGCATGCTTGTGTTAGTGTGTGTATATGTGTTTCTGTGTGGTATGGTTGCGGTGAGTCTATGTCAGTGTGTCTACAAGGTGTCCATTACATCGTGTTTGTCCAAATGTTCTCTTTAATCAGAAAATGTATACAGGGTGTTTGAGCATGTGGGGGATTACATGGACAAAATGCACTAATGTTGAATATTCTGTATTGGTTTTAGTGTAATTCTTTCCTAATTCTTAGTTTATTCAATTCCGTCTCCTTGAGGCTGGTAGGTATGGAAATGAACACAGAGTTTTTTTTTCCTTCTTTGCCTGTGTAAATTGCAACTATCACCTCAAGCCTTTTGAACAAGATTACCCAGATGGCCTTGCGTGGTGTGCCTGAAGTTTTATTTTCCTCCTCTCTCCCTGCTTCTCCTTCAGTGCTGCAGGGCAGAGGAGGGGGAGGCAGGGGAGCCTCCTGCAGGCTGGGGGCCAGGCTTGGGGGCGGCAGCTGTGGCAAGGAGAGAGATGGGGGGGGGGGGGGGCTGCAGAAGAGAGAGATGGGTTGGTAAACCTGCATCCATGGATGCCAGATACTGTGAACCTTCTGGCTCCCCCCAACCCCTCCGCCTGGCTGGGGCTGTCAAGGGGACCAGAATAGCCCATGGAGTAGGAGCATGTAGCAGACTGCTGGAGTGGGCTGGATGGGGGTGGAGGGGTAACCAGTGGGATTAAAGCAAAGGGATGAGGTATTGGTGAGTCTGACGATTCCAAATGGCAGTGGCCCGGCTCCCTAGCCTGGCGGTGCTCGTGTGTACACAGTCCACTCCTGACCAGAGGAGGGCTGCTGTGTAGAGCTGTGGGAGTTGTCGTTGAAATTCCCTCTCACCGCACGCTGGACATAATCTACCACTGGTTTTTCTGCCCCGAGGAGGAATAGCATTTTAATACATTACGCCCAAGTCAAGATAAGGAATTATGCTGGGTTAAAACGCTCACCTGTTTATTATTCTGGCAGGTGACAGACCCCACTAATCTGCTCAACAGCCTCTCCCCCCCCCCCCATCTCTCCTCCAACCCAACACCTCCCCACCCCCCTCCTCTCCTCCAACCCAACACCTCCCCCCCAGATCTCTGATCTTCACTGAGGGAGCCAAGGGAGTGAAGGTGAGGTTGGGGTTGATGGTGAGTTGAGATTCTCACCTGAGACAAATCTTAAGGGAATAGGCAGAAGGTGGCAGAGACAAGATGACTCATTACGTTCAACACCCAAATAACCAGATCTGAGAGGCAGGAGGAAGTGAGAGACTGGTACTTCTTTGGTGGAAATAATATCCTTTTGTTGCCTTTTGAGACCAACAAGCTCCAGTTGTGCATTGTTAAATTAGAGGGGTCAGGTTTCATATTCTTGACCTCACAAGCATTGAGTTTGAGATCTTGCACTCTTTATTCCTTGACAACCGATCACTATCTTGTAGTGAGGGGTGTAAAACTTTCAACGTAGAATATCATCCACCAAACATCCACATGGGTCTTCGACTCATCCCCACACAACTGCTTAGGGTCCATTTGACAATAAAGACACTCTTCAAACGCTGTCTCGAAAGAATCAATTGTATCTTTTTTTTTTCTTTCTTTTTTTTCCCCCAAACCCATTTGTTTGTTTTGTTAAGGTCTCGCTCTCCATCATAATGAATCACTTTTTTCATCTTGTTCTTATTTATTCTGCTGGCTGGAGGTAGAAAGGGCTGGTTGATGAGGGGCTGGAATGAACTGAGCCTTAGCCACAGCCTGAGGGCCGTGCGCATATCTTAGCATAAGTGATGGCCGGCCGGAGGGCTGGAGCCTGGCTGAGAGAGCCCCCAGGACAGTCGGCACTGACAGATCATGTATTTATAGGTCTGTTGAAAGACCTCTATTGTGTCCCACACAGCCCCAGAGCATGTCTGTCCTCTGTATTATAATAAAGCCCCTGGCCTTACCACAATGATGGATGGGTGGCCCTCGAATGGCAAACTCCCCCAGAATCATTAGAGCACTGCAGGTCTACCCGTGTGGGTGCAAACGGGGGCTTCTGGTTCTGAGCAATGCAGTCCAGTTTGGGCTTTTTAATCAACGACACGGTGTGGCTCTCAATTCCTAACAGAGAGAGAGAGAGAGTGAGGGAGAGAAAGATTGAATGAGAAAATAGATTGAGTGAGAGGGAATATATTGAGTGAGAAGGTGTGTATAAGTGTGAAAGAAGGAGAGGGAGGGAGAGAGAGCTTGCTGATGCCACAGCCAAAGGGTTCGTCTGTAATTATCTCAGTAGCTTAAAACAGCCCCCAGGCTTCTTCAATACAGGTTTGAATGAGGATCCTATAGTGTCCATAGGCAGGCTTGCCACTGGGAAGACTTATCTACGCATAGAGAGATCCAAACATCTGGGTAAATGGTAACTGAACAGTATTGTGTGGGTTGTTTTTCGTGTGGTATGTGGATGTGAGAGAGCAACAGTAAGACATGGAAAGAGAAAGTGAGAGCCGAGACAGACAGACAGACAGACAGGCAAGCAAGCAGACAGACAGGCAGACAGATAAACAGACAGATATAGAAAGAGAGGAGGTAAGTGGGCACTGCATACATATGAAGAGACTCGGAAACTATCGAAAAGGGAAAACACAACTTGCGTTAGATATGCAGGGCAACCCCACCTCAGCCTCTCTGTGCCCTGAGCCACTCAGGCAGAGTAGAGCTTGAGCTGTTTCCCAATCTCCCATTCCTCTGTTACCTCTGGAGGAGAATATCAATGATTCCCTCTTAGCGTACAGTGTGCGCCAAAGGGCCCACGGCGACCATATTCCAGCCTCGATTCCTCACCCCAAGCACACCCTAACTCTAGGGCGAGACTGATATTTAAACTATAAAGAGCTCCGAGTGTTAGGCTAGCACTACCGCCAAATTTCCATTTGGAGCACTGTCGCACGCGCGCGCTCACGCACACACTGGTTGAAAGTCCTCTGAGACGGTTGGAGCTGGGGCTGTTAAGGGGGAGGGGAGAGTTGTTTTTGGACAATCATGGTGGTGGTGGTGCTCACTGAACCAAGACCCTCCTACTGGAAATCCTATAAGGCCTACTTGACTCACAGTGGCAGGATTTCTGTCAGAGCTTTAACTTAGGGGATAATAACATCATGTAGGTCATGTAGGTAGTCTGGAGAGTTCTCACACTCGCATTGTGTACTTCAGATATGTGTCTGCTGTCAGTACTGCTGGATTTGAATCTTGGAAGCACAAGTCGTCATTGCCGAGGTTGGGTCCCGTGGTTTCACTATTGCATGTCCATATCAAACCTATTTAAAGACCCAAAGGAAGACAGGGGAGATTCAGCGAGTGTGTCGATCTAAGTGTAGCAGATCTAATGAGAAGAAGAATATGTCTGTCTATTATATTCTAATACAGGTATTTTTGAGGCCTCAATTTCCCTTCTCAGTATGAGAAAACATCCCCGACACTTTAAGAGAGAGAGAGAGGGGGGGGGGGGGGCTTGCCACGGGTGAGGTTTGTAATGATATCACTGGTCTAAATTGCCCATAAGGCATTCTAAGGTAGCGGCTATAGTACCTTAAGCACAATATCTCAGGGAAAACAGTCAGATGAAGAGTGAAGAGAGAGAGAGAGAGAGAGAGAGAGAGAGAGAGACAGAGAGAGAGAGAGAGAGAGAGAGAGAGAGAGAGAGAGAGAGAGAGAGAGAGAGAGAGAGAGAAAGGTGAGATAGAAAGAAAAAGGACATCACCTGACCAGTGTGCTTTCCCTGGCCTCTCATTAAGAACCGTCCCCTCTGTTTGTACCCCTGCTGTGCTGCCTGGATGGCCGCTGGAAGCAGCAGTGGTTTGGAAGTGTGGTGAGAGTCAATCCCCTGACCTTCACTAGTGGTGAGTAAGCAGAGCCTGGGGAGGAGGGGCTGGTGGGGGCACAGCCACAAACCACAGCCATTCCCCCCCCCCCCCCCCCCCCCCCGCCTTTTGAAGAAGAGTACTAATGACTTGAGAGAGACAGAGACAAGATCCCTGTGACACCATGACGAGAGGAGCATCTCAAATTAGCGCCGCCCCCTCCTTAAACCCCCGTCCTCTCAAAACTGTCGGATGTGGGTTTTCCTTGCACCATTCATCTTTTCACTCTGACAGACTGTGTCCCCAGTGAAGTCTAATTCCTTTTCAACTCTGTTTGAATCAAGGAAGTGAAGAGATAAGGGTGGACAATGTCTCATTACCCAGGCTACCCCACAGGTTCAAATGAAACAACTTTAAAATCACACAGGGGTGCATAAAAGTACATCTGCCCCTGTAAACGACTAGAGAGTTCTGAAGTTGGGTTTCCAACTAAAGTCTGGCCTCAGAAGACACTTGACTCCCCAGCTATTCCACAACAACCTGCTAGCCATCTGCCTGGTCTAAAAACGGATTTACCTTCACCTTCAACGTCTTTTCTCTCTCTAAGCTCCCACATGGTATTCTGCTATCGATGGACGCTTTCTTTATTAAACTAATAAATGCCTGGCACATTTCTGACTTGAAACAACATTTCTGGCCCTAAACCCGAGCATTAGCGTCTTTGACCGCACAGGAGACGCTCACAGTTTACCTTTAACCTACCGGAGAGTTCAAGTCGTCATATGGGTATCTGGGCCACCGGAGGTTGAAATGAATTTGGCGAATTGCATCGCTACAGAAAGTGGACATTCTGCCAAAAGCGATGAAGCCGAGACGACAGCACTCCGCATGGGGTTTCACTTTGGATGCGAGCCCGGCGGAAATATGTGAGAACAGCTGACAGCACTTGCGTGGAGCAGTCGTCTTGACTCAAATTATGTATTGAATGGCTGAATCAGTCAACTATCTGCAAAACGAAAACCATCAAGGTAGCCTACTTACTCCCCCCGGCCTCATACCCTTAATGAACTAGGCTATTGCAGGCTCTACCGGTAAAAGTATAGCAATCACCATATTTTCTCCACAATGTCTGAATTCATTTTAATACTGTAGAATAGCATTGTATATCATATTATTCTAAAGCTTATCAAATTACATAGTAGTGCCTATCTGATTCCAACCTGTTGGTTTAACATAACTAAAGCATTGTTCAATACAATTGTATACAGACTCATTGACAGACAAGTATACAACACATTGTTGATGCCTACTAGCATGAAAAAAGACAAAGTTTGAAACCAGCCTTTATTACAACTTATGTTGAAGATTTATTTCACATTTGTGAGCTACATTCCTCTTACCTCAAATCTAGGAAGAGTAGGTAGGTTGGTCACGTTAGAAACTTCATTTTAAAATACGCTAAATGTGAGGGTGATCTTTAGATTGGGTGTTACAATAGGCTTGTATCAGTTCAGTCATGAATGAGGCAACAGATTTGTTTTAAAAAGATGTCAATTTCAATGTAAAAAAACACAAACAAACACGTATACAATGACAATATCATACAGTTTGCCACTCCAGAGGGTTATAACCCACTGAATGAATTACCTTGGTTGTTTCTAGGATAACCTGTATTCCCTGTACAACAAGGCAATGATGTGACATTATTATAATAATTTACTTAGCGTTTTCTTTAAGTGATTATAGAATGACCTATGACATAAAATCTTGATGAGACTAAAGTGAACTCTATTTAATAGCATAATCCAATAAGATAACTTCCATTCATGTAAAAGCAACTTCATTTGTGGCACAATACTAAACCCTTTTAATCATGAGAAAAATAATGTAATTAATAATTAGTATATTCAATTCTATTGAAAAGTATTTATGGAAACGGAGAACTTGGAGACTTGTACAGAACATTTGGCAATTTGCCAGTGGGGGAACATCTAAGCATTGATAGAAGGGTGTGCACTACATGTACAATCAAACCCTTAGAAATGTTGACAGTTAAAATTGAGAACATTAACCTAATGTAGGCTCAAAGTTTTAAAACAAACTTCTTTTGGGGCTTCGGTGTATAATTCTTTAAAATTCACTCAAAAGGGGCTAGTAAACAATCAACAAATGTCCTTGAGATTTCAATAACTTATCAAATATTCTGTATCTTCTTATGGCAAAAACTAAAAAAAATTCACCTTTTTTTTTTCTATAGGTGGTTCTCAAGTAAAAAGAAAAAGAAACTATGACAAAAGAAACAAAACCAAAACGAAAAAAACACGAGTCCATACAGAGAGCTCCGCCCACGCAGAGCTCACGCCTAAAGTAAGTAAATAAGTCTAGCGCCTCCTGTGGTTGTGGAGGTCTCTAGTCCAGCTGCTCCTGTTTTATTCTGTTTGAGTTGGGCCCTCCTCTCTGGGGCGTCCTTCTCAGTTCCCTCCTCAGGACGTACTCGCTGAACTGGGACGAGTCCACGCCCCCACCACAGGAGCCCACAATCTCAAACCCACGCTGCTGCAGGCGCTCCAACACCTGGGGGCACCACGGAGGAGGAAGGGGGGAGAGAGAGAGATGGTGAGCACAAACCTAATGCCACACTGTCAACCCAATAACTCACCCACACAAACTCGCACACGTGTAGAACTAAACTTGTTTTGGAGTCGCCGATATCTTGTGAGTGAATTCCCAACTTTTTGATGGTATGTGGTTTCGCAGACTAGCAGTCTTGCGCTTCCTGAATTGTGTAAAACCGCATCAAAATATAAACGAACTAGGCTTGTGTATAAAAACCAATGAGATGAAGCACAGTGTCAGCTAATCCATAATTTGAAATAAGGTATATGTTGGACTGCGCAGAAGACAAATAAAGATGAATAAATAAGACAAAAGAGGAACTCTCCTGTCACCTGAGAAGGAACCCTTCAGTCTCACAGCCTCATTTATCTTGATTGTTTGTGTGTGTGCGAGCGCACGCGCATGTTCATTACTTCTTTGTGTGTGTGAGCGCGCACATTCATTTAGTGTTGGTGTGTGTGAGTGCGTGAGCGTGAGTTCATTTATTGTTTGTGTGCGTGTGCGCGCGTGGATACGTTCCTGATCCCCCCAGCCTCTCAGAAATCTACAGACGTGTCCGCCGGGCTCTAGGATCACATTCCATCAAAGAGGCCCCAGGGATCTCTGGGCTTTTCTCCCCCAAACCCCCCTGCCCTCCCCGCCACTTGGCGCAGTCTGGGCTGATCAACCAGTCCCCCCCCCCCCCCCCCCTCCTTCCCCCAGCCCCAGGCCTTAGCCCCCGCCAAAACTACAAAGGCCCCCACCCCCCCAAACGGCTGGCAGTCTCCCTCAACCCCGCCCGCCCCCCGGCCACCAACCCCCCCCCCCCCCCCCCCCGCCCCTCCTCCCCTTCCCCCCCAGCCTCCATTAGCCGCAGATACAGCACCCACCGCCGGCGTGCTTTAATAACCAAACAGGATTATGGGCCCTGCCTAGGGATAACCTGCCAAGGAGCACGCTCTTTCTGTCTCTCTCTTTCTCTCTCCTTCCATCTCTCTTTCTCTCTCTCCAGCATACATGGGCTCGAATGTAGAGTTGACTTCTTGCCTTTCTAAAATGGTGACCGAGCCAGTTGTCTCTTTACTCTTTACAAAACCTTTAGGACTGTCATTTATTGACGTGCTTTGTGTCCTGTCTTTTGTCATCCCGATTAGTGGATGAGGGGTTTAGTTAGTTTGATCCAACTAAACATGGCCCGCTAGAATAGTTATTGTTGTTGACTCTATGTACTACAGAGTACATAACAACACTGTTGTAGCATGTTCATGTGTCCTGCAGAAGCAGACGGCCCCCTCACCTGGACGGAGTTAAGGTGGCAGTAGCCGTTGAGGGGAAAGCGAATGACGTGCGTGGAATCGTGGTTCCAGCCGGCGTTGACCGAGTTGCACATGACGTCGCCGATCTCGGGGAAGACGTCCTCGATGAGGGCCTTGTCGCCGCTCAGCGTGATCCTCTCGCCCAGGTCGGGCGCCACACGCACCACCAGGCACTCACAGGGCCGCGACACCCGGCCCTGCTCCCGGTCCAAGCGCCAGCGCTCCAGCTCGCTCAGCATGGGCTGCAGCTGGAAGTAGCGCGCTTCCTCGTACAGCAGGCTGTAGTCCTGCGGGGGGGGGGGGGGTTAACGAGCAACAGTTAACAATAATATAACCTGGGGGGGGGGTCAGGTATACACGAAGCAGGGACAGAGAGCCGCATGGGGTTTAAGTTATCCGAATTTCAGACTCTCTTTGAACACTGTCAGTCTGAGGGACTCGGTGGGAGAGACTCTTCTAGAAGCCCCAGAGTGATAGACCAGAGGGCGGGGTGAAAGCCCTCCCCCTGCGTCTACCGGGAGACCGGACCCTTCTGGGATGACAAACCAGGAGACCGGACCCTTCCGGGATGACAAAGACGCAGAGCGGCGGAGATACTGAATGGGAGGAAGTCACACTGTGTTGCTTCATCTTTTTTTTCTCCTGTTCCTCTACTTTAGAATGGTCCCCTGATGTGAACATGGCCTCGGTCTGAACTTGAGCCAGTCTTTTAGTCTCTGCTTATTTTAGCTGACATACTTTCCACTGATTGAGTCACATTGTGGACAGTTCATCAGATAATGTGATTATTTATTTTCTCCCGGGGCAAGTTAGTAATTAAAGGCTAAATGACACATAGGAGAGAGCTAACAGAATGCAAATGTGTCACATACAGTGAGGATCAACCTATCTCTGCTAGACACTTGCAGTGGGAACATATAGCCTCTGGTGTCCAATAGCGTGTTCACTATCTGGCTTTTCATTTTTCAAAACCTTACGTCTAATATAACGACAAATGGGAATTTGGGGGGTTGTGGGAACAGCGGGATTTCCTTGTTAAAAAAACATGACTTGGCATGATGAGAATTATTGTTCTTTTCAGAATGGCTCCCAGTGAGACCAAAAGGAACTGAGAAAGCATCGGCAGCCCTTGACCACCCTGAACACCACTGCCGGGGTGACTGATGGTACTCACTTTGAAGTCATCTGGGATGAGGAGCTTGGACGTCCTGAGGAAGTTGAGGATGTAGCGGAACATGTGTCCATCCCTGTCTATGAAGTAGTGCTGCTTCAGGCTGTCCAGGACTATGGGCTCTGTACCATCAAAGAGACGGCCAATTCTGGAGGAACACAGAGAGAGAGGGAGAGAGACGGAGAGAGAGAGACAGAGAGAGAGAGAGAGAGAGAGAGAGAGAGAGAGAGAGGTGGGGGGGATACAACACGTCAACCACACAACATACAACATGTCTGTTGTTGGCCTGCATAAAACGATTTGATTCTTCACAGCTGCTTTTACAGAAGGCGGAGCTGACACAGGTGTGTGAGCGTGAGCCAGCGCCGCAGATGACTCACTTCTGCGTGTCAACTTGGAAGCGATTGTTTTCCTTTACACCTTTGTCGAGAGACGCACGCATTGCCGTGCTCGGCGCACATACCACCGAGAGCAAAAGAGCGAGAGAATGAGGGAGGGAGAAAGAGAGGGAGGGAGACAGAGATGAAATAGAGAGAGGCAGTCTGGTGTGGTCTGATGGAGGGGTCAGGGGCAGGGCCAGCTGGTAGAGAGGTGCTGCAGGCAGGATGCCACGCCAGGGGCTGAGCCCCCAGCGACAGTACAGCCTCCCAGCCTCCAGATGGCCCTGTGCCCTTTGGCCCTTTACTGCTGCTGTGACATCTGTCAGAATAACTGAACTGCTTTTGTCTGTGCTCTGAATTTTGGACTTCCAGCCCCTGCAACTGTGGGGTTGAAAGCCATTTTTCTGGGTGAATGTTGTGTATTCCATTTCAATTTGTAGCTAACGCAAGCATAAACCGTATGAAATAAGTTGCACAGTAAATATAAATGCAATTAATTAGTACAATTCCCATGTACCAGCTGCCATGCTCCTTGTTCAAATAAGGCCCTGCCTGTTCATGCGATGCCAGAAGGACTGCGAGCTCTTCATGATTGGACGAGGTTTGACATTACAGTCGACGTGGGGGCGCCTCTCTCTCACCTGGACTCTGGGTACTTTGTTAGCGTGGCCAGGCTACTGGTGTACATGTGTCCTCCCACGTCAATGTGCACAGGGGCGTTGGACTTGGTTAGCTGGGCAGGGGCTGGGATGCCCTGGTTACTCATGGGAGACGCTGGCGATCTGGTGATCATGGGTCTGGACATACTGGAGCGGTTATCCTGTCAAGTACATAACAATGACGTGTGTTAGGACAGCAGAAGACCAGATAAGACCTCATAATGTTGTGGTTATGGATGATCATAGTACTTTTAACGGGTGAATGTCTTATGGGGTATATGTGGCACTTGCTGCCCCCTGTACAGGAGATGGTTGAAAACTTACATTTCATGCAGAATTGCAGAAAGAAAGTATTCTGAAACTGTGCTGTTCTGCAGTTCACATGCAGAGAGGTACAGTAATAACTCATCTCACTCATTGTTACAACATTGCCTAATATTTCCTGACCTTGACCTGAATGTAACCACAAGCAGGAGCCTCTATATCTGTGGGCTATCTCCTCCAAAACCAAATTAATTTGGAGCAGCAATCTCACAGAGAACAATCAGTCTAGATTTGAATAATGTAATAGGATTCTGAGGAAATGTTCCCAGCTAACCTAAAAACACAATTAGCTGACAATATGACGTTGGCCTGAGAACATAATGAAGATTTTTTACGAAATTTGACAAATATAATTTTGAGACGATAAAAAGAGTTAAGAAATGGAATGTGGCTATGCATTGGTAAAAAAAAAAAAAAAAAAAAAAAACCCCAAAAACATCTTTAACAAACTAAAACCACGTAAATGTTTCAAGTATGTAAGGGGAATTCCCCAATAGCCATGCATGCACGCAAAAGGTTGAAAAGTGACAGGTCCAACACACAACTTGCCGGAAACCAATTTGTTTGAGACAATAGACTGTACCGGACTTATCCATTACCTGTGCGGGCATTACTGTAGTTGGCGAAGTAGACACAGAATGATCATTCTGCTTTAAAGATGCTGCAGGTATGTTGTCGCCTCTGACTGTGAACATGAACGCTGGGTCCCTGCATTCTCCGGTTCTTAACGGGATTCGTTTTAAGGACGCGTGTACGGACAAATCCACAGAACTGATTGGACGCGGTCGTTTTCTCGTTTTCTGATGCGTTAAGTCCATGATATCCGTTTCGTCCATTGCAACAGAGACTTAAGTCGGAGATTCTCTCGGGTTTCACCTTCCGAATAGAGATACAGCGCGCACACCGAGACGGCATAGGCTATAAATGCGGCAGTCACACTGAGAAGCTTCTAAGCAATGGCTGGGAGAAGTCAAAGCCCCCGACAACATTAGCATTGTTGTGCCCTCGGGTCTTTTGGATTGTCGTTGTTTTAATAGCAGATAATGTCGCGTTTTTAGACAAACAGCAAACCTCTGCTAATGACTATTTTACAAAGGGAGCCCTTCGTTTAACTTTTAACCACCCATTAGGTGAATGTAGAGTCCTCGCAAATAACACATCTGGATTGCGACCTGCCCAGTCAACTCTTAAGAATCTTTCTTTGCCCTGTCCTGCTCCTAAAGCTATCCTTTGTTCTTTCTGAACTTTCAAGCCATAACATGCAGGTAACACGTAGCAGCACCGAAGTTAAATTCACTACATTTTCGGTCATATCACTAGTCAACACATCTCCACACTTTTAGCAATTAGGGCAACAGCCGCTATATAACTCACCCAACTAGCCTAACGGTAGCCAGTAACGAATCGAATGGTATCTTAACCACAGAGGCGGTTTCTGTTCGAGATTAAAACCAGTTACACCATTCACTGGGCAAATGTCCCCAGGGCAGCTGTGACCTCACATGAACGGCTGACCTTTCCACAGACATTTTATAGTCTCTACATGCTGCAACCTCTCCTTTCTCACATGTGATTATGTATTTCCTGAACAATGCCTTACATTGAGTGTAGTAAAGCTGGTGGAGTAGGATCCTTTTTTTAAAGTAACCTGCATATCCTTCCCAAACATGTTCTTTTTTATTGTCGAAGATGATCTGTTACAGTGTAAAGGGACAGTATTATTTGTGATCTTATTCTATCCTGATCATTTTGCTATTGAGACACTGTTGCACCTTAGTAAAAGTCTAATCAGTGTAGCCATGTCCAGCTATGAAAACTTTTAAGAATTTGTAGATCTGATTGGCTGTGACCACAGCCAATGATAACTGCCTCTTTCAGAAGAAACAGGCCGCATTTCCTTCCACAAAATTCCGAATGATAACAGAAATGCACAAATCACAAACGCCCCTCAGAAAGTGGCACGATCAGAACGCCTGGCCTGTCGCCGCTAATGTTGACACTTACATCTCGACACCACACAAATGCCTGACGCACGTGTTCAATTATAATACCACCCCTCCACCACGTCTTCCCTATAACGAGAAGGGAATCCGTTAATTTCAAAAATAAATTCAGGAATATGTTCGGAATAAATCGATTAACAGAAACCACACTGTCTTTAAAAACCACTGTGGCTCCACGTCTCGTTGGCAGTGTGGGTTTCACACCTAGATACCCAATTAGCAATTAAGCCTGCCTCTGAGTGCAGGCCTCCACTGCCGTGTGTGATCCTAGCCTGATTTGCATGCCGTTTGTGCACGCGCTGATAAGCCCAGGCAGCAGCCATGCATAGTTTTTTTAAATTCAACTCCTGAATCCCTCGCAGAAGGCAGAGGAGGCCTGCGGGGCGAAGGGGAGAGAAATCACACGGCTGCTCTTCAAAAGGGGACCTGTGTAAGGCATCCGCCAATGTGCGTGGGATCACACTCAGAATGCAGGTAATTTGTTCCTTGACTAATTTGTGGAGATGATGTTGGTGCTGGTGCTGGTGCTGGTGGTGTGTGTGCAAAGGGAAAGAGACAGAGAGAAAGAGAGGGAAAGGGAGTTTGTGTCTGTGGAGTAAGTTCTGGAATTGGATTTCCTCCTAGCTTAGACATAGCCTCGTGAAATACTGTTCAGCTTCATAAAAAAAGTGTGTCTGTGGATGACCTCCTCGAATACGTGTAGCATAACTCATCCTGGCTCAAATGAGGAGAGGAAGAGAGGGAGAGAGAGATGCACGGTGGACCAGTGTTGAAAATAAACAACTTGTACTACATTGGGCCAGTCCTCTTTAGCCACAAGAATGTTGGTTACAAAACATAAAACTATCTATTGACAGTCACTGTGTCATAGAAGCCTACAGGATATGAGTGACACTACAGTAGCCTCTATATACTATATAATGCTGTTACATCTGGACTGGAAACCTTACCTTCTGGAAGCACTTTATTGTAGCCCCTCTGCAGCAGCTATCCCACCTGTTGCCTTTAGTTTTTCTGTATGATATCTAAAACATCTAAACACGCAAGTGAATTCGTCAGTTCTCTTAAGACAGCTGTGTTCTGGTCCACTTCAAACACTCACAATGTCTCATGTAGCAAGTGGTCTGTCTGTTTACCCAAAGTGCGCAATTTAAATACCCGCAACTTCACAATTTTGTCAAACTGTCATGGAGGAATACACGCTGTGGTTGTTGGAACCGTAGTTTTCAAGCATGGTGTTGTATGTGGCATTGAACCTCTTTTCCAACCTGTTGCAGCCAAGTCATAAATGTAAACATTACAGACAAATTAAAAGTCACATGTAGGATGAGATAAAGCAAATGGAATGGTCTGGATGTCACATCAATGTAACTCCAAGCTATGTCAACCAATCCCCCACTGCAATGCAGATGAGTATCACTAATAAGTTTGGGACAGTCAGACTTGAGTTTACATAATGTAGGCTGTCTTTCTCTGCCTGTGGGTGTTTGTTTGAGAAGACCGCACTACAGAGCAACCCACATCTATATTTGCAGATGATTCAGTTTTACCTCAACCAAGTAACTGAAGTTAATGACAAGCGCTGTATCTCCAATACATGTTTATAAAGGTTTACATGACTAATAATAAATAGAAGACAGATGGTGACCAGCTGATCAGTAAGCCAATTCAGTTCACAGAAATGTAACCCAGTGGGAAATGCTTTTTCTGAGGTTGTCATAACAGCGCCCTCCAGTGAACACAATAAAAAAAAATCAAAACCACGCAACCTAACTCCTTAAAATGTGCAGCTCCCCCCCCCCCCCCATTTGCATAATAAACTGGTTATAAAGACATCCAACTATTTAAATTGGTGACCTTGAATAAACGTAGAGTACAAAATAAATGCATAAGGTTTATTCAGTATTGAATGTGTATTGAATGGCCGTAGGGCTGTATTTGCGGGAGCAGAAGTTCAAAGAGCTGCATTCCCAAGATATGTAATTGCAACACGGAGCCAAATTCTGATGCATCCTTGCCACCTTTCAATCTAATATACAGAGGAAATAAATTCAGTTTCGTTTAACACAGGCACATTTTCTTTATCTTTAAATATATTTTCAGTTTCAAATTAAAACTTTTGCAATACCGAATTTCATAAAAGATCATAGAGCCAGACTTCCGTCCAGGAGGGTTGGATTTGTTCAGTCGCATTTGAGCCTTGGAGTTCCCTTGGTATACGGCTTAAGGTCAGCCCCACAAGAAATCGGTAACAAAAGACAAGTATGTTAGCTTTCAGTTTAACTTGGATTACAAAAACGTAGTCTTGTTACAAAGTAGAGGAGAGAGTACTACAAAGAGATTATTCAGAGAATCTGCATTGACGTATGTAAAATAGGTACATCCTGTCTTACAAAATAAGAAAACCCCTCCGGCAAAATTACTCCACAATGGCGTCTTTCATTAGTGGATCTGGGGCAGTCAGGAAATGAAACTGGTTTGGGACTAACTGACTAGACTAGGAAAAGCTGTATCGACATGCTTAATCGAGGTTTGTGTAAGTATGTGACAAGTATTCCAAGAGGGACACGGCGACGATAATGCGTTCAGGGCTGAAACAACGCGCCAGAAGCGAATTCGAACGGACGATAGCAATGTTTCCCCAACAAGGTCGTCGTATTCGGTTGAAATACAGTCAAATTCAGTATTTTCAACTACGATTTCGTAACATCACCACATACATACACTTGTAAAACAACGAACAATTTCCAGTAAATGGTTAAACATTTTTTGTAAGAACTGTGGAGCTCATCGTCTGGCACATGCGTAAAAGCGGCTGCGCCTTGAATGCCCCAGTCACACCAGCCTTGGAAATAATAGCAAACCAAATAAATCTCCGCTTACCTGAAACATAGATCGGCATAAAGTATCTTTTTGAGCACCTTTTCCCTCCGATTTCTGCCGCGATCTGCTTCCCTTCCTACACCAGTGAGAAATGCAATAGCTTGGCTAAGGTAGACAGAACAAAATACAGAGAATACTTGCTCCAGGGCTCCGAAACCCCTCAAGGCAAAGATCAGGATACAATTAGCTCATGTCTCTCTACCCCAGTCTCAACCTATCTGCAGAATAAAACTCCGAGCAAAAGAGCAGATCACAACAGCAGTGTGTCGGCCTTTTTTGAATTTTATGTGTTATAAACCGAATAAAGAAATCTTGCTATTTTGGGGCATACGACACTCTCACTCACTCTTGCTTCCAACTTGCCTATTGCCTCCCTCTCTCGAACAGAAAAGCTGATTTTAATCGTTATGATTAGTTTTGATGGAACGTTCCCTCAGGCGATTTCTACAAATGGATGGGGTGTTTCTTTGCCAAGGAGGAAAAGCAGCACGTGATGATAATTATATAGATTGTTAGTTGAGTCTTTTGATATATTTTTTTCTCACTCAATGTATCTTGTAAAAGATAAATGGGTACTACACGTAGGCCTACATCATACACAACTTGTTGATAATAATCAACTTTAAATCAACGGAATGGGTTCAAATAGAAATTCTACACCAGATATTCCTTTTTTTGTGCTTTTGGCTAAAATCCCAAATGACGTAGTTATATAAATAAGCACTTGCAGCTTGCTTTGCCCCAATCAAGTCTGAATCAGTGCCCCAGGCTGATGCGAGAGCTCATTTCAAATGTTCAACCATGCATAATTTCAGGAAGATTGAAGCTCTTCTGAAGCTTTTAGCTTCAAACTGCTGTATTGCAACAGTAAAGGGACTTAACCAGTATGTTTGAATACATCTTCTCAAACATATTTGTTGGACATAATATGCTTTTTAATATTGTTATCATTGTTATCTAGATGTTAAAGAATCTGATGTTGTCTTACTGCTCATCTCAATATAGACCTACATTTAGAATAGGACAGGGAAGATAAAAAATGTAAATGCCCAAACAGATCAACACAAACTCCAGGATTACACACAATCAACTAACATTTGACTGGAAGTGGAATTCTTCCATTCTCGGTGTCAGTCTCTCTCTCTCTCTCTCTCTCTCTCTCTCTCTCTCTCTCTCTCTCTCTCTCTCTCTCAATCTCTCTCTCAATCTCTCTCTGTCTTTCTTTCTTTCTGTCTCTCTCTCTCTCGCCCCCTGCTGTCAGAAACACTAGCTCGTCAGGGTGGATGAAGCCACAATGCAAATCCACATCTCACAGGCTTCAGCAACACTGCCCCCATCAACAGCAAATGCCAAAAGCTGTGGAATTCTTTCAACACTGATGCATTTCTGCAGATCTCGTTTTTCCCTGGCATGTTCTAGTCAAGAGGCTACAGATGATCAGTGTAATTGCTTTTTGAGAAAGAGCCTGCCCACCGTATGTGCCACCCAGAGCAGGGGCCCTTTAACTTTCCACTGTTTGACCAGCGTGTCCTAGAGGAAAACAAACACAGGATTAAAGTGTTACGAGGAAGTTATTTCCCCCAGAGGGTGCCGGCTGGCACACACAAACACCAAGCCTTGCATTTTCTATTTTCCCCCCTCCTGCACTTTTTTTTTTTTTTTTTATCTTCGCCATCAGGCTGACAAACTGTAGCAAAGTGAGAACACCCCAGGCGTCCGAATCTCATACGTTCTCCATTTTCCACACAAATAGAGCCAAGGAGTTAAAGACCCTCTCTCGATTCAGTATTCAAGATATGCATTCAGTGTTGTAGGAACCAGCCGCTGGTAACTTTCCTGTCTGAAATACTCTTGTGTTTGGGGGCCAACGTCGAGCCATTGTTCTAACACTGCGTCTGAAGGGTTGTGTTTGTAGTTGGACCTCAACCACGTCGTCACGGCCACAGCGCTGGGAGAGGTTCTGACTGAGCTGTAGTTTTCGGTGGACAAATTACAAAGATTGCTTGCAGATGTGAATGAGCCTAAACAGAAACTGGCCGGCCTCGATGACATCATGCCCGTGGTTATAAACACCTCTACGCGACTGGGGAAAGTGTTTTTACCAGCTATCTGGAAAACGGGTTCACCTGAACCCACCTTCAGATTCTGACCATGACATGGACCTGACCTCCAAGCTGCTTCTCATTATCTCACGGCCATCACGGCCAATCTGCCCTTTGTCTCACTTCGACATCATTGTTCCCAGATTGGCACATCCACAACAGGCCTATTCTGATTCAGAGTATTATGGGATATCTTGCTCTAGCCTGGGACCATGTTAATTACTCTCTGTGCTCACCACACCCTTGTAATGGCCTGTGGTTATGTAAGGGAGTGGGCTGCAGAAAGGGAAAGGACTGAGATCATTCCAGAATCTGACTCAATCTGCCTGGCAGGCATGTACAGTTTAGGGCAAGAGTTTTTCATTGTGTAGTATTTTGGGCATTAAACGATATAACTTTTACAGACAGGCTCCATGTGAAAGCAAGCTTGTATTGGTGAAGTATGACCCACAGCTAACACTGGTATCTGTATTGTCTTAGCACGGCAGTTTTGTTGACAACAGTGTGTTTAATGTGTTTAAGCTTTATACAGTTTAAGAGGTGGGTCTGGCAGTAGAAGTTCTGGATGAAGGATGAAGAAACTGGGACTGTCTTATTTCACCCAACTTGAACCCAAGATTCACAGAGCAGGGCAGCCCAAAGATAGCACAAGAAAGGCCCACGCTGCTTGATTTGAATAAAAAAACTGAGGACCACTTCTCCACTCATCTACACTAATGGTCCAATCACAGCATGGGCCCTACCCCTCTGTCCCCCCCCTCCCATTGTGGACAGAGAAGCTGGTGACACTGCGAGAGTAGAGGAAGAGAGACAAGAGGAGGGGGTTGCTTGGGTGATGCTGGGAGGCTCCAATAAAATGTAATCCTATTATAGGGTACCCACTAGAGGGCAACAATAATAAAGGTTTCCCTAATAACAGGAGCAGTCCAGACCCAAATGGAAAACAGCTCCTCCGGTGCAGTCCCACAGTCGTACATACATCCTCTCATTAGGGCCAACCGCTGATGGCCCACATTACACCGCCAGGCCTCCGAGATTTGGCATCTGTGCCGGAGCAGGAAGAGTTAAGCCAAACAAATGTGTTTCATCAAAGTGGAGTTTGGGTGTTTCTGCATACAGGGGGAGTGTGTGTGTGTGTGTGGGGTGGGGGGGGGGGAGCGAGGGAGTTAGGGAATGTGTGGGGGTGGGAGCTGAAGATGAGGAGCCCTGAGGACACCAATCAGAAGTCTCCCCCCCATACCCCCACCTTCCTGTCGTGGAGCCATCGGGGTCTCAGGTGTGCACTACCCGGGCTAATACCACCTCGACTTGATTGTTTGTGTTCAAGTAATCAGGGTTTTGTAAATTACCATTTTGGGAAATGAAAGTCCAATCACTGGCACAACACAGTTTCAGTTCAAGGGCAGACACTGGCATCAACAGTGAAGGGGGCAGAAAGTATTTCTGTGCAGAACTGGGTCCATGGATGGCTAGCAGGTTTTTGAGTATCCCTTATCCACAACAGGTGCTTCACAAGGAAACTGAGGGAGCATGAACCGTTGAACATGGCTCAGCCCAATGTTAACCGAATGTGGCAAATTGTGTGTTGAAACTGTGCACAGATACAAAAATCTAATTTTTGTTTTATTTGATAATGTGATAAAATGCCAAAGTTACTCTGTCTTCCAGCTGTCTCGAGCAAAGGCAGCAATGTATCTATCATAAGCGACAAGGTGAGTGAGGATATCAATCATATTCTCCTGACAGATAGAGTTATTAAGTGAGCCAATTGCAGCATTATGAAACCCAGAATAACAAATGATAATTTATCTCTCTTGTGAGCATCTATGTGTATCTCTGCATATGTGCCTGTGTGTTTATGTGTATGACAGACAATCAGAGAGAAAAAGGGAGATGTGTGTGAATGTGTGTGTGTGTCACACTCCTTCCTGTTCCTGTACCACCCTCCAACCCCTGAGCTGCAGACTCAAGGCGGTTTCCAGAATCAAACAATTTCACGCAGCTACTGGAGGAGGAAATGAACTAAGCCCAGAGCAATAATAAAATTATACAAATGTTATTACAGACTCGCCCGCTACTGTCCTACTTTAATTCAAATTTGGACACTCCAGGCACTGCTGGTGGCAGAGACCTTCCTGAATAAATCAACATTAGCTTACGTCTAAATTATTAAGGAAGTGGGAGACTTTCTTGTTTATAGTATGAATTATTAAGCAAGAGTTTAACGCTGTTTTTCTTCACGAATCCCCAAATATTAATTGCTAATGATCTTTAAGGTGTGTGTTTTATCTTTGTGCCCCCGCCGTCACATCTCCTGAGAGGCATTTAGCATACAAAGTTTTAAGTTGGAAAATGCTACAACAGTATTCTCTATGGAGCGTTAGTTAATCAAATATGTTTTGAAGTAAATTATTTCCTTCTTTACGAAACCAACATTTGCTTTTTTGTTCTTGTGGTAGTTTTATCCAGCAGATACATTCTTGTTGTTTACTGTCATCGTGTTCTCTGGTAAAACATTTTTTTTTTTTTAAGCAATCAAACGGGTGAAAATAATTTTGCCTCAGATTAGTGCACAGTTTTTGATCATCCTAATGAAACCAAGCTGGTTGGTCAGAAAGCATTTGATCCTCTAAGAATTCAATGAGAGCAGCATGGAACTATTGGGATTGAACTTGTCCTTAAGAAAGTGTTGGGGGGCAAACTTGTCAGCGTGTGGAATAGAAAACAGTGAGGAAACATGCAGGGCCTCAGCAGATCATGGTGGAGACCTTCCCTCACCAACAACACTTTAAAACTTCTCAACTGTGAAGGCAAATAGTGCTATATTGCCCGATGTCATTGTGATTTTTTTCTTGCTATTTGTACGGTGTATTGTGATCACACAACATACAAAACCTATGCTACACAGTCATACAGTGAACATGAAACTATAATATCAAATAGCTTAATTTGTTGAGTTTGTGTAACTCTATGGTTTTGTATTAGTCGCACACAGTGAACGTATAGTTGAGAAGGATTGACGTTCTAGTCTCTTGACCTCAGCTGTCCACCTGCCCTGCCATGCTTCTGCTCTAAATCACTCCTGGTGATAAAGAACTCCAGCCCAGATTCCCAGCAGAAGCTACATGCACAACACCTTCCATTTATAGGTTCATTCATGGAAGCTGTAAATGTGATGGAGCAGGAGCTGAGAGGGGCTTGACAGGTGGTCTGGCCTGCCCGGAGGGAATGCCAAGGTGAGCTGCTTTAATGACACCAAGACTGGTTCCTGGTAAGAAACCATCCATCTGCGTCTGTCTCAGCCTGTACATTATTTGTGTTATTTAGCCAGAAACATCTTTCCCTGGAGCAGATCAAGACAAAGCATTGGAATCAAGCAGCCAAGCTGATGTCGTCAAATTAAAAAAAGCCTGACGAAAGGCTCATGACTGCCTTCTCCTGGTCACTGATGGGTACACGCATACAACATGTACATCGTTCATATACAATGAACACCTCTAATAAATACACTGTGGTTCATTAAAAGGTTATACTTATCAGAGGAATACATTATTGTCCAAACATTTTTGAGACCTTTTACCATGTCAGTATGTCTTTCAGAGAATAGGCTCTAAATTTAACATTGCGATTCTGAAAAAAAGAACCTTTTAAACAGGTACTTAGATTTAGACTTGGACTGTGGCAGAGACAAGCATTCACTGTTCTTGTTTTTATTTTATTTTAATTGTAATCATTATTACCAAGATCAGTGGTACAAATGCACAGTATTACAGTTTCTCGTATAAACATGTCCAGTGGGTGGCGCTGTAGTCATACATTTTGTAATGAGAGTATACACACAAAGGGTATACGGTATGACATGATTTAGTGTCAGAACAAAATTGCCTCCCATTCACAATAAAAGCATTTCCCCACAGCTTTGTTGTGACAGTGACACAATCTGTCTGCCTAATCAGTGCCCTTTACTTTTTATCACTCAGCATGGAAGAAACCATGGAAACCACATGGTCCCCAATAATATTGTACTTGTTACTTTTTCAGAGGAAATAAAGTGTTATTGTGACAAATCACCACTATTGTGTGTAACTGGGCAGCGCATTTTGTCAGTGTTCCCACGGATGAGGCGAGATGAAACAAGGCTACTTTCAGAGATATAAACTCAGAATGAAACGGCAGCACAGCCATTCATCTGGCCTGGGGAACACGAGGAGAACCCAGTCCACACATAGCTGTGATCATCCATCATTACTGCGAGCCTGTCTCCTCTACTCTGCTGAATTTCTATTGCCAGAAGTCTGTGCTGTAAGAGTTTTAGAGTTAAGGAAGTGGAAAGAAAAATATATTTTCAATGGATTTAGATATAACCGAGGAATGGAAGTTCAAACTACAACTCCCATCTGTGTCTCAGTATCAGGCACAGGACCAAACAATTAACCAAATGCATTTATGATACATCAGATATATATATATATATATATATATATATATATATATATATATATATCAAGCGTATATAACATACGCTTGAGCTTGATGATGACCGCATTAATACAATTCAGAGTGTCCTGCCTCAGCTCTGTATCTTGTCATTCTCTTCTGTTTCAGTGAATCAAAGATGCGTTTTGTTTTCCCACAGAATGAGTCTTTGGTTTGAATTTTTTTGATTGAATTTTAGAGGCCAGGCAAGGTACAAGGTTTTATGTAAAAAAACATTAATTATACAACAAGATAACCTTGAGCTTTTAACATTAATAACTCAATATTGATATTAAGCAATTACAAAAACAAGTTAAAATCACAATTAAGACACATGAAAATCTTCGGATTTCTAGTTTTACTTTCATCTAACATCTACTATGTGATAAAACATCTACAACAATTGAAGAAACTGTAGAGTCAAAATATGGCAGACATTTTCCTGACTAACAGGGCCAAAAAGCGAGAAACCGCCAAATACTCGGAACGACGGCTAAATCTATCAACCTATGACTAGAAACTGTTCAACATGGTATTTGTAATGTGCTCAACGACCCCAGAGAAGGCCTCTTCAGTCAATGTCTACGCATATAGTCAAAATGTGACACTAATCCAAAAATAACAAGGCTGCGTTTGACTTGCCTTCCCATCTTCAGCGTGATGACCTGACATAATTGTTTGACCTAACCATGTCTCGCTGACAGAATGCATCACAAGTGGAACAGCCTGACATGCAAAACACCAGTACATTTAAAGGGAGAAGAAAGAGCGATGGGTTGCCGAGAGCAATGTTCAAAGTCCCACATAAGCCAGTCGTTTCTTCCATTGGAGGCCTGAAACCCGAGGTAACGCAGCTGACGAGGCAGGAAGCCAAGCACGCGACGTTCGCTCTGAAGACGGAGTCTCCGGCCAGAGACCAGAGTGGAGGGTGCAGATGTCCCTCTCACTGCATGCACCACCCCCATGCTCTACAGGTTGGTCTCCATCTCCAGGGCGCGTGATAGTCATACCGAGGACAGCACCTCACCCGAACAGTCCCGGGAAGGGTCCTTCTTCTGGGACTTGTCCAGGTCACCGGCGTGGATGGAGCCAGGCTTGATGACCAGGTCGTCAGGGTCTCCCTGGTACACACCGCCCTCCACCTCCAGGTACTTCCCAGACGTGTCCTTCTTGAAGACGCCCTGCAGCCTGCTCTTCAGCTCTGGGTCGGGGCAGTACAGGTACTCGTACAGGGCAGCCGCCAGGATGCCCCCCAGGATTGGACCCACCCAGTACACCTACAGGACAGATCCTAAACAGTCACTCCCTCCTAGAGGCCGGTGCTTTACACAACACACCACTAACTACTGTATCGGGTCTTATTCCAGGTCCCATCAGCTCTAACATTTAGAATCCAGTCTAAGGACTGTGGACCTCTCTACCTATCTGAGGACCTACCCTTATTCTGTTTACCTAAGATTCAGACAAACCCTTCACACGCCCTCATGACTATACATGGGATGATACATTTCACCATGACACACACACATGCACACACAGTATGAAAAGGAAAAGTCACACCTCATTATCTCTGAACTTATATCAGTTAAACTGACAGACTACATTACCCATGCTCCCTGTTTTGGGCTGACTACATCAAGTTGAAACCATAATATGGTTTTCCTGACTTTTCCATGCATCTTCCCTTACAAAAAGCTTTTGTTCCCTCGACCAAAGATGGAGACGATGTCCTTGACCCTGAGTATCACTGGATGGTAAATATTACACTGCTCAGACATGTCTATTTTCTTTTGACCTTACTGGGTTTCAATATGCCATAGTCACACCCCCACCCCCCACCTCTCCTGCAACCCCCTTCTCCACACACACTGAAATGGCATCCTCAGCACTAGCCACTGCAGAGGTGAACCTAGCAGAGAACGCTCTGTTATTGTCACGTTATCCACACCACTGACTGCAAAACCGTGTCAACCAACGGTACAAATATTGGCCACTGCTGGGAAATCACAGGGCAAGATCGTAACCCTTAATGGCTCCCCTCAACAGACAGAACATGTGTTGTGATGTTTGTCGTATGTCCTACCCAGTGGTTCGCGAAGTTCAGTGTGACCACTGCCGGTCCAAACGAACGGGCTGGATTCATGCTGGCTCCAGTGTATGGAATCTGACAATCCAGAAGGGCATATTTAATAGCTGCTCATAAAAGGAATCATTTTCATCTTCATTTTTCAGTGTGTTCAGTTGGTAATTATGAACTACTGGATAGTCACAGTCTACATCTGGGTTGATTAGGTTAGTAAATTGGATGAAAACATTGTAGAGTTGCATGAGGAGAGGGCAGCTGATAACAGAATTGGAATAACAGCAGTGTTATTTCCTGGCAAACATAACTTGTTTATGAATTACTGAAGGGATGATAACCTGGGCTGTGTGCAGACCCATTATGACAGAAAAATCACAAACAGAAAACATTTCTCTGCAGGAACAGGGAAAGCTCTGTAGGATTTCAACAGTTTCCAAGTGATCGGTTGCCATGGATGAACCACTAGAGATTGTGAACATGTGGTTTAGGGTAGGGCTGATCTCTAAAAGATCTCTGCTCTCTGCCACTAAATATCATCCAACATCAGAGCAGCTGTGCTTCAATATCCTTCAAGTAGCTGTGTATATTATTTTTGCACTGTTTCATCAAAGCCCAAATTGTTCATCTGAATTGCCCAATGTCATCAAAGTGAAGTTTGAACTGAATCCTCGGTAACACTTTGTGTTAAGTGTAAATGAACTACAATGTCACGACATGTATATGTGTATTTAATGTTGAGTGTTGCCAAGTGCTCTGTTCACTATTGCACATGGCCATATCCAAAGGCTGGACACCTACAGCGAACAGGTGGCCGATGGCGACCGCGAACCCAATGGCCAGGCCTGCCGAGCCGTTGAGGTCGCTGCGTTTGGGGTCGCAGGTGGCAAACACGGTGAAGACCAGCTCGAACGTGATGAGAAGCTCCACCACAAGGGCATGGCCTACCGAGATCTGGGAGTTCACCTGCGTGGACACAGACAGACGTCATCACTTAGATTCTCGGGCAGAAATGCCAGGGGGGATGGGGGGATGGGGCCACGACCCCCCCTCCCCCCCCCCCAATCCAATTTCATGAAAAAAAGCCGTACTGTGGTGGCTCCCAGACCCCCTCTGACAGCCTCCGGGGTGACCAGGTAGAGGAGGCCTGCCCCAGAAATGGCCCCCAGACACTGGGCCACCACGTAGAACACGGCCTTGGCCAGGCTCAGCTTCCTGGTCACCACCATGGCCGCCGTCACCGCCGGGTTGATGTGGCCCCCGCTGACGTGTCCGAAGCACTGCACCATGGTGGCGATGCTGAGGCCGAAGCAGAGAGAGATGAGGACCAGGTCTGCAGGCGGGGGCTTCTCCTCCCCCGCGGCCCAGTTGATGGTGGAGCCCAGGCTGAGGAGAACGAAGATGAGGGTGGCCAGGAACTCCCCGGACACAGCCCTCCAGAAGTCCTTGGTCCAGATTCCCTTAAAGGCCACCATTCTGCTCGGACGGTCACACAAGGATGGACACCTCCTGGCCATGGAGTGATTAGACAGGGCCATTAGCCTAGTTAGCCTATCCCTGGTGTGTCTTCCTGAAAATGTACTCGGGTAGTTGACACCTCCCAGGCACAACATTGAACATTTATAACTCCTCTCAGGACTGGGGCCAGTGACTTTCCATCAAACGTTGCCAAATGCTGCAACATTGATCAAGGAATGGCAGGTCACTGTGACATGTCATTTGCAATCAGCGATTAAATGTATAATTGTGTATTCTGTAGCTTTTTTACTTTTGCTGCAGTACTGAGAGAGAGAGAGAGAGAGAGAGAGAGAGTGTGTGAGAGAGAGAGAGAGAGAGAGAGAGAGAGAGAGGTGAAGATGATGTCAAAGTGGGATTTTACATTTAACTTTTTGTTAAATTCATACCAATAATATAACAGATCAGTCCATTGGCACATCATGTTCTAAAGAATAGTCGCAGTGAAATTTATACCACATTCTCTGAGCAGAGCATAACTATTCTATTTTCTCATTTGGGTCATTTATGTAGGCTCTTGTTTTAACTAGTGTTTAAATTAATTCCTGAATTTTGTTTAAACTTACCATAACCAACTACATGCTGTCCCCCTGTCCTCTATTTCCTGTGTTTTCTTTTCCCTCATAGCTTCAGGTGAGTCTCTTAACAATCAGCTTATCTAAGTAGGAAAATATGACTTATCCTCCGTCCAAACACTAAACCAGGCAGAGTCGCATGAAACAGATAACCAAAAGTCCTAAATGGTCTACTTACAGACACGCTGCAGTTGGCTGGAATTGACAGAGCTCAGGTGTGGATGGGAGTGCAGGAAGCTGGTCAGATGAATATGAGCCACACATCATGCCCCTGGGCTGGCATCCAGGAGCTTTATTACTCTAGTAACAGGGCATCACCCCCAGGAGAGTGAAGCTGGGAGCATGCTCTGAAGGAGGAGACTGCTGCTTGGGGTGCCTCAGGCCCGCCCACCAGCTCACTCGTGCAGTGTCTCTGTGGAAAAACAAGAAACAGGCGAGTGCTCAATTAAAATGTAAGCGCTTTTAAAACATAACTCGCTCTCTCTGACTGTTACCTCTCCACACACCATGTTAGATCGAGAGAAAGTAGAAGAAAGCGCCCCCCCCAGCCCAAATTTCACATGATTTCACATTTTAACACCTTTATTTAGGTTCAAGCCATGCTTTTGCCATTACAAATGAGTCAAATTAAATCATAATGTTGGCTGCCAACACAGAGATATTGAATTGGTTGGTCTAGACAAGTTGGTAAACTATCCACTAGATTACAAAACGTTTTGTGTAACATCAGAAGCAAAGTGGCCCAATGGAGTGATCATCTTGATCAACAGAAGTTGATTACTGAAAGAGGGGCTTGGAATTGAACCTCTATTTTGATATGTTAATCAATCACCTCAGATGAGGCCACTCATGGCATGTTGTCCTGTCCAGCTGTACAGTACACTCACACTAAGGATATCCTGAATGGTACTTAAGACTGGCCAGCCATTTAGTCCGTTTCAGTAAAAATACTTTGGTCAAGGTCTGTTGGCTCGTCACACCAGTTTCACAGGCATAAACATATATAAACCATTTTGCTTTGTGGGCTCAGATACTAAGTTGAGGTATTGAATCACTTTATAAATGACCTTGGACTAAAAGGACATATTGATGAAGCAGCTCATTCGGATGTTGGGTGACTTTGTGTAGCTTGTGTGACTTTGTGGGAGTGTTTGCCGTTATTCATTGACGCACAAGATCCGTAATGTCCTTTGCTCTTTGTTTGCGGAACACCGTAGTTCTATTCATGATATGATATACTCAGAGGACACAGTGCATGAAGTCGAGGTACAAGGAAGCTAAGAAACTCACCTTCATATTCAGAACCCCCGCAGTTTTGAAAATATGCAATACATTTAATAGTGAGAATGATGTCATTGAAAATGCATAAATTGTTGATTGGGCTGTTGTGAATTGACGGCTTACCATTTGTAATTACTTTGCCAAGTAACATGAGCACAGCTTGTCACCACACAATATAGTGTAGGGCCTGATGCAGACATGGTCCAGGTAAAGAAATGACCTTGAATAAAAACTGTTTGACAAAACTTCAAGGAAGCTCTGTGTGCTTATCAAATTAAGCAATGGAACAATGGAATTTACAACTGGAAGTGAACAATAGCCAGTCACATGTACTAATGAATGCCCACATGCACAAACTCACCTGTTAAAAAAGTGCACAACATATTGCTGTGCAACATACCGTATTAATTGTTCAAGGATTTAAAGTAGGCTTAAGTTTTATTGGACTTGCATTTTAGTGGGTACTTGGTCTTGTTCTATTTACCCGTGACACGTTCACTTTACCAATGCATTAGCCAGGTCTACAGTATAGATTAACATCTCGGTGGATGATTTATTCACAACACGCCCTAACAGAAAGTAGCACCAAGCACGTCCTCAAGCATCAGAGAGCCGGCAGTGGAATGGCTTCCATGACAGACATTCATGTCTGAAGTTTCACAGAGTAAGACTTCTGTGAGGACATGAAGACACTGCAGCACTGACTGCAGACATATATCTATGTATCTAGTTATTTACACTCTCCTGAAAGATGATGCGACCCAGTCCTGCAGTGCATTCACAGGTGCTTGACCGATGTATAATGATGTCTCTACTGCATCAGTATAACTGACTGATTGGAGTTGATTACAGGAAAGTTACTTCAATTATTTTAATATCATTTTTTAATTAAGGGGATCTAGAGGCCAAATATACTATCTATTAGCTTTAAAAGTCATTGGTATCTATTAAATGATCAATTGTTCTACAATACTGTGTTATTTACCATGGTAAATATGACTTTGAGGGAAACTCATGATGTATTTAAGCGAAAACCTATACTTTTGAAAGCATGAATATGAATGAGCTGTGTTAATAGTAAGTAATTAACATAAGTATTATTTCTTTCCCTGTTTAATGTCCCCTTTGCACCTCCAGGCTTCCTACAGATCCAAGGAATATCTCCTTCGCTAATTAGGAGCTTGTTTGAACGTGACAATTTGTACTGTGTGCTTATCAGCACTTAAGAGTTTAGTTTTACTTGGCTTCAAATTAGGATCTGAGGTAAGGTCATTTATATATATATATATATATATATATATATATATATATATATATATATATATATATATATATATATATATATATATTATTGCCACATTTGTTTCTTAAACGTAACTTATTAATATGTTAACGTTGGGAACCCCACCCTAAGCCCACACTCATCCAAACAGAGAAACAGGGAATCACCCCGGGCCATGTGAATAAATGATGCAGATCTGTTCTGATCAGTAACATGTTTTCCTGCTGAGTTATGTCATCATGCTCGGCTGGGCAGAAGCTATCCACCGTTGTTAGGAACACTGCATGGCCGGGTTTTCCACATGCTGTAGTGGGTTGTGCCACAATTCAGTTGCATGATCTATACATTTGACAAGAAGGCCAGTCCACAGGCCCCCTCCCAAAAGACAAGACTTGAAAGAAAGCCCCAAGCTTGATTGTTATTGAAGAAAATGAAGGAAATCAGACTGTCCGCCTGTTGGAACTGAGAGTGACACTTGGACCATAACAGACCGTTAGCTGTCAGATTTGGTCATTAAGAGTACACATGAAACGAACGCTAACACACATACAGGCAATCATGTATAAACACAGGGGGTGGAGCCAGACGTTGTAAACATTAGAGGCTTAGACCAAACCTAGGACTAATTATTTGGCATTCAGTTGAGCGTAAAATTGTTATTTGAGCATTATGTAATAGCAACATTATGTTGCACTCATTTTGTTATATTCGCCAAAAATGACAACCCAAATTTTAACCTAAAAGATTCGGGGCTTTTGAGAAAACATTTATGGCTCGAGCAGCAGAAGCCAGCCGCCTGCTACGCATGTGTATACACATACACACAAATACAGACACACATATATACACACAAACACAAACACACACATATACTCAGAGCAGTCAGGGGTTCTTCAATGTACAGTACACATACACACACACACACAAAAACAGATACATGCTCAGAAGATCTTTGGATTACTGTGCTGTCTGACAAAAATAACTTCACAGACAAGATCCCAGTGTTTTTAAGTCTTGGTAGAGGGGCACATTCCATACAAGCTTTATGAGTCCCATTCAATCAGTGAGCGTGTGTTCTCTTCAGAGAGCATGAGAGCATACGTTATGCTGGTAAGGCGCTCTGGCCAGGCTGAAGATGAAAGTGCAGTCACGGATACATGCAGGACCATCGTTTGACATTTAGCCTGGTTAGAAAGTAAGAAGGAGAAGGGCTTCACAATACAGTACCGGTAGTTGTACTAACATGGTAGATTACACTTTCAAAAGCCTCAAGGAGGTAAACTGTCCCTGTTTATTTTGTGGGAACAATACATTTGAGTACATTGTATGTGGGGTGGATTTACATGAGATAAGAAGTCGAAGTTAAGTCAGTTTTCGACCACTTTTGAAGTGTTTGGTTCAAACTAAAGTCTTGTGCCAAACAAACAAGTTTTGAAAAGACAGTCTTTAGGTTTTCAATGGATGTGCATTCACCTGGATGATTTTCCTAGTTTCAACCCCACTGGGGGGGAACAAAAATGTGACAGAGAACATCTCATCATCTTCAGAATAAGGATAATCATTCGCTGCGGATTTACAGCATTCAATCCCCACTATGCCCCCCCCACACACACTCTCTCACACACACGCGACTATTCTTTAGAACATGATGTGCCAATGGACTGATCTGTTATATTATTGGTATGAATTTAACAAAAAGTTAAATGTAAAATCCCACTTTGACATCATCTTCACCTCTCTCTCTCTCTCTCTCTCTCTCTCTCTCTCTCTCTCTCTCTCTCTCTCTCTCTCTCTCTCTCTCTCTCTCTCTCTCTCTCTCTCTCTCTCTCAGACACACCACACACAGTCACACCAACATCAACACCACATTTGCAGTAATTGTTCCTTCATTTCATTCACACTTGCCCTTAGACCAATCAAATGCTTTGGTTTACATTGTTCTGCAAGCTGGACCACAGCGGCATAATACACCAGACCATATTTATCACTGAGACTTGGCAGGCTCATGTTACCATGCACTCAGACAACAGCAGGACACATCCGGCCCCAATACTGTTTCGTTTTTACTCCCACCAATCCATTACAAAAGCCGGAGGTGCTGTTTGCTGCCCTCTCAGTTCCTGGTGAAGCCAGCCTCCCCAGCACGGCCCCTGCTCTCTGGGGAACAGCTCTAATCCTCTCAGCCAGCAAAGCTCATAAATAGCTCTCTCTCCCGCCACAACAGGCAGTAAAAGACAAGATTTGTGTTTGCTTTCCAATTTCCATTTTGGTTGTAGGGTTGGTGCAAGATCCAACCGGTTTTTGAGGAGGTCTTCCCTACGTCGCCGTAGCAGCGCTGGGGCAACGCTGGTGCAGCTTGTTGTTGTTTTGTGACGGATGCAGCTCTGTGCTCTCTATGTTCCCCTCAGGGAGCTTTGGCACCTCTACCTGTCCCCTCTCTGACCCCTGCTATGATTGGTGCCATGATCTAGGAAAGTGCAGGTCCCAACAAGGGACTCTAATTAAAAAACTGTTGTTCCTAAGCAACACTGTTCCTTATGGGGACATGGCAAACCTCCTCCAGCCTCTGTCACTGAAAACACAATGCTAGCACTTAGTGTAGTTGTGAGGCAATTACTAAGAGGCTACGTTTTCTGGGAGTGTGTGGTGATTACAGTAAAAGCTGCCTGCCTGTTAAACTGCTCTGAGAAGAAGAGAAGAACATTTGGTTGAAAGACGTGTCACACAGCACCTTATTTACTTCATCTTACCAATTTAAGATTCAACTTAAGATTCAAAGATTCAACTTAAGATTCAAAGATTCAACTCAAGATTTAAAGTTTCAACTTAAGATTCACATTTGCAGTCTTGTCATTGGCCAATATGGTGCTACTGCTGAGACCTGAATAGTTACCCTATCTGGAGACAGCAGGAAGGTGAGGTCTTTAATCTGCCCCTCTTTGGGATTTGGACTCAGGTGTGTCAGGTCATGTGCCCTTTGGTTCAGCTCCTCTTCATGACACCCTCTTCAGAATATGGGATACACGGTACATAGTGTAGTGCTCGTGCTCATCCAGTCCTGGGATCTCAGCATAGAATCACTGTGTTGACGGATGTTTGAATGCTCCAACTGCTGTTTGTCTGCTATTCAAGTTCTATGCAGCAATGCACAAGCTCAGAAAAACAAGCGTGGAATCGCTGTCCTGACACGTGTAGGCAGAGCGAACACAGTCTCTCTCATTATCAGCCTTCAGAAAGACAGGCTGTCAGGCTTCTACCCACAGCAGCCCAGCTCTAGCGCTGCTTAACATCCTCTTCAACTCCCCCAGCGCGCCCAACACGACGCATGCTAGCATTAGAATGAGGGAAAACATACTGGCATTCAAAAGGAATTTTCTATCACAGACGTCGGGGCTGTTTTCAAACTCACTGTGTGAAGCGCTCAGCACTTTGGGTTCAGTTTGAGATTTGGTTGTTGTTGTGTGAGTAGATGGCTGAGGTGATATAGCTCAGTGTCTCCCTTCAGAATGGTCAGTAGGCCTCGCTTCAACATGGGTACCTGAGACGGTCAGTCAGTAGACAATGTATTTAAATGGATGGATGTTGAACCTTTCGAGATGTGCCTTCTGAGGAACAATTACAAGAAATTACGTATTTGTCTGTTCTGAGCTGTAATTTCGAGCAAAGCGATCAATACATAGTTATGACAGTTCAGCTTGACAAAAACCACCTACCGCATTCATCACCCATAACATCGATTGGATTTGTTTGTAACTTATGGGGATCTATTTGTAAGTTCTGGAAGTCACTTCCAGCAAAACCTTCTATAGGTTCCCCTCTGCCCTTAAGCCATCTCCTCTGCCTTCTGTGCCAACAGTGGAGCCTGGCATGCAGTAACCTAACCTCTGCCAGGCTGGCATCTCCCATTACCAGGGCAGCCTGCCAGAACCTCCCAGCAAAGCATAGCATCCTTTAACTGTCACTCACACCCGCCTGGGCTGCACCCTGTTTGGCTGGTCAGTGGGGTAAAGTGCACCCCCAAGAGTAAAGATCAACTTCCTGGCAGGAGGCATACACCCCCGCCCCCTCCCTCACTCCTCCCCAGATGTGACTGTTATTCTAAACTCCACGGTGCCCCTATCTAGGCTTTCCACTCCAGCTCAAAGCTGAATCTTTCAGTGATGCAATGTAACAACAGATTTCTCTCTTGTGCTTGTGGCTGACTGTTAGTCCCATACAAGTGTGACTTAGATGGGATGGACCTGTCATGTAGGAAAGACATGACACCACCCATATTTTATGCAGCTGTCACGGTAAACCACAGAGACCACCCCCTAGTGGTGTAAAGGGGATCAGAATAGAAACGAGGCAGAAGAACAGAGACAGTGATTCGACTTTTGTTAGGCAAACTTATTGCATCTGACAGACATTATAAATAGTGTTCGCAATGATTCAATTTGCACATTTTTAGATAACCAAAATGTACCTACATTGTCTTTTCATTTTTCTTTCCAAAACTGACGGTCTGACTGTATTTATGGACTGAATGCGAACATTTATAATGCCTTAGACATCTACCACAGAGACTAATTTAGCCAGGCAACTGTTAACTTGGCTCAGTTACAGCAGTTTATTTTATCCAGCAAACAGCATGGGAATTAGAGTGTTTTCCATGTTACTTCTTAATAAGGTACAGTTGCTTTCGGATACCTCAGGGAGGGGCTAGAGTGCTATAATACCAAGGCATCTGAACTCAAAAGTCTTGAGCAGAAAACAGTCTTCAGCAGAGACCTATAGCTTCTCAAAGCATGCTGAGATACTGAATCCAATCAATGTCAAACTGGAAACAAAACAACTAATTGTCTATTTACTGTGTCTTAATTCCGTTTTCATCTGTCGTGATGGGTTTTTCCATTTGTTTTGTCTGCTGTGTGTGTGTTTGTGTGTGCGTGTCTGTGGGTGCTTCAGAGTCTAAGCATGCATTCTCTCACACAGTCTCAAGTGGATACACAACCACACTCCATCTGTGTCACCTATTTTAAGTGAATTGTTCCAACCCTGGAATCTAGTGGGCCACTCCCTTGAGAACCTGGGGTATGTGGATGTTTGCTTCTGGTTGCTATTACAATATGCCAAGGAGGAGAGATTCTTTCTAGAGTGTATGAGTATGGGACAGGAAAACTATTAAATGCATCAGGTGTGTGTGTGTGTGTGTGTGTGCGCGTACGTGTGTGAGCTAGCGAGGGGGGTAGGTGGAGGAGGGTCAGGGATTGGTCCCCAGTGTGAGTGAATGTGACAGGTTCTCGCCCGGGAGAGCACTTGTACTGAACACACAGTGGAGACCAACCAGGCCACCTGTCACACAGATCTGTGACTAAAGAACTCTATTACCACACCAGCACCCTGGGGTAACACACACACACATACACAGTCAGACCTACAGGCACACACAAACTCACTCACACAAGAATATACACACACACATTTACACACACGCACACCACAGGTGAACCCTCCCAAACACACCGAAAACCTACACACACAGAGCATACAGTTCAGCACAAAACAGGACAGCGTATTTGATACAGACTCCAATTCAGAATGTTAATTTAGTGTTGGCAGTAATGTATTGTCCATATCATTGTTGAAATGGCTATATTTTGCATATCATAAGTTGGGCTACTAGCAGTGTGATCGCCATGCGCCGTTGAATCCGTTTGTTATGCAGGCCGTGGATATGTGAGGAGGCGGCCGATCATGTTCACTCCGTCCACAACGGACTCCAGCATATGACAATTATCAAGACGGATCTGAGCCTTGGTGAACACATTTCCATGAATGCAAAGTGTTGAAGTGAAGATGAAAAGTGCTGAGATTAAATGTATTTTAAATAACAGTCGGCTATCTATCAGAGGGTGGTGGACGAGGCAGAGCTTGAAATACCCGCTGGGCCTTTATCAAGTCTAGTAATGCTCTGGGGCGACTCTCCCTTTTATTGTCTAGAATAATTACCTGTCAAACACTGTTTATACGTAATATAGGTTACTTAATGTGCAGAGATACCCTTCCGGAATGAAATAGCCAGGGGAATTTTCCACACTGTCACTCCGTTTCGGTCAAAAAATAATCATATTTGACACCGCCGCGTCTTCAAGAAACGACAAGTCTGGCTGTCAGGCCCTCTTTGCAGGGTTCTCGTCCTTGAAGCTTTGTCATCTCTCAACTTCTTATCCTCGTCCCCCTTGAAAGTGGAGCCTGGTGTTTCCTTTCTAAACTGCCACCGAACTAATACCTGTAAAATCGAAAAAAAATTCCGGACCACTCCTCCTCCTTTACGCGGTTGGAATAGGTGGAGGCACAGATCATCTCCTATTTGAAGACCTGCCAAAGGCCAGTCCCTAAAGAGAAGTTAGTATAGAAGTGCCTCTTTGGCATACACCATGAATATAAGCCATTATACATGACTGAATGGCAACTTGCATTTGCATTTTATGAAAGAGCATTGGACGACTGAAGTAGACATTTTCACCAGCTAGAACCAACTGCAGTTCACACATCGCGATAGTGTGCAGTTGCTTTGGAGGACAGTGTTTAGCCTGGAAACATTTAGCAATTTGCAATGTCATTTGCGATGAAAGTCAGCGGGTGTGAGTGTAGGCAGGAGGTGTGGGGGTTGAATGTGGCTGTGACTTTGACCGTTAGTTACAGTAGCAGACTCTGGCCCCGCGGCTCTCACTGCATGGAACTGCTTACAACATCTTGTAGTGTGGCACTGCAGCGCTTCGCTTCATCTGATAACACACGTGATGTCAACAAAGGAAGACAAGCTGATAATGCAGGTGTCGTCAAATAATTCAGATCACGAAATAATAGTTCCCAGGTGAAATTACTTGTGTGGAAAATGTCTCTGTGTGTCTGTGTGTGTGCCTGTTGGAATAAATTAAAGGAATTAAAAATGGTAGTAGACATGTTAACATTTTTGTTATATTTTCAGACATCCCAAGTCTCCCGGAAGGTCCGGGAGTCTCCCGCATTTCAATAGCGGCTCCCTGACGCCCGCAAATGCTATACAATCTCCCGGAAATCGGGGATTTTGTATTTCGAGCGAGCGAGAGACTGAAATGGTCATTTATGTTAGAGATAGGTGCATATCGCGCGTCATGACAGCGTTTTGGTTTTTTTGGGGGTGGGGGGGGGGGGGGGGGGGGGGGGGGGGGGCATTACCTCCCGGAAATGAGTTTCTGCAACTTGGGATGTCTGTATCTTTTTCATTATAATTGTCTGTTTAACAGTTTTGAGAACGTTCGATATTGCTCATCTCTGGTACAGTAGTAAACTAGACACACTAGGCTTTAGCAGTGTGAAATTACAATTTCTGAGTGAGCACCTGGTCAGATAATTAACAGTTGCTAATGCATAGTGAATCAGAAATATACTGTATGCTGCACAGTATGTCAAGACAAAAATGCTAATGAACTAATGTACTGACTAAATCTAAATAGTCCTCCTTACAATGCTTATTTTGACGTTGGAGACAAAAACCGAATCATGCAACTGGATGCAGGCATACACAATAGGAAGGTAGGGACAGGTCAGGAGCAAATCTCAAGTTGAATCTCTCCTGAGGTCATTGAACAGCATTTTAAGAGAGTGGGGAGGCATGGAACCAGGTACTAGGCAAACAGACAGGTTACCTTGATATACGATGGCCAGTTTGGACAGTGCTGTTCTGGTCTCGTAAGAGAGCAGGGGGAGAAAACGTTATTGTCTGTTACCATTCACAAGGCTGTTCTTTTCTACCACAGCGCTTGTGTATGTTTGCTTTGGCTGGTTATGTTTCCTTCGCCTACCCGGCTCTACCCAGTCCATGTTTACTTGCTCTGACTGGAGCCAAACTGCGCTGAAAAGAACATGAAATATTCATGGGACTCAGACTCCAGAGCCCTACACCGTGGGAGGCCCTGTGGACAGAGGGAGCATGCAATCGTCCTTTAGTGGCGATTTAAGAACCCTTGTCTAGGGAACAGCCTCCATTATTAAGCTGTATACGGTGGTGTTTAGGTGGGAAAAAGTACCCATCTCAATTAGTAGTCATTAAAACTCCCACTCCTACCTCCTTCTTATCCTAGTTCCCAACACCTGTCAGCTCACTGGGGAAAAGCCAGTGCACGCTACAACGTGATAGTCAGGGGGTCCTCCAGCTCAGCTAACGATGTGAAGCATTCTCAGAAGAAACAAGTGGAGGAAAAGAAAAGGTTTTCTGAACAAAAAGCAACATATTTCATTTATGGCTCACTGTTTACCAGTGTAATATAGCAATGTATGATGTGTGTCATAATGTAAAGTAGCCTCTTGCATTCTTGTGACCTTTATGTTTAGCATCCCCACTGTATATTACTTCAAACTCAATATGCATCCTGTTGTTTTGTGTCCCATGTGCTAGGCACAGGCCAGAAGTTGCACTTCCCATTCATGTGTTGGCTATGGTTGGAAGCATGCTATTAACTGCTGAGAAAATGAATTATAAACAAGGTACATTTTGTATTGTGCTTATAGTTGCACCTATAGTTCAACTGAAAGACAATCAATATAGCTTGTGCAAACCAGACAACACCAGTGCAGCTTCAACCCTCATGAATCATCTTAGAGGCATGAACTAACAGTACTTCAAGATGAATGTTTTTATGCTCCACATTGACCTATAACTATGAATGTTGATGCGGTTATTCTGTTTGTCTGTGTCTGTTATCATCTTGTGGTCCTATTTAGCACTTTGTATAGCACATTGGTCAACGGAAATTGTGTTAAATTGTGCTTTATAAATAAAGTGATTGATTGACCTGGCACATGTCAGGGCCAGATGCGGTGGAACAGCTATCCGAAAAACTATAATTGTGGATCTGCTGTTGTAATCCATGTTAAAGCATGTTGTTCTTTGTTTACAGTAACACTAGGTATGCTTAAGCAGAAGCACTGTGCAGTAGTGATGCAGCTACCGCCTCTACTGAAAGCGTAGTGACGAGAAACTGATACCGGCCTTTCATTATTTCAGAAGTTGATACAGCAGCAATTGAGTTTTTCCTTAATCATTTGAAGTTGCTTTTTAGATGCCCACACACACGCACACACACACGCACACACACACATTTTTCATTCTAAAACATTGACTTTATCCCTTCATTTTCTCCTTAGATGCCAAAATCCAGAAACAGTACCTGCTAAATAGTATATTTTCCTGTCAGACTCACAGACTTCCGGAAGTATCCATTTGAAGAGCCTGTGAGTCTCCTGAGTTAAAGTCTGAAATATCTCCTCACATTTGTGCTATATACTGTAGCCCCCACCCCCCCATCAAAGTTTTAAATGTCCTCCGCTCAATAATGAAGGATTGGCTCATCTCTCCCAGACTTTCTTAAAACCAATCACATCTGTACGCCCTGCTCCACTGCAACTTTAATGTCATTAACATGAATATTGCACAAAGGAGACTTTAAAACCTTATGAGGGGGAACCAAACTATTTCTCCAGTATTAAACTTGAATGAACATTACAATATCCAGTGGGATAGAGGTACTCTTATTTCAAATGTATTTTTGTTTTGCTTAATGAATACATGTGAATGTGTTTGACCGAACTAACAATGCATGACAACATGCTATATACTGTGTTGACACAAAACTTTTATTTTAGATGAGAAAAATACATTATGTAGGGAGTGACTCCCATGGGACTAAAAGCATGAGACTATTGTGGTGGAAATGGAATCACTCCAGGCTTTATACAGCGTCACGGCAGGCTGTCTTGTCTTTTCTCATTACAGTAGATCCTTAACCTCAGATGCCATCAGTCCCTTATGCAACCACAGAGAAGCAAACAGCAAACGTCTTCAGATCGAATTAAAAATCCTACACAAAAACGGAGAAACAAGAAATTACAACTTGTCACACCATCAGTCCTGTCGTTCTTTTCTGTCAAACTGCCTGACTTTCATATATCAGAATCAGAATCAGAAGGGATTTTATTCGCCATGAATGTTTGCACACACAGGAATTTACTTTGGCAGGGAGGTGCATATATTAAACATATAGGAATATTGAAACTTAAATATGTGGACTAACTATACAAAAGGAGCAATATAGTTTACCAGACGTTCTTTTGTAAACATATGCATAAGCGCAGCTAGTTCAGGCAGGGCAATCGGGCAGCGTGCGTCCTCCACTCATTAACACACCTGTGTTAGCAGCATAAGCCCATTGGGCAACGTCCAATAACACGGCATTAAAAGGCAGAGCGGATACGCACACACGTACACACACTCACAATGGTTGTTGTATGATCAGTGCAGCTGCCGCCCTCCACCATCCCCTTCTCCCCCATGCTGTCTGTATGTTCTATCCACCAGGAGGATTATATCTCTATTGCTCCCTGCCTCACATGTCATGTATGTATGTGTTGCATCGAGGAGGCAGGGAGTGCTTCCCTCAGATCATCCACTCCACCAAAGTCAAACCTACATGTCCATGTCATGTAACAATAAATGCTCAAATCGAATACGCGATTGTCTTGACTGAAATCATTCGACATGCACCCTTGTCCTACGTTGATTGTTATGGTCTTCTTGGGGAGCTCTGCTGGACTGCCCTTCACTTCCGACCTCAAGGTCCTGGATTCACAACGTCTTTTTGACACTGACCATCACAATCAGGGCAGAGCCACAGAATTTCTCCATCATTTTCGGCAATGTCTCAGTGCTGTCTGACATTCCTTCTCTGATTCTAGGTTTTTGTGCCATCATAGAAAGCAAAAGTTGGGATTGTTTTTTTCTTCTTCATTGGAATATAGCTGTGTAGCTCAGTGGTACAGATCCTTTACACTTGACGTCTTGGAAAACTTTATTCATTTATCTTGTACATATTCAATAAAGCACCTTACAGAATATAACAGAATATTTCATCATATAATTCTACAACATGAAATATGCTGTATGATCATTTCTACTTAAAAAAGACTCTTCATTGTAATCGATCAATGTTTCACATATTTCACACACTGTAACTATACATTGATGTTCTCAACTGATGGTTTCAGTTTCTATCTGCAGGTCGTAGATGTAGGGTTGTGTTTCTCTATTGACTGGAACCTTTATTTTCCAGAGTAGAGGTGTAGCTTTTTCTATTTAAAGTACATGTTTCCCAAGGAACTCTTTGGTTTTACGCATTCCTGTTGATGACTTTGGAGGAGGTTGTACGAAAAGTTGTGAAATCTGTCGCACAACAGTACCCTCGTAGGAGACAAAGAGAAATGAACACAGCATTTTCAAAATGGCATGTGCTAATTGGTGTTGACACAGTTGCTCACTGTGAACAAGACCACCTGGAAAAAACATCTAATTTGCAAGTACAGTACCAGTCAAAATGTGTCCAAACTTTTGACTGGTACTGTATATCTTTTTGGTATGTGACCCCCCCCACCCCCCCCCCCCCCAAAAAAAAAAAAAAAAAACACAAATCAGAATGCAGCTTTGACAGGTAAAAACAGAAGTGCATTAATTTAAAGTACAGTAATTGGACTATATATATATATATATATATATATATATATATATATATATATATAGACTATATATATGGACTATATGTATAGTCAAAACATTTTGTTTTGGGGGGGGGGGGGTCACATACCAAAAGGATATATATATATACTTTATATATATAGTATAAGTTTGAATAATAAAGTAATGCTGCCATTGAATGGAAAGCATTCCAAGCATAAGACCAACCACATTCTTTACTCTCAGGGAACCAATAGTACAATGTGCCACAAGTCTGAATACGTAGTAGTTAGATTTAACTCGTAGTATGCCACACTGTCCAACCCTAGCACATACCATAGTAATAGGCAAGTTTCATCCACTGGCTAATAGACAAGGATTTCCAAAAATACTACAGTGAAAAAACGTATCACACATGGAAGAATGATGGATTGAATGTGGCTGAGAAAGCAGAGGAATGTCAATTTGACGGTGTTATTTTCAGGAAGGTGTCAGTAATTGGAAAATATCTATAATATCTACCTCTTCCCTTCTCCTTCTGTCCAGGACATCAAGGTATCAGACAGACTAGTTTTGCTTATTGAGGAAGACAGGTCATGTTCAATTTCATTTCACGAAGCCTTTGTCAAAATGTCAGAGCATGTACAAGTGGGATAGTTTTTGTCAAGCCAGCAAGTAATTTATTTAAACCTATTCATGAAATCTGTTTTCTCAGCAGATGATTGCCCACAACTCTGTAATTGACCATTTTTTGTGGTTAATGAAAGAAACAATTTTCCAACTTGTCGATAACAATAAGCAGTAACTTGTCACGTTCACAAAATAGAAAATAAGCATTCATTGAACATACTAATCTCTGAAACTAAAATAACATGTTCAGCATAAGAGAGAAGAAAACAGATAGTTGGTGTATGGACACTCGCCTTTATGTCACGTGTGTGACAGATGACGGCATCAATCAAAAGGATTATTAATTCATCTTCATTGGCAGTGGTAGTCAATAAATATGTATATGACCATGAAAATAACTTTCTTTCTTGTGACTTGTGAGATTTTTGCTTTCCTGACATTTTGATCTAAATAACGATGTTGCACCTCGCAGCACACCTCTCATAAATTGCAGCTGAAATCTCTCACATGCCAAAAAAAATATCAGGGCCTCTCAGAGGGATTGTGAACCTAATAATTATCTAGTATCTTACACATCCTATTGTACATCCTTCATCCTACACCACACAATTCCTAGCAGCAGAATCTTGGCCTGAATCATTTGGATTTCAAGGTGAACAGGAGACTTGTGGCTTGAAATGATTAAGTGTTTGCTTGTTGTTTCACAAACAAACCCCAAGAAATAATGAGCAATTTAGCTCAATTTTCTTGTGTCAGTCAGTGGACTGTCACATTTATATGTATCCGTGTTGACATGTAGCCATTGTAATACTGTAGAGTAAATATGTACACAGGGATTTGGTGTGTTGACATGACAACAGAGATGAAGGGTATAGAACGTATTATTGCATGTGATACGCTGCCTATACCAGCCATCAGCCTTGCTAGCGCTGACTGTGAAATGGTCAGTTCTCAAGTACTTTCTGAAACAGCGTCTCCACCATCTTCGATATTCCCTCGTTATGCTCCCTCCTCTTTCACCCCCGAGCTACGTGTCTTTCATCTCTGAACAACAAAGCGCATATTGTCTGATGCCTCAAAACAACTTAAATGTTGCCTCATAAATGTGTGTATGATGCCAATAAGTGGATAAAAACTCAAGGCTCAAAAATAATGTAAAAACACTTGGGGTTATGGGTCATTCTACAACCTCCCCTCACACTTGCTGTTTAATCACAAAGCCAGGGGAGATAGATAGCAGAGAGATAATAAACAGACACCTCCATGAGAAACAAACAATGCAACGTACGGCATAGTAAGGTCTTCATGAATTCCCTGTTTACAATCTAACCAAGGATATAATTTCCCAACTTCCTTTGTTGTGAATTGAAGTTCAGGGAGGTTTCTGTGTTACTTGAAGGGGTACTGGTAGTCATATGTCATACTGTGTGTTGACATCTTGAAAAAACAGACATTAAAAAGGTTGCATGATTCGAAATGAACTGGATGTGTGACCTGTATGAAGATCAACCAACCCGTAACAACCTAAAACACAAACGGCAACTTGTTACTGAATCCATGCTAAAATGCTGTTAACAAGCGTCAATAATTCCAATAATAATATCAAAGAGTCCATAATGTTTACTACTGATTCAAAGCTGAAGCAACAATCTAAACAGATGTGATGGGTAGGAGTAGGATAAGTCAGGGAGTCACCTGGTTCACGTGACCAAGCCTAATGAATCACCTGATACGCCCATTTCAATTAAATGCAGGTAGATGGCATGCCACAAAGTTACGTGTTTTGTTTGCAATGGGAGCGAGACAAACGCAGTGGTGAGAGCACTGTTTGCATTGGAATATGGACGGCGGTGTTTAGCGTAAAGGAGGGCCCCATGGAACATAGATTCATGGATGATGCATACAGTTAGATCAGAAGGTCAGAAGCATAAACAATACATTTTAGAGAAATGTTTCATAGCTTAAGTTAAACAAAGGTGAGAGACCCTGAAGCAGCGCTAGTTTCACAATCTAGTCAATAACTCAAAATTCTAAATGTCATTTTTATTAAATTTTTACAAATCTTTATTGGAAAACAGTACTACCAATCATCACTCAGGTTTAACCCTGACCAAGAAGGCTGTTGTAGATCCACATTGTAATCAGTATCATGTCTGTATATCTACACCACTCACTTTTAAGGCCCATGTCTGTGTTAAAGGTTTACCCTGGATGACCAGAAGCAAGAGTCTGAGCCGAAAAGGAGAGCGGACACGAAAACGACGTACTCCTGGTTTCAGATTAAGACTCTTCCATTTCCAGAGCTATAGTAAACTTAGCTCTGCATGCTGGAAACAACAACATCAATTAAGCACTATTCAACAACTAAAACCTGTCAGTCTCACTGTCATCAAAGAGAGTGAGGGATATGTGACCATGGAAGCATGACTAAAGAACACTACACTGATCAAAATCTCCATGACAGGATCCTGCCAGTGTTTCAAGGAGGGTGACCAGGACCATGTGCTGTCACCAGCCTTGACATGGGAACCTATGAGGGGGCGTTTGGATTCCCCTGGAAGCAGGCAGGACACACTTGGGACGAACACTTCAAAAAGCCACAAATTCTAATACTTTAGTTCCAATATTACGCTGAGAGGGCCAGAAAATCTAGTCAGGGTGAAAAAAAGAGAGTGATAGACACGCATCATGGTGAGAGACATGTTCCAGTGACCAGGGCCGGCGCAAGAACCTTCCCCGCCCCCCCCCCCCCCCCCCTGGGAGCGCAAATCGTAGACACGCCCCCCCACCCCGCCTCGGCGCCCCCTACTGCTGGTGCGGGACGGTTAATTAATGGACGCACTTCGGTATTTGGCGCCCCCCTCTTCATGGCGCCCTAGGCGGCTGCCTAGTTCGCCTATAGCAAACACCGGCCTTGCCAGTGACTTTGCTCCCACAGATTCTTCTAGAAGCCCAGCACTGGTCCACGGTGGTGGCAGCTGACATCTCCCTGTCATCAGTGTGCTTCCATTTGGAGCAAATGAATTGGAGGGGGTCTTTCAACAATGTCGAAGCACCGTGTGCCTACCACAAACTCTCCTCCAAGCTCTGAGCGAGACATCCCATTATTTTACTCCGTCACATTATTCCTCTCACTCCCACTCTTAACACGTCCTGTTTGACACGTTCACAAACTTCCTTGCATGAGGTGAGAAAGTGGGCGGAATGGCTATGTGCTAGATGGATAAATGAGCATGCGAGCAAAAGAAGAAATGTAACAGGTGATCAAGGAGGAGGGTGAAAGAAAGTATGCCGTACACAACAGTGTCAGTGAATGTTACAATGCCAATGATGTGTAGCAACAATCCTTTAGACATGCAGATTGATAGTGTGGTTTCGGGTTCGGTGATAACTGAATACTCCAGATTTGCATTAGACATTAGTCTGTAAATAAGTTCAAATAAAAGTATATTTCAAAAGACAAACTAGGTGACTGAACTTCCAGTCTCCTAGACAACTACACCCAAGAGTAAAAGAAGCTACACGGTTCACAAGGTCAAAACCCAACATGCTAGTATTACAAACTTTCACAAAGGAATACCTTCTTCATGCACATCCAGCCAGGTGTATGGATTTGACAAAATGTTGTGCAGTTGTAGTGACGTGAGCCTGCATCTCCTTATCTAAATAGCCTGAAAGCACTGCATGATTCATACAGGACATGACACAATGTTTAATGCTTAAGCTTTCAATTCATAGTCCTGCAGTAAAAGGTATGGAGGCCACTGAAGTGGAGCTGTAGAAATAAAATGTATTGCAATTTGTAACAGGTTAAATGGATATTTTTGGACCGGCTCTTTTTGATAATGTATTCATTTTGAGCAGACATTTAAGTGTCACAAATAGTTAAGGTGTGGATTGGAACCTGAAACCTCAAAGATATTTAGTCAAATGGTCTCATTACACCCTCCCTTTTTTGGAATCTCCAGCCCATTTAAACCTATAAAAATAATCTCAACCGATAGATAGTTCCTAAACTACAGTATACGAGCAACAATGGAATAGAATACGTAAGAAAAAATGTCATAACAAAAAATAATCCCCCAAACAACTGAGAAGAACTTATGCTAAGAATAACAGCTAAGGATAACCTAACTATGTACATGCAAGCTGTAGATGTAAGCAGGGTAAAGAGACTTTTGCAGCAGTTGGGTCAGATGGAGTTTGATGGAGTGCAGCTGGAGCAGGGGAGAGTACACGAGCAAATAGCTCAAGGGGTGAGTGACAGGGGAGAGGGTGAGGAAAGGGGGTATAGTCTGGTAGGGGGAGAGAAAGGTCAGGGGGTGGGACACAGGGTGAGAGTGGATTAATAGGGGTGAGGGGCGGTAGGATGGGGTATAGTCCGGTATGGGGGGCCAAATGTTCAAGGGGAGTATGACCCTGGTGAGGGAGTGACAGGGTGTGGGAGTTGTAGTCAGGACAGGGTTGGCTGATGGACTACAACTTGATGAGTATGCTGTCTACCTGGGGAAAGAAGTTGTCAGGGACAACTGCCCTGTTTGTTCTTGTGATGATTCACCACCATCTGGAGTCTCTGGACGGTAGGCGGTGGAACAGATGACAGCCAATGTGGATAATGTTTCTGTATGACCAGTTGAGTGCTGTATTTCCTTTGGATTCTATTTCAGAGTTTTAGGGAGGAAGAGTGGAGGGCAGGATAGAGTTGAGGGAAAATGCCGTTCTATACAGAAAACGAACTAGAATTGTCCTGAAATGCCTGTCATGTTTGTGTATCTACTCTGGGAACTGTATGTGAAACCTTTTTCATGGAAAGGGCAAAACAACTCTTGTTGTTTGTGTTGCTGTCAAAAAACACTCAAAGAAAGAGTCTATGACACTAGCTTTTACAGTCAAAAGTTCAGAGGAGAGAGACAACAGTGTGTGCTTAGTGTGTGTCACGTTCTTCTCTCTTCTCTCCCCTCGAGTACAGAGGCCGACGTGAAAACAGACAATCGAGATTTGAACACTCTCTCTGCGTATTCCTTTATGTCACCGTGACCTGCTCTCACTAGGCTGGGATGGCTTGGATCCAATCGTCTGCTGCCTGGGGGAAGCCATGTTCCCCCACATTAAAACATTTACAACCCACTGCAGGAAGCGGTCACGGCTATCCCCCGATGGTGAACCCTGATAGGCCAGACAAGTCGGCGAGGCCCGGCTCGTGACGGTGGGAGAGCGTTTCATCAGGGAAAGCCTGGAAGCAGGGAAACGCCGACGAGTGGTCTGAGCCCCGTGAACAGAACGTCATAACAAACGGGACAGAGTAAATAAGAGGCGGGCTGAATCAGCAAACGGCTGTCAGCCATCCAGACGTTACATGACAGGCTCAGTGGCATGAGGGACACACGGAGCACATTGAGCCTGACAGTGGCACTGCTTGGAGCTCAGACACTACCCAGACAGAGGAGAGGGATGGAAGGCCCCAGCCTTTATTATGCCACATCCTTGACAGAGACACGTACACACCTAACTTCTATTGATTTCTCCACTCATTGCTCATATCGGGTCATTTGAATTAGAATTCAAGTCAAATAAAAAAAAGCACAATGTCTTTGCAATGTCTTTGTGCACCACTTGAGTTGAGGGTTACTTACTGAGACATGCTACTCCGAGTAACTATTAATATCTCATGAGGTATGCATACAGTATTACATCTGCCTTACATTTAAAACGTGTATGCAGTCGAATTGCACTCACCCAAAAAAATAAATGTATTCCAGTAGCCTACTGGTAGAATCCGGATGTGTTGTCATGACGTCAGACATCGCTTCATCTTCCTTATGGATGCCACTAAGGTTTATTCAGAAGAATCCACAGACGGTATTGTAATTTAGTGAAAGATGAGGCAGGTCTTATGCTGTTGCGGCGGTGTTGGCAGTGTGACAGAGACAATGCGAGCCAGCTAAGACAAAGTACCATCGACAGCAGCAGCCTCTCAGGCCACCAGGGGAAGGGAGGCCTCTTATTATTTCCCCCCCATCCTCCCTCTTTTGGGAATAGCAGTGTGTATTCTCTCTCTCTGCATCACCTCCATAGATCTTCCTGAGTTTGACAGCTCCAAGTCAATTGGCCCTGACTAATGGCTTGTTTCTCAGATTGAAATGCAGAACAATACGCACCCGTTCAGCACTCAGGGAAACCGACCCTAGACAGCTTGGCTGCGAATATCAGTTCTAAAAAATGTATATATACAGACACGTTTTTTATTATTTTTTCCACATCGTATTATATTTTAATAGTAATGCCACTCATACTGTCTGATCTCAGAGACTGGGGAGGACTAGTTTGTCATCGCAGCCGCCATGAAATGCTTCCTGTCTCATGTTTCAGAGTTTCTGCAGTGACTGCATGGACACGGCGTAAGCACAAAGCTCTCTCAGGACAGCAGGATGGATCTCAGGGAATTGGCCAACATCAAAGAGAAAGTAAATGTCAAGCTTAAGATACCAGGAACTGCATAGTAAGCTACAGTATCACATGAGAGAATGCAAAATACGTACATGCCAGCAGCATAATTCCACAAAGGTATTTGCATACAAAAACACCCAACCAAATACAATGTCACAAACAATTTCAGAATATTGTTCTATGTCTGTAATGCTGATATAGACTGTTTGCTGTTGGCCTATTGCTGCCACTACAAATTTAGTGCAGGACTGTTTTGTTGTTTAACCTCCTCTATGTATTCTGTACAAGCTTTCTTCTGATCAAGTCTGATCCTACCTGGGTGAAACGGCAAGTTGAATGTCTGCTCAGATAGCTACAAAGTGCCGAGTGGGATGCAAATGAGTGAGACTGCGAAAAGGGTCACAGAACATTAATAAGAGGCCCACTCCAGATTGACAGCAATCAGTGGCACGTTTTCAAGGAGCAGTGTTGCCTGCGTTTGTCCCATGACGTTCCACACGACTAATTAATGTGCCAATCTGCTCACCGCGGGGGGCCGTGTCTACCTAATCTGTCTCTTAGACCCCCACTGACTGAACTCTGGAGCTGTCACTGCACTGCTACATAAATCACACATTTGGTTTTGATGTTTGTGCTGAGACGGCAATGCAAAGATTGACGGACAGCAAGCACTACTTTAGCCTTATCATTTCCTTGCTTGTCAAAACATAATTCCATTTCATTACTTATTCAGAGCTTCCAGGAATATAAAGCATGCTTATGGAAACAAACAAAAATCTCTTTCTTTGACTAATAAAGATGGAATTTGGGGGAGATTATAAAATAAAGGGCATGACATTCGTCAATCCATTAAAGCATATTTACACTAACAATTATTTTTTTCCTGTGACAGGTCACTACTGCAGGCCCTTCGCCAGCCAAGTGGAAGGGGGGGGGGGGGGGGCTTTTTGCAGTTTTCCCCCTAATTTTGTATTCAATTATGTGCTAAATAAAATAACTAACTGAAATTTTGGACCTTTGGCAGTGAGGGGGTAGTTTGAACTATCCGAACACCCCTGTCGACAGGCCTGCACTGTATGCTTTACCAAGGCAGGGTTTGAGTGGAAACAAAGGAGTCTCACTGGTTTCAGACAGAGATGGTTACCTCCCATCTTCTGCTGGTCTCTCTTTTCATCTTTAGCAATAAGACTTAATTATATTTCCCACATCAATGCTGCAGCATGGCGTCTGATCAGGTTGTAAACGCTTCTCCTCTCCCTCTCTCTCCAAAGACTTCTAGGTTTGATTTCAGAAGTTGTGTTCTCCTCTCAAATATGCTGAATACAATTCAACAAAATGTCACAATATCTCTCGTCCACAAACCCCCAGTTTCTCCCAAAGCTATCAGTCCAAGTAAACTTTGTAAATGTATTCTTTACACAAAATGTCAAATGTCAGTGCAAGTAAGTAAGCCAAAAAGAACAAAACAAAAAGAGTAATATCTACCGCTGCAGCAACAAAAAGCGCTTTCCAAGCAAAAAAATTAATCATTTCTTGAAAGAAAATATTTTGGATTATGATGTCCACAAGACAAAAAGCTACTCATAATCAATCCATATCTGGAAGCATGCTTGACACGTTGAGAGAGAGAGAGAGAGAGAGAGAGAGAGAGAGAGAGAGAGAGAGAGAGAGAGAGAGAGAGAGAGAGAGAGAGAGAGAGAGAGAGAGAGAGAGAGAGAGAGAAGCTCTCTCAGCGATAAGAGGCAGCCTACTGGGGCTCCTGCAGTGACCTGGCTGCTCTCATCCAGGGGCCTGATTAGCATCTCTCTAAAAAGGACATTCCTGCTTTGTCTTTGAAAAAATACATATCCAATTGATTTTCAATCCCAGGTCTCAGAAATATCTTTTTTTTAATTATTTTATTCAAATCCTAGTGAACTTGTTCAACTTAACTACAGAGGCGCTATCATTTATTTAAGCACTTGATTCATGACAGTCAGTCATACATGACTGATGGGCGTCTCTTCATGACGGAATCAACCCCACTGACGAAGCCAGCCGCTTCTGATTGTCACATCGAAACACTGCGAAGGAGGTCATCGATGGCTTAACACCATGACTACACTGCTCACTCATGCAGTGACTGGTCTCGTATGTGTGCCATCTGATACGACCCTCTTCACACACGAGCCGCAGAGGTGGAGGAGGGGCTGCTGCTGATTCTTGAAGGAACTCGGGAACTCAGGAACTCAGAACCCAGTCTCTCTGTATGAATTCTTCAGGGGAATAAAGAGAGACTTAATGAGCTCAACAGCCTTTGAGTTGCCTGGAGACAGCGACAGGGTTATGAAGCATTAAGGAGGGAAATCAAGGCCCCCTGAAAAGAGAAAGAGAGTGAGAGAGTGAGATCTTTCCTAAGCCGCCGGCAGTGGTTGTGGAGAAGGCTGACTGCTGTGGAGGACTGGATCGAGAGGAGGGGGAGGATTAGAGATCAATATAGAAAACGTAATCGGCAACCCCAGGGCCAATGACATTTGGACAAAGCCCATTTAATGCCACGACGGGACTTAAATGTTTTAGAAGACAATTCCCTCCAACGCTAGGTAAAGCAAGTTAATGTAGCTGAGGGCAAGTGACATTTAAACCCACAGAGCACCTGAGCGAGTAGTTCCTCTGCCTTAATTACAAGGTGAATCACTGACACATTGTGGTGGCATTGCTGTCAAGAGTTATATTATTATTACTTATATTTCTTTTTTTCTCTCTCTCCGTCTCTTTTTCTTTCCCCCTCTCTGCAGGAGCCCCAGTAGCTTCTCTCTCTCTCTCTCTCTCTCTCTCTCTCTCTCTCTCTCTCTCTCTCTCTCTCTCCCCCTCTCTCTCTCTTTCTCTCTTCCCCCCCCTCTCTCTCTCTCTCTCAAGCTGTAGATAGCCTGCAGAGTCTCTGGTGGGAGGGCTATCTCATTTGCAGCTCCTCAGCCTGCCTCTGCGCCTCTCTGCTTGTTACAGTAACCAGTAATGACTCCAGTTAATCAGACACGCCAGGAACACAGCTAGGCTTAAAGGACATCCTTTCCTGCCTTGTCGCCATTTACATCTGCGTTATTCAAGACCGTGGGTCCGGATAGATAAGAGACTTAAGATGAGGGCTGTTCCATTCAAATCTCCCAAGATGGTACCCACTCCACACTGACCTCTGTCCTTCTTAGTCCAGTCTTCTAAAGATTGGGACTGCTCTGCTTTAGATGATAATCAACATAAGCCAAATGAATGTGGGCTTTAAGGTAGTTTGAGTTGGAAATCTGGTGAACTTCTACATTTCTACCCCGCAATGCAGTTTCTGAAGTAAAAAGTCTAGCTCATTTCAAACATTTCTGCGTCCAAAAGTTTGTATTTATTTAATTATTTAGAAACAGGCACGCTGTCAAAGTGAGGTTTGGTTTATCTTGAAAACAGCACCAAAGAATATCTTATACTCTCTCAGGTCGATAAGAGATCTCAGTGCTAACAGGAAAGGAAATGAAAACAGCAAGAGCAAAGCCGAAGCCTGAGATCCCCCTCAGGGAATGATTGTATAGTCTTAGCCTTTATGAGAAAAACACAGGTTGAGACGCAGGCGCCGGCTAATTTGATAGGCATCTACTTTGATGGCTTTTGAAGTGTCCAGGTGCCCTCTTATCTAATTCTAGGCTGGACTGCAAGGCTGGTGTCTGTAATAGCCTCGTTCCAGAAGCCTGTTAAATTCATTATGAGAGGTGGGAGCAAAACCGACTGTGGGATGAGGAGCTGGGCTGTTATGACACCGTTCTGGCAGAATGGACTGCACCGGGTGTGGGTGATTCCGTTTTTCATTAGACAGCAGCCTTGGTTTTCACAAGCCTTCAAATGGTAATCTTGCACTCTGCCTCTTTTGCTGCTAACATGTCTTTTTTCTTTTCTTCTTTTTTTGTTTACCAGTTCGATTTTCGTTCTACTTCAGGTTGTGGTCATTTTCCACTCTGGGCCATATCCTGTTTGCTTGTTATGAGATGAGGTAGATGTTGTAGAGGGAATGGAATGTAGTCTAAGTGTATGGAAAGAAGAGCAGCGGCCAAACTTCACAACTCTGTACTCTGATATACTATGCTTCATTGGCATAAATATAGAAGCATGAATGTCAGGGCATACAAGATGCAATGGATTACACCCACTTAGATTCCCAAATAAATTGTGCATCCTAGTCTACTGCACTTTCTCACACAATACATCATTTATCATTATCCAGCGATGACATCGTTCATATATATCATGTCATAGCACACATGATGAGGTAGTCTTCATTCACTGTTTTTACGTAAACATGTGTTGTACACACACACACTGTTAGTGCGTTCACAGAGACCTGCACACACACTGGATGACACAAAAACAAACCTTATTTTAATGTGGATCATTATAGGTGGGTCAAAGCACGGCTTCTGCACTATAGATTCCATTCTCATGATTTACTGACATTAATATTTATATGTTGTTATTGATGAGACACATTGAACGTTTTACAGAGGGAATACAAGTCCAACTGATACAGGATGCTGTTTGAATACAGATGACCAAATTAGATGGAACTGCACCATATTTCCCTACACGGAAGCTATAGAATATAAAGAATATGTTTAAAATGGTTTTAGTTATTAAAAGAAAACAACCAAGAACAATCAAATACACTGTTATTTTAACAGTACACAGGTAATATGGAACAATGTAACCCCCCAGCACTTTACTGTAGGATGCCCTGGAACTCCATTTCTCCTGAGAACTGGAGTGCAGAGGTGAATACTGTAATAGTTTGTTTACCTCTACATATCTTCTTTTAAGTCTTAGTTATGAGCTGAATGGATTCTCCTTAGTGGGTGGTGAATAGGAGGTGTGGGCAGGCATGGGGCACAAACGCTCTCAACACTTTCGAAGGTAAGGTTAGGATTTCAGCAGCAAGACTCAATCAATGAACCTTTAAGTCTTGTAACAGAATCAACTGCAATAACTGTAAATGCAGGCCAGGTTCAGAAGAATGTAGGAGTTAAGGTTACCGCTCACTGGAGACTGAACTCAATCTAGATGTTTAGACTCTAGGAAGAACAACATTGACAAACAGAAATGTATGTTAATGAAGCATTACATTAGACCTGTAGATGCACTTAATCTATTGCAATTTTTTGTGTGAAAATAATTTAACAAACGATTGATTGTTTGGTGAATTAACATGAGCAACATTTTAAAATGCAATGGAATTTAGGCAGTCTCTTAGGGTGGTTAGGGACGGATTATAAAGCTTTCGTTGATGGTTAGCGTGGGAAGCACAACAAACATTAGTGCATAAAAAGATTGGAAAACATGGGACTCGTGGATTACATGCAAAGAGCCTTTCACCTGTTGCAACAATGAGGTTTCTACTGCACACAACTAATCATGTTTTATATTAAGTCATTCAATGTCACATGCACTGAAATAAAGGTTTCTACTTTTATTTCCAGAATTCTGACAAAATTCATACAGGACATTCACACGTGTCAGAATTGTGTTTTACCTACCAAGAATGGTCTGAGAGGTGATAGGACTGAGAATGGTGTAAATATAACCTTATGGAAAATCCTTTCTATCTTTAACAGTCAAGGAGCATACTTACTTATGCCTAGGTACTGCCAGTCTGAATAAAGGGCAATATCTCTTCTTAGTCTTAAGTATTCATTTAGAAACAATCCACTTCCTGCTTCCTGAGATTGACTGTCCCTGTCCCTGTGATCGCTCAAGATGGTGCTAAACCAGGTTACCATTTCAGCATTTTCATGCTGTGTGTGGGAGCCATTACTCAGCTGGTGTCTGGCCTCAAGTAGGCCAGGTCTCCCCCTTCTTTGAACGTTTGACTGACCCTCTGTACATTTTTTCATCTCAGCAGTGACTTTGAAATTGGTCTTTTGCATCCCAATCTTTGACCATAATCACCCCAACGTCTCATTTGACCTGAGATCACATTAGCATGAGTGATTACTGAACTGTGACTTATTCTGTTCTGTATACACAGTTGAAGTAGACTGCAATAGATGTTATAAATGATGGCCCTCCCAAAGATAGATTTTATTTTATGAGTGCATCAGAGAATGGATAGGTAGAAGATGGATACTCATTCGATAGAAAATGTATAGTGCTTAAAAAGAAATCCATTCAAAGCAATTTATGCAATGCTATAATATTTTGAGTGACCTTTGTATCATTCATTGTAACATGCATCCATTAGACCTCTTTAAAAATGTGGTGATCAGTAGGTTTGCTCTAAATCATAACGTTTTACATGGTGGTCAAATGGATGTACTTTGTTCTGAAGCCTATATCCACCAGATCAAACATACAATACCACTACATAGCAAATACCACAAACCTCAAAGGAAATACACCAATACACAATGTCAGATCACCAGTGGTTCTATCAAACCTGGGTTGAGCAGTAAACACTTCTGATAAGCCTGATCATTTCCTGATTTGTGCGTCCCAGCCGCCACTCCAGGGCAGTGGTAGAACACCAGACCTTCTGCAAGGTTCATTCAATAGCAGACCACAGAAGCAAGCTTAATCAACCTTTACTCTCACCTCACTCCCTCAACCCTCTCACAATCTTAAGTGTGCATACAGCCTCTGTGAATTGCACACACTTATTGAACAATTGAATATTCTTAATCACTGTTTCACGAGTTCAGTAATCACACCATAGATTGAATAGATAGCTTTTATTGAAACAGGGCTGGTAGCAGCTCCAAGCCCGATGGTGAAGGAGGCTGGTTGCAGAGCCGAGCCTGGAGCGGTTGGTGGAGGCCGGTAGCAGAGCCGGGCCTGGAGCGGTTGGTGGAGGCCGGTAGCAGAGCCGGGCCTGGAGCGGTTGGTGGAGGCCGGTAGCAGAGCCGGGCCTGGAGCGGTTGGTGGAGGCCGGTAGCAGAGCCGGGCCTGGAGCGGTTGGTGGAGGCCGGTAGCAGAGCCGGGCCTGGAGCGGTTGGTGGAGGCCGGTAGCAGAGCCGGGCCTGGAGCGGTTGGTGGAGGCCGGTAGCAGAGCCGGGCCTGGAGCGGTTGGTGGAGGCCGGTAGCAGAGCCGGGCCTGGAGCGGTTGGTGGAGGCCGGTAGCAGAGCCGGGCCTGGAGCGGTTGGTGGAGGCCGGTAGCAGAGCCGGGCCTGGAGCGGTTGGTGGAGGCCGGTAGCAGAGCCGGGCCTGGAGCGGTTGGTGGAGGCCGGTAGCAGAGCCGGGCCTGGGTTCCAGACATGGACTTGGGGTGTGGCAGAGACTCTCTGCCAGAGAGTCCTAATGGGTCACGGCCGAGCAGTAGCTCAAGCATATCCCCTGGGAAGCCTGGATAGATGACAGGGAGAAACAGAGAAGGCAGAGAAGAAAGGGAAGGGCGGGAGGGTGACAACAACATGCTAGCACAGGGACCAGAGGAATGGAAGATACTTTATACAGAACTCTTAATTGACGAAGGGGAGTTTGGGCGCATTCTTCCGTGCTTTACTGGGCCGATGCGTATTAGTTGGTTGGAGAAGGAGGAGTCTTGGTGTGCCACCTTCCTCCCAAACTTTAGTTAACCCTTTCATGTCTAACTCCATATATTTTGCTACAGCACATCCGATTCGAAGGATAGAGAATAGACATGTAAACTAATGGGAGTGTCAAATGACAATAATCACCAACGGTTATTAGAAACCGAAAGAAATATGTCTAATTCTGATGGTTTAATGGACAAAAAATACAAATGAAGTGGAGAAGAAGCACTTTGGTGAGTTAATTAATTGTAGCCTGCGGGGACAGGTTTTCTTTTCTGTTCATGACGATGCCAAGATTTACAAAGGCCTTCATCAGCCCCCTCAAAACGTCATGTTTAATCAGTAGTTTGTGTTCTGATGAAGAGGTTGTGCTTACCTAACACAAATAAAGCCTGTTTAACTCAGTTCTCCATTTTTAGCACTTTAGGCAGTTTCAACATGTTATTCTACAGTCTTAAAAAAAATCAGTCTTTTGTTTTCAAACGTACCCTACATTGAAGTGACTGACAATTGCCTGATGTCTAATTTCCTAAAAAACCCTCATTAGATGACAGTTTGTGCAGTGACAGCCAATCTGTGTGTAAGCAGAACTGTCAAACCTAATAATAAAATTACACTTCACTTTAAACAAATCCCTCCTACTGTACCGTGTTTAGTTTTGTTGTCCAAAAGACGTTTCAAACAGAACACCTGGTTGCTATTTTCAACTGGCAGAAACACATTCAAAAATATTGCAACATCAGTTATACTCAACACAATCAAAGGGTTTCAAGAATGGTTATGTCCCAAAATACACAAATGGGGTTTTTGAATAGCATAACCATAGCCCTTCTATTAAATGCGCTACTAATTCAGACCAGAATCTCTGGGGCCCTACTGTTTGGGCCAAAACTACAATAATCTGTGCAACTGCAAGTGTTCTTCATACTGCATTAGTTAGGTCTGTCAATGGTGTTTACAGTATGTACTGTATACTCTTTTTGAAGAGGACCCACAACAAAGACAGTGAATTATCTATGCCCTTTTGACAAAGAAAGACGTGCATGATCAGTTTAAGTGACCAGACTAATTCCAAAGCAAAAATCAGGAATAGATCTTAGTGAGGGCATGACTGAGTCTTTTAATGATCTCATGTACTCTGAGCTTTTCTTCTCCCTCCCTGTTGTCTCCTGTCATCTCTGTTTCGTAGTTTTCTCTACAGCACTTTAAGCTACAGCCCCTTTGACAGTCGCCTCATTTATTTCGACTGTCCTCCCATTTGTCAGGAACAGAGAAAACTCTTCATCTGCACTGGCGTAGATGCTGGAGATCAGTGAAACAACAGAGACTGCACTTTGAAAATTGAAGCCTGAGAGGATATGCATGAGAGAGCTGTTTGGGCAGGAGAATTTGGGTCTCTCTGAATGTATATGGTGAACAGTGAATATACACTATGTTCATTAACAGTACTGTGCACAACCATGTTAACGGTACTTTTTACATAATTGAAAAATGTATATTTATTGTTATGGTGATGTTGAGTGAAAAAAATGGAATAAGATAACATTTGAATTTTACCACTGGTATGCTATCCCAATGAACATGACGCTCAAAATACTCCCCAACCCCTGGTATCAATAACTCACAAGCGATTACTTGAACAAAAGGCTTAGACAGACAGCCTTTTAGGTCCAAATTTCCTGTAGATGAGATGGTAGGATAACTTTGGGTGGTGTTAGTAGGAGATGGTAGAAGCATAACACCTCTCACCTAACTCTCCCCCCCCCCCTCGGGCTATCAAGTGCCTTCACTGGACTTCCCATTAGGGCTCTGTTTAGATTCCATTTCAGTCTTCTATAAAACATTTTACTCGTCTCTTGCTTGACACTTCAGTTAAACGTATTTGGGTGACACAGATGGTCTGTTGATTCACACTATTGCAGATCCTTATTGACATGCAAAGCTGAACCAACAGGTGGGATTATTGCCAAACAATAACACAGCATGGTATTGTACACTACATCAAGCCTTGTCACTGAGTGTCCCATTACTCCTAATCACATTCCATGAATCAATTTTCCTTTTCTTACCTCTCTGTTACTGCTTGACCATACATTAAGCTGACAGTCCCCACCATTGCTTTTTATGGTGCTCTCAAAGGCCCTTAGCAAAAAGCAAGTTGATTGATTCCAAACAAAAGCATGCTTACTTCCACTCAAGACGACATAAGCCAGTGCATAGGCATTGATTTAAATGGAGTGTTATTCTAAACTCACTGATTGCTGTCAATTCTGAAGGATTCGATTCATGTACTGTAGTGTTTCTAGTGACCATATTTGAAAAACAATACATTGCCTAACAGTCATAGCTCGCTTCCCATCTTACCAGTCTGGATACTTTGTTCATCGCCTGTATATTATCAGTAGTAGTCGTAGGTATTTTGTTGATCCCTAAGGGGAAATTGCAGCACTGCAGCAGACAAGAGGAGGAAGAAAAAAACATATACTAAAGGCAATTAACATATCCAATACCAAAAATACACAGGGCTCTTCACAGGGTAAAATAGGCTGAATTACATTGTAGGCTAATACACATGTATGTACCAAACAATTTGAATCTGATGACACACAGGGTTTATAAATATATGTAGGAAACAATTTAGTAAATTGTTGAGCTCAGGTTACACAGAAGGAGACTCGGTTAACATTGGCAACTCACTTTGAGAAGTGGTTCACATTATATTCACTATATTCACTGTATAATGTGAATGACAGAAACCCGTTAATGGCATGAAATTCTGTGATGATATTTAAAGTTTCCTTACAGTCATCCAGAAATCCAATAAAAGGTTACAGTGAATGGTACGGTACAGTTTTTTAAGGAGAAAATGCCTCCTAATATGTGAATTAAGTGAAACTTCTCAACTTGTATCTTCCACTTACCTCTTAGACATACAAGAAGAAAGTGAAGTCTTTAAAATACTGAACAAAAGAGGCATGGAAATGCTTTGAGAGCCTAATTCTTTAAGACACCATTGGCCTTGAAGAAGAACAGTTCCAAACCAAATGATGCAAGAAAGAGTAATGATATTCCTCCCATTAATTAAATATTAAAAAATATATTGGTCTAGTAGGCATGAACAGAATAAAGCAATGTGGATGTAAAAAAAAAAAAGTCACATAGGTTTGTATAAAGAACAATATGTAAACTGCCGTTTTGAACATTTTGAAGTGTCAGGACACTATGAGGAGCTACCTTCTACTATCTTAATTGGGGAGCACACAACTCTTCTGCTTTTAAAGTGTAGCTATTTAAATCAATACATCCTTCATTACAGAAAACTGAATATTTCATTAGGAAGACTATTACTTCAAATGAATAATTGAACTGTGTTATATCGGTCAGGGTTGGGTATTCAGTTTTCTCCCCACCACTCTGCAGTGTTTCTCTCACGTACTGCACAGCACAGCTGGGAAGGTTCTGGATTAGGTTCAGGGACTGTCTACTGAAAATGTCAGGGTTAGAGGTCAACCTAATAACTGTGAATGATTCTCACATCCAATTAGTGGAGATACGCATAACATTACAGACATTCTTTTATTGTAATCAGACTGCTTGCCTGGTCAGATCCCCAACAGATAATTGGTATTGAGCTCATTATTTAATGTGACCATCACAAAATATCAAATATTCAGAGGGGTCAGAAAAATAATTAGTATTGCCTTGTGAGATAAATTCAACACTTGGACCCATAACTGCTCTTGTCAACTCTTGTGTCCTAGCTGCCTGTCAGCGTTCAGAATGAGGAGAAAGGTTGGATGAATGCTTTTCCGCAATTTGTTGGGGCAATCATTCAGATCCTTTCATTTTCTTATCAATGCTTGATATTTGTTTGGGGGAAAAGTATTGATTCAGTTTAATTGTGTTCATAAGTTAAATGATCAAAACGCGATTGTAAAATGAATACTGAATGGTGGCTGTGGGGACATGTGGACGTAATCCTCATATACTGTAGACTTAACCACTGTGGAGTTTCGAGGACTTTTTAACACAGGGACGTCCTTTAGGTTTAAATGACTCGAGGGCACACTCTCTACTCCTGGTGGATTATGGAAATGTCAGACGCTCCCTGGTCTCTCAAGCCCTCGTGTGTGAGCAGGGTGACCGCATGAGCTGGTCACGTCCGGTCACCAGCATCCAGCGGGTGGACCCATCGAGCATATTCCGCTCAGATCACGCCTCTCATCTGAGCTCTCTCAGGGAGAAGCGTTCTAATTTCAGTTTAGCCTAATTACATCCATTAGCCAAGATTGCTTCCCTGCCACTCGAACGTATAATGACATACCGCACGAGCACAGCATGGTCATCTCAACAACGCTAATCTCCACATTCCAACAGTGATGTCTTGTCGTTTTGTTTGTTGTATAGGATAAACCACGTCACCATCATAACATTGTAGTTGGTGTGAATAGCAGAAGCAGTTCAACCTTTGATCAATCAAAAGTATGAGTTAGATTAATCCCATAATTTATGAAATGGTATAGGCTCAAAAGAATTAATTAATCCATTATGTAAAACTCACTAATCACAGCCACAACCTTGACCAGTATGAGCTTATGTCAGACAGGGCTGGTCAGGATTGTTGTTTGACTTCTAGCGGTCACTGTTCCCTAGTCATTCACTTGACTTCAAGGACGTTTTAAGAACAGTGCTAAAAAAGTTGGTTTTTAAAAAGGATCTATGTTCATAGCCTTTTACCCACCTTTGTTCTCTGTCTACAGGACTGACAAACTGTACTGCTCGAGCTGGATCAATGGCTCATGAGTAGAAAGCAATTACCTTTACACACAGTGGGGGTGGTGGAGCGACTGAGGGATTGCCACCCTACGAGACAGAGACCTCATGCTGGGATGTCTGCAACTGCTCATTACGCTCACCTTGCATATTGTTCCTGACATCAATTGTTCAACTGTTATGACAAGTGAGATGCATCCGTGATCTTGCCAGCACATTCTGACGATGAACACGTCAAGATATCACGAGCGGAATCCGTCACTGTACCCATCTTCTGCCACAGTCCTTCTGAAACGTTCAGGTGTGTTCGGTGCAAATCAGAAACTAGGTGTTCATTACACTGTCGAGTGTGAGACGTGTTTGAAAGAGGGATATGGGGAGGGAAAGTAGTCGTATAATTGTATTGTTGCTGTTGACTTTGATTCCATGTGAGGTTTAATCAAAAGAAATCTAGGGTTTAGAGTGTTGTGTGTAGTCAGCTGGCAGAGGGAGATGCTGCTAGCCCGCTGAGTGGTTGTAGCCCCTGGGGAGTTGAACAGGCCTGTTTGACTCAATACATTTCTTGTTTGAGAGTTTGCAGTCGTAAGCTGCTTGTTTGTCAACAAGTATCTCAAATGCTCTTCAACGTATTTACAAAGAATAATATTCTTTTGTCGGGGGTTAAATATTGGCCAAACAACCTAAACTAATTCCCCTATGGTTTAAAGGAAGATGGGAAACTGAACAGTGTATTAACATTAACCAAATAATGCCAATACCAATGGAATTACAGTTATTTGACTCCATGGGTTAAATCAGAGCGAGAATGGTCAAAGTAAGGTTAAAATGAAATACACATTTAATAACATTGCAAATTAATGAAATCAATTACAAGGCAAACTAGTTATAAAATGAAAGTTAACTTACCCAGCCTGACACTTTCAACAGTGAATTACTGTAAATGCACACTATATCAGATACACGTTAGCACAAACTTCCATGATGTGTTAACTCGATAAGTATGAATCTAGAGGCATTATAGCAAAATGGTGTAGAAATACCTTGCGTTACATTTACATCTACTAAACTGACAACAGTAGCCGTTCTAATAGTCTGATAATAATCAACAAGACTCACTGGCCAGTTAACCTGTTGACCTTGTCACTCTGGGCTCTGCTGCCCTCTGCAGGTGATAACAGGCAGTGCCTCCTCCTCACACATACACTTGTACTACGTGTTCCGCAGTCCACATCAAATGGCAAATGCTTTTTAGGAGCCACACATGCTAGATTGAATAGTTAACTTGTGTATACACTGTATGTAGGTGAACATACTATCTGCACATTATACACCAGTTTTAACAAGCCTTAAATAAAACACAAAGTGCACTTTTGTCTCAGTAAATGACTTGTCAGGTTAGAGATTGATTGGGTGTAATTTTACCTCCTTAAGTGTGTCTTTGTATACAATTAACAAAATGTACTGATTATGTATAACTTTGCACAAACATTAAACATCATTAATAAAATAATATACCAATGCAATTAGCTACAAATGGAGTTTGAATGGATTTTCAGGGTTATTCATTATAGGTTGTAATATTCAAATGCTTTGACAATGATAAAGGGAAAGAGAAAGTAAGTGATTCACTTTGGATATATCGATGATGTTTGCTTCGATTTCGAATAACACACCGACTGTGAACATAAGCTTAATGACATGTTAGAAACAGCAGTTCACTATTGATGGGCAAGGTTGACGTACCACTGATTGTGGTTTCTAAGCCATAACTAGGCTTTTCCCATGAGGGATTCAGCGTGTGTGGGAACAGAGAGAGTGGGAGGACCGGTAAAGGTCAAGACAGACACACACCATGTTTGCGGCAGAGATAGACACAGACGTACTGGACAAAAGGGGAAACCTTTGAAAACCTGCTGTGAACCTTTTTACCAGAGATGTGCATGGTCCTCATTCCTTTTAAACTACCCTAAACTCCCACTGAAATATGTCAAATACTAAAATAGGAATGATGTGTATTGGGTAATGTGCTGCATGAAGCGTTATTTTACTGATAAGTATTGGGGTCATGTTATCAAATGACTGGTCCTTGTTAGTACCCATCTACTGTTCTGTATTCAGCACAGTTACTACCTTAGAGACAATGTGTTTCCGTTTGTTACAAATACGGATACAAGATACTAACACAGACAGACAGCTGTTCGGGAATCTTTAATAAGAAAGCCTGTATATATAATGATTTCAGACCACATCTGGTGTTTAAAGGGCAGCTCAGGGTCAAACTCGGTTAGCAGCAACCCAAAGCATATCCTCAAAGCAAATATTCAACCACAATCATCCGCCCATTGTTTATGGGAAAGATCTTTTCTTACTTTGTTTCCATACACACACACACTTACACATACACACACGCACAAAACACGCATGCACACACAGACACACACAATGGAATAGAAATGATATAATTTTCTCTTTCACTCGATTGAAGTGGTCAGACCATTTGGTAAAAAAAATACATTTACCTCTGAGAATGTACGCTCCTTTCTTTCATCCTACTTTAGGATCTGCTTTGATATTTTACGTGCCAAAATCAGAACGTTTTGTTCAGGAACATCGTTTTTTTCCTCCCAGATGTGGCCAATGGCCATATTCTCTCAGGCCTGTTTGAATTCCCCTGGTGACAAAGTACACAGACACAGGGAAAAGATACCAATCTGACACCATCAGCAGCCCTCAGCACAACCAACACTACACGACACGACGTTGGTATGAGCACAAGTGCAGAAAAATGACAAAATCTCAAGTCTTTTCAGAGAGGACAGGCTTAATAGGGTCTCAGCACTGAGTCTGAAAGTGCAAGCAAGCCCTAACTCCACTCCTGCCCTCTGTGAAGACTCTTGCTCGGCTTCAGCACAACCATTTCTGAGTTGATTTCCTTCTCCTAGTCTGTGCAAGAGGCCATTGGTCTGTGAAAGCACAGACGTTACTGGACACTTGAGCTGGGAGATCGAGAAAGAGAGAGAGATAAAACGAGACAAAGGGGGTTGGGGGAGATTGAGAGTACAAACAGGGGTGGGTGACATTTTACAAGATAGTCAAGCAAAGTACATATTACAACATCATTATTTGAAATGTCCATCATGGTAATGTTAGGTGAGGCTGCCTTGGACTAGGGTGACACTGAGTGATATTAAATTAAATACTATCAACAATCAAATCTCATTGGCTCTGTGTTGAATCAGAATTGCGCTGTGAATCATGGCAATCTCAAGATTGCCATGAATTGCTACCAACTGTATAAATGAATGGCATATCCTCTAAGATGGCACTATGACTTGACTTGTCCAATTACCTTGTTGGTTTGAATAACAATGACGTCTACTGCTAAGACCTTCACGTTAATGAATTGATTTTACTGCAAGTGTTTTCAATGCATGTCGTGGGTAAGTGTCACACTGAATATAAAAATCGGTTTGATCCACAACCTGTTATTTGAAGCCCAGACCACTGAATCAAAACAGCCCTCAGCATTCAGTATTTACAGGTATGAGCCTTGCATATGTATGGTTGCTTTTGTAAAGTAGAGAGTCAAGAGTCAAAATGGGAGCAAAATGAATACTAGCTAACACGCTATCTAGTTGGAATGGATTGCAAGTTAATGGTGGCTCTGACGTATGTCACCAGTAATGAGACATGAGGTGCAGCGGGGTGTTTCACTTCCTGCCAAGCATTTTATCTGCAATTAAGTGTTTGTTTCTTGGCCTTCAAAGGTCACCCTCCACTTAACTGGGAGTTGGCTGTCTTGTGTTTCAGACCAAAGTGGAGTGTTTTCAGAGGAGCAGGCAGGGAAGCGAAGGTGCCGTCACCTGTGCCTGGTCTGCTGCTGGACAAACACAACAGGCGAGATCGGACTATAGGGGGTGATTAGGTGGACACAGTCCTTGTAATATACTCTGAGGGGGGAGACAGAGGAGCTGGCTGGTCTCACGACTCACCCAGGTTCACAGAGCAATTAGGAGCGCTCAGCTACAGTCTCCGTGGTAATCGTGGCGCACTGGGAGCACTGAGGGTCACTTTCACCTGCTATCAGTCCACCTGAGTGTATTAATGGCGCAGACAGGCAGACAGACAGACAGACAGGCAGACAGACAGGCAGACAGACAGGCAGGCAGACAGACAGGCAGACAGGCTGGCATGGCCCTCTGCAGAGCACGGTTGGAGCACGCCACTTTTCCTATAATTGCATCTGATGGATCCGTTGGCCCCTCTCCCAGATCACCAGCAATACATATATTTTTCTTTATGCCCTTGTTATCCTCGTCTCCTTAATGAATAATTTATGTCGGAGACAGAAAGTGGGGGAGGAGTGTAGACAGCATTTCCCTGGGAGTAAACACAGCGATAAAAGGAAGGATGACTGCAATAAAATGATATGGAAGGCATCGTTGGCCCTTTCACGGAAATGGCTTTCAAAAGATGCCCTAATGTGCAGTGCAGTGTTTATTTAGGCATCAGGATCACACACACGCATGCCCAACAGCAATGTGTTTCTCAGAGAAAGCTCCCCAGTGTAGCTGAACTTTACCATTTCAGAGATGTGCGTCTTGTTTTCGTGTGTGAAAATGATGACTAATGCCTGATCAATAGATCATTAAACCAAACTCAGGGCTTAATCAGTAGTTGGAATTACATTTTTGATTAAACGGTGTTTTATTGTTTTCAGCATTAGCTTTTCATTTGAAGTGGGAGCACATACTGTATCCAAATGTTTAGCCAAATATTGAAGCTCATTAATATTCGTAACCATCGATTCGTCAATTGTTGTAAATTACTTTTCAAAGGTAGCCATCGACAAGGCTATCAAATGACCTGTTGTCCTGTAGCCTTTGTATAGAAGGACAAGTACAACAACTCACAGAAAGAAAGTAGGTTCAGGAGCATATTCTCACCTTCAAGTCCTCTGAGAAATCTCCCCTCCAACACCCAGCTTCCACGGTAGAATAGGAAATGGCTGGCCTGAGATCGGGTAATTGAGTGCATTTCATGAGAATGTGTGAGAAAGAGTCTCCTTTGAAGGAAACCCATACTGTAGGATATGTGGAAACGGCAAACCATGATTTTGGTCCTGAAAAGGGAAAGCACACAGCTAATCCTAACCCTGTCTCAATCTTAGTTCAGGTTATCGTTTCTGTCTCGTAGTTTGAATTAGTACTGTGTGAAAAAAATAGCTAGGTGAGGAGTGAGAAAATGGACCAGGGCAGAGCAGAAATTAATTAATTGAAGAATTGATCAAATGAGAGTATTTGCATCTGTGTGACTGTGGGGGTTGCGGCGATGCAACTGCACTTGAATAATTGAGTGAACAGTCGTTAAATGGAAATGTGTTTTCATCAATTAATCATTTTCCCAGATGCCACTAATCGGCCCTTTCCACTGAGGTATCAAAGCAATCGTGCGGGCCAAGCCTGGATGTTGCACTTGGCTCCCCATCACTCATCATCTTTCACTAAGCTCTTGAAAGTGGGCGCGCTGTCTTTGACAGGGTGATTAAAACACCATAACCTGCTGGAGCCTTTACTCACACAAACTTGCAGGGCATAAGACAGCCCATGGCCCTTCATGCCATGGCTATGCCACCACCAGCCTGTTTCTGAAAGGTTGGGCAGTGAGCCAGCCTTTTGCAGAGCTCTCTGATAGCACTCAAAAGCTGCTAGATGTTTTTGCAAGAAATGAATGTGACTGAACGTTTATGGATGCTGTGTTGTCAATGGATGCCCCACTGAGGATAATACGAATGCTGATGTGTTACTGCAGAGCCCCCCCCCCACACACACACACACACACACACACAAAACTCCTCCCCCACACACATACACCTGTCTAATCTTCACGCAATCAGAACACCTCCAATGTCTTTTAATTAAATGGTGAGTCGGCAATGATGTGTTCCATATTTACCACATCAGTGGGCAGCTAGGTTAATCCAGTCAGAGCCGATCTCCTGGGAAGGAGATTGACCACTCCTGTAATGAATCCACTCAGGTGAGCCGAGGGAAAAGGCTGCACCGATACTGCACCGAGCCCATTGTTCAACAAGACACCAGGCACGTAACCAAAGACCTTATCCTCACAGTTGGTCAGCTAGGAACGAAGGAGTCATACGAAGAGTGCATAGGATGCATCTTTCTTTTATTGGACAGGGGCTTAGGGAGGTGGGTTGACTTGGCCTGGCCTTGTGGGATAGGTCGGAGTCTGGCTCTTTCAGTCCCCATGCCACTGGCAACAAATGATCAACAGCAGAGCAGATTGGTCTTTTGGGATGTTGAGGATACATATGCGGTGATAAATTCCTGTGCTAGCTGTCATGAACTATGATGGACCCATATGACAAAGGTTTCATCAATCATTCGCGTCATGACACATCAGCTGCTGTGAGTGCTATGTGAAGCTAACGTTGGAGAGCTCGGACTCATGGTTCTCTGGAGATTTCTGCTCAGTAGCCTGCTATCGAGAGAATAACATGGCCTTCCACAACAAGGGTCCATATTCTATTCACAAACGTGTTCTATTCAATTAGGTGACATGGAAGCAAAAATAACTATGGGGAGATATAACTATGAGGGGCAAAATCCAAAATGTACCCCCAAGCTATTCTTTTCAACTTCTTAAACTCACATCGTTTTGAATGACTTTCCACAGGTGAAAAAGCCCATTCCGAAGACAGCTTAACTTAACATTTGACTCTTGCCATTGTTTAAATATTCAGGTGAGATTCACATCATTTTAAAATGCCCCTCATGAATTTTACAAACCCATCAGATTGTTACAGTTTCTCTTTACCCCACTTCATCTGACAGTTATGATGAGACCTTGAGATTATATAATTGAATACTTCTATCCATGTAATTTGCATCTCTGTGGAGTTATCATGAATCAGTTGTCCACCACATGGTCATCACGCTCACATTAAGGGCCAAATTAGCATAACAAGTCAACAGAGGTCCATCTTGCGAATTATCACTTGTCCACCAGCCCATGTGCTCAGGCTCACATATAAAGTGCTGTAACTGTACTCCACACCCTAAAGATGGTAGAGATGTCTATGTAAATGAGCTTAAAATGAACAGTACGATGGTCATGTGTAGTACAGAGCCTGAGTATATTTAAAAATAAAGAATTCCAATCCTTCAGAGATCCTACAGCTGTCATCAAGTCCAAGTCCAGAGGTTTGAAGAGCATATGTGAGCAAAACAGCTCAAAAAAAGTTATTCACCCTCCCCTGTGAAGATGCCTGATGCTCACCAATCTTCCGAGTGTTTTATCTGATCCCCCCTGAAACACACAAAACTAACGTAGGAAATCAAACAGAATGGATAAGAAGAAAGTCCCTGCTTTGTCGCGACTCTCCCTCATGAGAACTCCCATGCAGAAAGTTTTAGACTTAAGTTTAAAAAAGACATAAGCTCTCAGTGGTGAGTCTTAAAATTGGCCGACAGTTGCAAAAGTCAGAACCAAAACTTTTCAGCCGTAGTCTCTTTTATCCAAGCATTGTGTTTCTCAGGGCATACCATACACAACTGCACCGGCTTCACTGAGTGTGAATGCTTTCTACAGTATGTGAAGATTATCCCAAACAAGGGCCATTGAGAGTTCTCTGATAGTGGCCATTTTAAGCTTACATGGCGAGGTCAGAGCACAATTCCTGAAGAGATCAATTACCCCATGTACAGAATGTTTGCCTCCATCTTACCTTCCCTGCGGAAACGGAAGTGGAAAACCTCCCCTCTCTGAAAAGTTGCCAGGTTTAATAGAGCCATGGTTTTTATTAGGAACAATAGTGGGGTCCATAGAGTGATAACGATTGGCCCAGCTCTTAAGGTTATCTTTTTTGCTCAAGGAGTACAGTTTAACTCTATAGAAAATAGCATCTCTCCAACCTCAATCTAAAATAAAGAGAGCTATGACTTTGAGTGTTGGGTCAGGGAGAAACTGTCTATGAGATGAAGGACAGTGACTAATGTCAGACCAGACCTATCTTATCATGTCATGTCCTGGGATTGTCATTTTGGCCTGAACCTGTGTCAGTGTCATCCTCATTAAGCATGATATCTCCTCCCTGTCTCTGTAGATGGTGGAGCTGCCTATGGGATTACAGTTTGCACAAACAGACAAAGAAAAAGCCCCATCCTCCGTCAACACTGCATGACTGAAGATTGCCCCAGGGGGCTGGGTGTTTTTGATCATATCACATCATTTGTGCTGCTGTGATTTCCTCCAAAGCAAACAACCAAGATCAGACAACGGTAAGGAACAATGAGTGAGGCCACGCTCGACTCAAACAATCCCCACAGCTCGAGAAGTTTACACCAAGGGCTGTCTTGGTGGAAGTCAAACGTATTGTCCAACGTTGATGGATGGATGATAATGGTGGTTGAACTGAATTATATGTAATATTTAGTTATGCACAGCTGGAAAACAGAAATACACAAAGTAGGTGAGTATCTGAATCTGTTTTTCTGATGAATGAATCAATTTATAACATGTTATGCTCATGTCCTTGACGATGTTGCATTGTTGTTGGATGAATCCCAAATACAAACTGCAATTAAAGAGAAAAAAAAAACAATTCAGTGAAGGTTATCATATCTGATATGACAGATGTGGTACAGAAGGTAGACAACGTCAAGCACTGTATTGTTGAGTGATGGTTGAAGTGAAACAACAAGCTTGAAGATCTGTAGAAGAAGACAATCTTTGAGTAAGTTGTTCTGATGGTCCGTATCTCAATGTATGAGTGAATATAACTTTTACAAAAAATCTCCTCTTTGCTTTCAATATGGGTATCCTCATAAATGTTTCCAGAACCAGTAGTTGAGAGTGACTGCCATGGTTAAGTAAAAAATTATTTCAAATTAATAAGCTGTGTTTGACTTGGTGTGATGTCTGATACTAAACATACAGTAGGCTACATACATTTCAGTACAGCATGTCTTGTGTGTGGGGTGACACACTGCAACACCAAATATGATATCTGGTTATTGTTGTGACAGTCCTCAGTTGAAAATTAACTTCACAAAAGCCGTGGAAGTTCAGAAGATGTAATGAAACAAGTGAAAACTCTGAAAATAATGTCAGGCCGTCAAAATGTTTGCAACCCCATCAAAAAACGTTTCATTTCCACAAAGTACAACAAACATTCATCTATCAGCTCTGACAAGTGAAGGAAAAATAGCCCTAGGGATTGCAGAAACAAGGCAGGCAACACAGAGCCAGAAAGAGAACAAGGGTGTTAAAGAATTGAACATTGAATGTTCTTAAAGATCTCTAAACATTTGTATGCATGCTGAAAGAGATTATCCTTTCACAGGGTTGCCAAAGATGGCAACAAGGTTGGTCAAAACTGGCAACCGTGAATCTTGGAATTCTGGTATTCCTGTTACAGAACATATTGCTTTGAAGCCGTCAGTCTTGTAGAACTTGCTTCAAATTGACGTAAATCATGAAAACAGTGAAAGTCTTGAAACAGAAGAAGGGGCCCAAATGTTCGTTTCAGATGGTCTCGAATTAAAATGATGAAGAAATGATGAAGACCTCAAAGTAAAATTTTAGAGAGCAAGGACTGCAAAAAGCTATCAGATTACTATGGTTTTGCCTGTTCAATTGAGCTTTCATGTGTTTCCTGGTACAGTGGGCATAGAGACAGTAAGCCAAATTCTTTGAAGGCTTTGTCGTCAGAGGGCCCTTTGGATCTCTCTGATACAACCACCCAGTGTAGCACGGAACTAGGAACACTCACAGCAAAGACATGGATGACATGGTGACATCACCCCAACGCAACAACAGGAAGCTTTGGGCGCCTCGTCTTCTCGCAGGTCACAGCCACGAACCAGCTGGCCTTCGCTGTGTCTTCATTCAGTCTGGTACCCTAACAGGTAAAAAAAAATGCTCTCCGGCCATTTTCCCAGTCCTTCAATCCTCTGAACAGGTAAACTCCACATGCCAGTGAGGAGGGGTGAATACGTGATCTATTGGCTACACAGTCAAACCACTACACAGTCACATTTAAGGACACATCAAGCAAGCCTGAGACATTTATGAACCCACTAATTCTAAAAGCGGGATTTTAATAAACCAAAGGGAAGTTTAAAGATAGCCAGCATGTCGGCAACACATCAGGAAATTGATAAAGTTAAGATTATTTAAATTAAAATGTCATTAAAAGGCAGAGGGCTTGGATCAGGATTATGTTAAATAAAATCTGATGTCATATAATATTATATCAGATAATAAAGGAAAAATGTAACCCACTGACTGTGAATATTAAAGTCATTGTTATCCCCTCAGACCAGGTACTAATGGGCCCGAATTAGCTGGTGCCAAGCAATGAGCTAAATCCTTAACAAAAATGTATAGTTTAGAAAAATGAGAAAGCTCCCAAAAACTGAATCATTGATGATTCTTCAGTTTTTCCATTGCACCAATGAACTGATTATCTCCTCTTCAGGGGAATCATGATACAGTGTGTTTTTCTTTAGATCAATACAATAATTTCACTGCAGAATGTGAGTATTGATGGTAAACCTTGCTTCACTTTGATGATCCATTTTGCTCCAGAAATGTGGGGCCCATTAAATAACAAAAACAAAAATGAAACTTATTCACAAAAAGGTCTAACTGTTGTTGTCTTGGCCTGTCGTCAGGGCAACCAGACATCTTAATGAGAAAGATAACCTCTCGACACATGCCACTGACAGAAAATACACATTCTAGAAGAATCCCATGATAGAATGCTCACAGTTCAGACAGAATCTGTACATTGCAAATGCTTCAAAAGTTGGTCATGCGGAACGGTTGCTCCCATCTTGAACTTCTGAATGATTAAATAGCATCTCAGAGAATAAACATCTGGAAACGGTGTGAAAATACTGAACTGGACAACCTTGTACATGAGAAAATTGATCTTCAGAGTAACTTTTACAGCACAGCACACAGTAACTTATCCACTAAAATGGGAGATGAATGTGCAGCAGAGCAGATGCACCCTGACATCGATGGTAATCAATCAAGCATCTTTGTGGAACATGTAGATGCCACCCACACCTGTTAGTCTGCAGCTGGTTATTAGACTGATGAACAGCTGCATCTGAAACAAAGACAATATTCTGTTACTACTAATTCTACTGCTACTACTACTACTGCTACTACTACTACTGCTGCTTCTGATAATGTTACTACAGCTACTACTGTTACTACTGCTAATAGTGCTACTACTACTGCTGCTATTACTGTTACCACTAATACTCCTACTCCTACTATTACTACTACTACTACTACTCCTACTCCTAATAATAATAATACATTTCATTTTATTTTCCAAGGCGCCTTTCTCGGTACTCAAGGACACCGTACAGAGGTATATAAAAACATCAAAAGCAGCAGAAAAATTGGAAATACAACAACATTACTACTACTACTACAACTACTATTACTACTGGTACTGCTACTACCACTGCTGCTTCTGATAGTTACAACTGCTAATACTGTTACAACTACTACTAGTACTACTAATAATGCTACTGTTACTGCTACTGCTACAACTGCTACTACTACTACTGCTACTGCAGCAACTGATACTACTCCTACTATTACTACTTCTACTAATACTACTGCTACTACTGCTACTACTACTACTACTGCTACTGCTGCTACTACTACTACTACTACTGCAACTGCTGCAACTGCTGCTGTTGCTACTACTACGATTACTACTACTACTTCTGCGACTACTACTACTACTACTGCTATTGCTGCTACTGCTGCTACTACTACTACTGCTGCTACTACTACTACTACTGCTACTACTACTGCTGCTACTGCTGTTACTACTGCTGCTAATATTACTGCTGCCACTATTGCTGCAGTTCTATTGTTGTGGACGATCCGTTTCAAAGTCATAGTTTCAATCAATCACCATTGTTGTAGATCCAGGCAAAGGGCCGTTGTTCATTGACTGAAAATAATGAACAAAAATATCCTAGCAAAAATGTTGCAGGCTAACCCAATAAAATTTATTAAGTGTATGTTCAAGTGTGTTTAAAAAAGAGAAAATACATATCGGATGATATCAGAATCTTAAAATACAGTATAAGCTAGTTAGCCACACATATTTTACAACTGTCTCTTTCAACAGTGTAAGATAATGTACTTTTTCACAACTGTGACACATTGATGACAAACAGTACAGTCATGATAGACTTTCTGCTATCACAAGATATGCCAACCTATCATAAGCGTTTCAGTAAGGAGTCTGTCTCGAGACTTTACCTCACATTTTAGATATATTAAATGTTTGGAGGAAGACAGTCATTTGATGGAACTGAATAAGTATTCTGAACCAGTCCAGTTGTGGGTCAGGATTTGGAAGGATAGCACATAATTCTGAGCTATGACGGGAAGCTCTTACGACAGACACACATATACTGACTCCACAGCATGTACACACAAACACACACTCAAAATACCCACGGATGCCCACTCAAGACACACACACATGCAAGATCAATGTGTGTGAGTCGTCAGTCTTATCCTGGAAGACTGTACTGTAAAGTAATCTCTGATGGTTGTTCGAGCCCAAGCCCTGGAGCGTTCTACAATAAGCGGTGCTCACAGTCTGTTCCTGGAAGAAAGCTCTGTCCCCACCAGCATGTACCGGTCGCGCACACTTAGTTACAGGCCAGTGGAAAATGTGAGATAGGCATCACACTGGGAATGGTTTTCTGTTCTCACTATAAGTGGTTTAAGCATAGTGAGTTTGGAATGGAATCTTTAAAGTGCTCCGAGGAGTTAAAGTAAATATACAATGTTGAGACGACTGGAAATACTTCAAAACATTTTAAAAACTAGATGTCAAAATGTTGTTTAAAATGTCTGTTCCTTTTGACGTTCTCTACAGGGGAAAATAATTGACAAAGAGTCAATAAAAGTCAGTAATGCATCATGTCGAGACTTGTCCATCCCCAAGCTAATCCACACCTCTTCAAGTACAGCAAATGCACACACGGAAACACACACAAACACACAAGTGTACACACAGCCTTTCTTGATTTCCTGAGAGAGCCCACATCGAAGGTATACCTCTGGCTAGCAACTTCTACTGGAGTCTACATCAAGGTAATTCACTTGTGTCTAACACTCGCAGCATCGACTGCTGAGATGAATCTGCCACTGACGTCTCCATCACAGCCGCAGTATGTTCTGTTACTACTTTATTACTATCCTTTGTTACTACCCTTATTCGTGCTATCTCCAAGATGAAGGCTACTTATCATCAACTTTTAACCTTGCACGACATGCCTCGAAGCAAATGAAACAAGCGTTCACCACATTTGTACCTGAAGACAAATAAAGTAAATGTTCTGAAATAATTCTACTACATCCAACAATAATCAATTGACAAGAATGTTAAACCTTATACAGACATGGTGTGATTGGTCAGTAGTGTGACTGGTCAGTAGTGTGACTGGTCTGTAGGGTGACTGGTCTGTAGGGTGACTGGTTTGTAGAGTGGCTGGTCTGTAGTTTGACTAGTCTGTAGGGTGACTGGTCTTTAGAGTGACTGGTCTGTAGAGTGACTGGTCTTTAGAGTGTCTGGTCTGGAGGGTGACTGGTCTGGAGGGTGACTGGTCTGTGGTGTGACTGGTCAGTAGTGTGACTGGTCTGTAGAGTGACTGGTCTGTAGAGTGACTGGTCTGCAGCAGGGCTACAGTGGTAAGGCTGGGTGTTTAATTAGGACCTTCCTTCTGAGCTGGGCCTGTTTATTTCCCCTGTGATGCTCCACTGATCTCTACTGAGCGAGGGAGGGAAGAGAGAAAGAGTGGGTAGGGAGAGAGACAAAGTAGAGGAGAGCAAAAGCAGTTGTAAAGAGAGAATGACGAGAGAAAAGCAATGAGAGAAGTGGAAAAGAGATGGAAAATGAGATAGAGATAGAGTAAGAGAGAGGGAGAGAGACTGGGCAGTCTTAGAGGATTACAGCATCAGTATGCTGTGGTCTCAAGCCGCAAGTGCACACTTGCCTATACAGACACGTACTATAGACTTTTTGCTAAGGTGCTGGAAGATGAAATCTCAGTTGCACACACATCAAAAGCCATCCCACAAAAGGTAGCGCTCTTTGGAATGATACTTCTTGTGTGCATTCATTTGCAATTTCACATGCCTAGCAACCCTTTCACTGAAGCACTTAAGCAGCTAATGGTGTCTGATCAGTCCTTAGTCTGATTAGCTCATCTACTATGATACACAATTGTGTGTGTTTTCATGTGTATAAGTCTATATATCAAATATATCTTTTGATATTGATTCAAAACAATATAAATCTAACCTTTTAATTTAATTTCTCTACATGAAATAATATTTTGGGAGCATGGCCCTGCTCAGAGTCAGAGAGGAGAGCGAGATAGTTCATTACTAACATCCAACGTATAAAGAGCTGGGGGCTTTTGGCACTGCTAGTACAGTACATTCATAACCGTTTGGCAAAGTCTCACTACCAACAGAGGAATAAATGGAATTCAGATACTGTCGGTGTAATTTCTCATGGTCTTGACTTGGTATCAAACAAATACACATTATCCATCTTCATTTCCGAGTCATAGTGCCAAATACTGATGTAGTGTACTGTATCTGGAAAGACTCCCTGCTTGGTACACAAAGTACACAAGTATACGCATTAACCCCCCCCCCCCCCACACACACACACACACACACACACACACACACACACACAAACACACTCAAACGCTTACATATGCTGTTCATGTGAATGCACACGCATGCACGCGCAGGGAGATGCCAAACACACAGACAAACATACACGTTCAAATAGAGTGCAAGTGAGTCTGGACAGAAGCCAGTAGCCTTGTCTGTCTGACGTGGAAATCAATCAGAGCAACACTCCGACTCTGACAGGGATGTGTTTCTGAGGCTTGGGGGTACAGCTCTCCTAAATCCCTGCTGGGCACAGATGCTATTGAGTTCTATTAAACATTAGCTGTTTAATCTAAGTAAGGGCCCAGTGAACTGGGAGGGACTGGCTGTTTCTTTCTGCAGGCTCTTTATGCGGCAAAGAGAAGTATCAGGTCAGCACAACGTTGCAGCTAAACTGAGACAGAGATAGATGGATGACCACAGCACCTCAGCACTGCACAGCCCATAAGACACGTCACTGTTTGCTGTTTGTTTGTTTGTGTGTATGTATGTGAGAGTGTGTGTGTGTGTGTGTGTGTGTGTGAGAGAGTAGGTGTGTGTGTGTGTGTGTGTGTGTATATGTATGTGTGTGTGACAGTTGGCATGAGTGTGTGTGCGTGTGTGTGTATGTGAGAGAGAGAGAGAGAGAGAGAGAGAGAGAGAGAGAGAGAGAGAGAGAGAGAGAGAGAGAGAGAGAGAGAGAGAGAGAGAGAGAGTGTGCGTAACAGACAAGGAAAAACAGAGAGAATGCCTCTCTGCATGCAGGTGTGGATGTGTCTAAATGGAGTTAGATACAACTGTGGCTGTGTCCCAGTAACATGTTTCCATGCTGTCAGTATGTCCAGTATGTCAGAGGAATATTCAGTATGTCCCAATGTATGGTATGTTTAAGGAAGTACAGCAAAAATACCTCAATGTCCTTGTATATCCGACTGCATTCTACAGTATGACAGTTCTTCAGTTTTTTGAGATGCTAGGTTGGGGGAGAAGACCACGCATCTCATATCAACCACCATAACCACACACCTGATGACCATCAGCTAATCACTGACACACCAGATTCCCATTGGCTACTCTCAACATGCAGCAAAGGCACGTCAGTAGACCACTAGAAATACCGTCATGCTGTCACTCCCATGTCTTTGCTCTTTGGCTATTTATTTTCCTTCAAATACAATTTCGAAAGAGATTCATTTGTTGTCTTTGAACTAATGAATATTGTTGGGCACTTCACACATTCAAAACACCAAAAATTGATTGCCATGCGTGAGTGTGTGTGTGTGTATGCACTCACAATCCCTTTGTGTCAGCGGCCTGCTATAACTGAAGGAAAAGTGATGGCGAAAACGTTGACAGTAACACTTGTTAGTAATGGCACAAAGTCCCCCTGCTGAAATGTCAGTGTTAATTGTGGCTGATCATGACACACAATAACAATGGAGGGTGAGAACATCAGTCAGACTTCGCTAAGCAGGAAACATGAATATGTAAAATTGCACACACACAATGTTTCGTGGCAGATATATCCACACAGATCCACACACGCACACTGACACAAACAGAGAGTGTTAATAAGAGCCAACAAAGACAGAGAAACGTTGTTCTCTCAACCTTGAAATAATCGTATGTGCAATGGAACAATCTACCTAGTCTAACAAAACAGCGCTGGTCACAGTATGGGTGTAACTCAAGCTAAATCTGTCAAATATGCTGTCAATTCATTGGATTAAAATACTAAGAATAATTTTGTTTTGAAGTACTATCTAATATTTATGTCCCCAAACATAAACTATTGATCTTCCCAAAATGCCCCAAATATTCAAAGTCCCATCATAAGTCATGACTCATTCTAAAGTGCACGTCCCCATGCACCCCCCTGGTCTCAGGGTTCTCAGTCGTCCTATAGGGACAAAGGGCCTGTGCTTGAGATCATTCATCCCGTGTCCACCACATGATTCTCCCTGAAGGCAGCTGCACCAAAGGATTCCTCTAAGTATACATTCTCTGGTCCCCTGATCAGGTGTGCTTGAAGAGTAATGAGCAACCTCCCCCATGCTGCCACCTGCGGCAGACTCATCCGACTCCAGCTCACGGCTAATCGAGAGATTACAACACGGGGATGCAAGGGAGGCTGCCTCGAGGAGGTTGCCATGGTATTGGAACTGTAGAATGTGAGACATGTCAGCCGATTTTTATTTATGGTGCTAATGTATTTTGAAGGAGCTCATTTTTCCATTCTCATTTCCTCTTGAGTGGAGAGGCTGAAGATTAGTGGCAAGCATGAATGTGACCCCTGTCCATCACTCCCCTCAGGGCGCTCCCAGCTCAGCCAGCCCGCTCCTGAGAGCCTGCATCCTGGATGACCGTGACCCAGCAGAGGGGAGGTCAAGACAGCTCCCTGGCACGGTCTACCATCACCGAGGGAGAACAAACAAAGATGAACCCGATAGGAGGAAGGTGTTTATTTGACGTGGCGCCTTCGTCCGGAAGAACCAGGCTCCAGACTGTTTGCTCACAGTGAAAGGTGTCAAAACAAACTCTGTCTTGATTGCATAAACATTCCTGCATTCCTGTATTCCTGTTTGCCATATGAGGGTGAGATATTCGGACAAAACTCGATTCTATGGATGACGCTTTCATTGGAGTTTCTTTGCCTTCCAACTAAGACAATACCCACATTTGAGTTGGTCCCCGACTATGAATTATTGCATCCGTTGTCAATGTCCTGGCACGTCGAGCTAGTCACTAAGCACCACCGCTCGGCAAAACGCTGTCAGAACAAAGAGGTAAGGGATGAGACAAGAATGAAAGAAGACAGGCATGAGCAAACACACAAAGCATGATCAAAGGTGCCCGAGCGGAGAGGACTGTCTGGACATGGCGCAACGGGACAGACTGGAAGAGTTCTCAAGCTCAATGCTTGCCTGGCGTTTGGAAGCGGTGTGCGTGTGTCTGTGTGTGTGTGTGGTGGGTGGGGGGGGCGGGAAGGGGGGTGGGGGTGTTGGTGGGGGGGGATGACAACAATGTTTGAACTCATGCCGGATGTTTCTGTCAATGCTCTTGTTACGTAATACCAAAGACATTTGACACTGAGTTCTGTGTGGCGATATACAACACCTGTGGGTGAGCTCAATTTATCGTTGTCTTAGCAGCAGCACCCAAGTCACAAAGTTGTGCTTTGGATAGTTTCACTGTTTGTCACAGGCTTTAAAAGTCCTTGCACTGTTGTGAACTGTAAGCCATATTATGTCATTTTTTATTTACCAGTGGAGTGCCATAAACAACATGGAGGTCAGGTATAATAATGAATGCAGATGAGCTGGTGCTATTAATTGTCAGGTGCATGCATGTCATGCTGCACTGTAATCAAACTGACAAGTTAACAACCTCCTTTCTGTATCATATTCAAAGGGGCAATCTGGCTACTTACATAATTACCACATGACATTTTCTTCTCTGTCTCGTGGAGTAATGGTGAGAGAGATAGAGAGAGGGGGAGACAGAGAAAGAGAGAGAGAGGGAGAGAGGGAAAGAGGGAGAGAGGGAGAGAGAGGCTCTGTGACACCCTCACTCACCAAGCACAGTCATTAGACCGGGAGTGGAGGCAAAGTTCATGAGATCAGCTCTGTGTTTGGCGTAATGGTTTTTAATAGGGATGAGGGGACAGAGAGGAGGGGAGTTTATGTGTGTGCATGTGTGTGTGTGTGTGTGTGTGTGTGGGGGGGGGGGGGTGTGGGGGGTGTGGGGGGTGGGGAAGGGAAGGGAAGAGAAGGGGGCAGGAGGGGAGGGTTGAAACAGATGCAGTAACAAAGCGGCAAGTGTTTCAAATGTGAGAATGTCAGGGAAAGGAAGAAAAATGCATAATGGCATTTCCTTTTTCAACCCTAATTGATTCTGTATCATTATCTGGAGCTCAACCACGAATGATTACAGAACTCCCTAAATCATCTCCAGAATGGTGCCAGAAGTCCACTCAACAATGGCTTTGGTCCGTTACATACAGTGTCACAGTAGTTCATTACAGCGTGCAGAACATTGTTTTGTTATGTGTGTTTATTGCAGACAGAACCCATCTTGTTCACTCATACAAGTTTGTTGTGTTTGTGAACAGAGTTAGAAGATTGCGAAAACGAAAATGCTGGAGTGTGTGTGTCTCTATGCGAGTGGGTCATATAACAATATTCAGTGTATAATTCTGGGTCGGTTCCGCCGCTGGATTAAAACTAAATTACTTCCCTTCGTCCCTTCATGTTCAATTAAAGTGCCGCCCAGGAATGCGTAACAACTGTACCGGCCTCCAATTATCCCCCCCCCTTAGCCAACCCCTTTATTTTTCCAGAACAATGTCCCAGCCCTGCATTGCTCTCTAGCTCTAAGTTGGGTTGACAGGCGTCTGAAGTATCTGAAGAGCTTTTCACAATGCCCCAGATCCATCATCGCAGCCCCATCGAGGCTCATTGTGCACGTCCATTAACTGTATCTATGCTGCAAGCTCACAATGGAGCCAGCTTGAAGAGGGTCACTGGTGCGTGGGCCCCTGTCGTCATAAATCTGGTGCGGTCCAGCACTGAACATCCCTTGTGCTCGGCTAATGGCGCTCTAATCGCTCGTACCACTTCGTGGGTGGGATAGGGGTGGTGGAGGTGGGGGGTGGGGGTGGGGTGACACAGAGCATTACTCATTTGTTACCAAAACCAGAGGCCAACGACGCCGAACAAATCACCCGGCTCTTGTCTTTAGTCCTTTCCACAAAAGTGTTTCAGAAGAGCACAAATTGGCCGACCGATTCTCAAGACAGTCCCTCCGTCAAAAATATTGATGTTAATCTCCACATCCGGAGCAGTGATAATATCCACATGAATAATATATACACATGGACAGTGCTGGGTAGGAACGATGGCCATGCTGGTAGAGGCTCCTAGAAGGATTTCATTATTTCTGGTGTCTGGGTTGAACCAAGACCTCCTCACCTCTGCGCTCTCTGCATGTAACAGCAGTGGGTTTAGTTGTTACCCAGACACCTGCAATATGAATGCCTCCATAAACCAGGGATGGTCTGCTCTGCTGTAAACGCTGATCATAAATATGGGTTTATGTTTTGCTACAGCGTAGGAAGTCCCCTATAGTCATTAGGCTGGGTAATTGGTTCCTGTATGATTGTAAACCTGGTTTACAGACAGTATAAACCTGCAGACACACAGTCAAGACCCAGCCTAATGGCTGCTGTGCCCTGTTCTGTTCAACTGATGATACATCGCACAGAACAGAACACATACTGTGTATATTTAAATCACCCATTGCATGTAGGCCTATGTGTATTTTTGCCCATTTTATTCAATCTGATACATGCAGTATCGGTCAGGCTATGCAAAGACAGTATAACTTGAAGAAAAAAAAGAGTACCTTTTTAGGGGTACTATTGCACTGCAGTGTTAATGATCCTATTTTCCTGGTATTTTTTGTTGTTGTAGAAACCTTTATATTCAGAACTATATCCCTTTCTTTGTTGCCCTGCAGGTACAGGTGTCCCTCTAATATGCCTGTAGGGCCGCCTGCCCACAGCTCTGAAATGAGGCCTGAATTACTGCCAGCACTAAGCAGCAGAATTATTAATCCCAGCCAATGAATTCCCATAGACTCATTCCCTCGTCGAGTCTTCTCTTCCTCGTTCTCCGACTTTGTGCTCTCCAAAGTGGTGGGTTCGCCTCAAAACCAACTCCCGACAGAGTCCTGGGGTGTTCTCTCGCATGTGGTGAGCTTGCCTTTCTTCGCCCACCTCCCCCCTCCCCCCCCCCCCATCATCACTGTGTCCCAGCCAATCACCACCAAGAGAGGCCCCACAAATCCTGGCAGCGGACACATCAACAAGGGCTCAAAGCATTGACTCTACCTCGCTGTTGTCTCTCGATGCTCCGAGCGTGCCAGAGTCGGGGTACCGATGCAGGCTGCAGAGCCGGCTCCAAACAGGAAGATGGATTTTCAAAGCAGCCGCTCTTCTCCTCCGTATGGTTGATGAGTCCTCAGAGATCCACTCTAATCAAGTTCTTGGATCTTGCCTGTCTATGCCACAAAAACGGCCAGCCAAGTTTACGTGCCTATTTAGCACAGAAATGGTCACACTATTTACAAAGATCAAATGTATAATAGATTGCAAATGGTCTTAGTCCATTATTTTGCTAGTATCTCAAGAGCATTGTATTTTCAGCAAATTCCAAACATGTGGTTTCATATATGCTTTTCTTTGTTATTGCACAGTACCATTTCTTGTCTGAGGACAATATTGTGCTGCATCCCTGAGACAGTCAAATCAGATGGTCTCATTCAGCAGTGGTAATGGCTGTATATATGGACGTTGGCCTAGATAAAGGTATAGTCAGCATTCACCAATGTTGATAAATGATCTGCCTTCCGACCAATTCGGTTTATACAGTAGACACAGCACAGCAGACACAGCACACACAGCACACACAGCACAGCAGACACAGCACACACAGCACAGCAGACACAGCAGACACAGCACACACAGCACACACAGCACAGCAGACACAGCACACACAGCACAGCAGACACAGCACACACAGCACAGTAGACAGCACAGTAGACACAGTACACACAGCACAGCACACACAGCACAGTAGACACAGCACACATAGCACAGCACACACAGCACAGTAGACACAGCACAGCAGACACAGCACACACAGCACAGCAGACAGCACAGTAGACACAGCACACACAGCACAGCAGACACAGCACACACAGCACAGTAGACAGCACAGTAGACACAGTACACACAGCACAGCACACACAGCACACACAGCACAGCACAGCAGACACAGCACACACAGCACAGTAGACAGCACAGTAGACACAGCACACACAGCACAGCACACACAGCACAGCAGACACAGCACACACAGCACACACAGCACAGCAGACACAGCACACACAGCACAGCAGACACAGCACACACAGCACAGTAGACATAGTACAGTAGACACAGCACACACAGCACACACAGCACAGCAGACACAGCAGACACAGCACACACAGCACACACAGCACAGCAGACACAGCACACACAGCACAGTAGACATAGTACAGCAGACACAGCACACACAGCACAGTAGACACAGCACACACAGCACAGTAGACATAGTACAATAGACACAGCACACACAGCACAATAGACAGCACAGTAGACACAGCACACACAGCACAGCAGACACAGCACACACAGCACAGCAGACACAGCACACACAGCACAGCAGACACAGCACACACAGCACAGTAGACATAGTACAATAGACACAGCACACACAGCACAATAGACAGCACAGTAGACACAGCACACACAGCAAAGTAGACACAGCACAGTAGACACGGCACTCACCAAAAATGTTTAGTCACTTGCATTACCAACCATGCAATATAGATCTTCATTAAATGTCAAATTACTTTCATATGCTTGGATATGAAAGATTTCAGCGTGGTTTTTTTGTAGAATACTTTATTATGGGCCATTTTATGGTCATGTTTCTGTGCAAACATTCTGTTTTTTTCCACAACATTCACGTAAACAGCACAACTGTTTTTCACAGTTGGCTAGAGCTACTGTAAACCAAGGTCATTGCCTCAGTCAAGATCCCTTTTTAGTGTTAACTGACGCTTTAGCTATAACTTGCACTATCCTTAAACTTGTAAAGATTGTAAACATTTGCAAGTTAGAGATAGCTAAGGTTGTGATCCCACAGCACAATGCATGCTTACAAGAGGTCACCTGTACAGTTTACCTGACTGTGTTCTTGCTACAGTAAGTACTGTACATGGAAGGTTGTTGAGGAACTGCACTGCATACTCAGCTGCATAGCATTCCCATTACTGATATTTGAGTATGTTATTACACACAATAACTTTACATTTATTAAGATGACCCAAAGTTCTCTTCCTTAGTCCGCTTTGAAATCCATCACTTGTTGGCATGGAACCTTCCACCCACACTCACTCATTCCAAACTTCTATGACCCGCGGGTGACATGTGATGTAACTGGGATTCAAATGACGCCCACTGGGCTCTAATGAGCCAGCATAGCATGGTGAGGCAAGGATGAAGAGATGCACATCCTCTACACACCCCAGTATCAGAACCTCAAACCACCAGCCAGGAACATGATGTGGAAAGAAATAAAGACATGATGTCTAAAACAGAGAGAGAGAAGGGGATTGTTCATCTTTCTCATTATAAGGTGTGTTTGATCACAACATTGTGTCACTGGCAGTGTTGAATCTCATTCCGAGATATCTGGATAACGAGGCAAACGGAACCTGGCCTGTTACTTGTCTCACCCCATGGGGCTTCACATTCAGAAGAAGCTCATTACATTTCCAAACCAAGAATGAGCACCTGCTTGTGTGCATCCTCAACATTAATGTCACCATCATTCACCAACTCTTTCATATTATGGGGTGAGAACTCAGTACTGAGGGTTTAATAGTATAACGTGCCATGTTCAGGTAGTAGGTAGGTAGTAGGTAGCTAGTATAAACCGAGTTGAGCCAAACCCTTATATTTGAAGCATTTATGTTTTCTTGGGGTTTGGTGTGTCCAAGGCCAGCACATATTAATGATGGCTCAATGTGTTCTGATTACAGCACTAATGGGGTAGTAATAATTTCAAGCTGTGCCGTGTTGTATCAAATGAATTATCGATCTACTGGCGTTGTGTGCAATATTGATGTTTCAGTCCCTTGCTGCTTGGGTATTAACACATTTGCATTGAGCTCTTAAAAAACTTCTGAAATCAAATGTTGTGCACCTTGTACTATTACAAACTTATTTCGAACGTATATTTTCACGTTAGCATTACAAGCACCATATCCAGTGAGTTATGAAGAAATAAATCCTGCATAGCAGACTGTTCCTTGTACAGTGTCCTTGAAACAGTAATGCACGGATAGTTTCCAGAAATGCATGTTGCATTTCCTCAGATTCTCCACAAGAGTGATGTATCTTTATTGTTGAGAAATAAAGAAGACTAATAATTCTAGACAGGAGTTGAATGATAAAAATGCTGTGAAGGTTGGTTTCAGACACGTTAACAGAGCACTTGGAGACCATCCCCAGAATAACACCAGTGTAACTGCACCTCAGAAAAAACGTTTGACCGTTTTTATTCGCGAAAAAATTCAACTTCAAAGGGATGTAATTTGTGAAGTCAATCATGTACAGTGTGTGTGTCGACTCTTCTCAAGATCACCTTTGAAGCTGTTCTGCACTTGAATTTGGGGTAAAGGGTCAGTTGAATTTGAATTTGCCTATCCAGAGATTTGTCATCCAAAGGTGACAACTCATTTACCCTCAGTCACTCGCCATGGCAACCAGTTTCACATCTCTGGTGATTGCATCGGATCAACAGGAAATACCAGTTCACAATATTTTCTTAACTCAGGGGACTAAAATGACCAATTACGTTTTTGATCACCAACGGTGTGAACGAGGCTGTACACAGACTGTTGTGTTTCAGTGGCTTCCGGCTCCGAGCATTTTCTGCACCATTTCTAGTGTGTCGGCTGCATTCTTTATTTATGTGATGTTGTCTATGACCTGAGGTCCAGCCATGCTTGTTATCCTCATTGAAAGTAGTGCAACAGTGTGCATTCTTTGCTAGAATTCACATTTGCCGTCCAAAGACCACGTTTCAATGAGATGTGGCCTGCTGTATGTGTTTTGTTCCTCTGCGTGCATGTCAGAATGGCACTTTACCCCACAGCCATCCATATGAATAGCTGATCACAATGGAGTCAGTAGACAGGAAAGACGACCCAGTGGCCTCTTTCTCCCCGCATAGACAATAATACAACCATCCCTTTGTATAATCAGCAGCACATTGATCCATGGCCGTCTAGCCTCAAACACATTTATTAGCCTTCCAGCATAAATACTCACACTTGACAGTGCTGGGACTGTAACAAAATGTTGACAAGGTTTATATATATTGTAAATATCATATTTATTCATTTTCCTATGAAAAGACATTTTCTCTATTGTGTCCTTTTGTAGCCTGAGTGACACTGGTGTGATTAAGTGATGCTGATGGAATGTCAAGTGTTTACTTGTTTAAAGACAAATATTCAAGGGCACCCTCCATGGAATCTGTTTGATTTCCTTTCTATCTCCCTTTCACTGTCACAAACATAGTTCAAACTGCCGTATTTAAAACGACATATCTATTCATCTATCCAGGGTGTATGTTGCCAACACACAACTCCTCCTTCCGGTCGCGCACACGCAGACTGGACAACAGTTTCTACCTAAGGGCCATCGGGTTTCTGAATGGACACTGATATTGATATTGATTTACTGCACACTAGTCACTTATACACTGTCACTTTCAGCTACTGGTTGCACTATCAGTAGCATTGCACTACTGTACCTCACTGTACCTCGCCACCAGGCTCCTGTATGGTCATCTGCAAATTTGTACTATTGTACTGTACTCCACTTAGGTTAGAATAGGTTATAGGGTTGAAATATATTTTATGTGCATTTAAGGTTAGTATAGTGTATGATTTATTGTTATCTGTAATTTATGAAGGTTTAGTATTAGGGTTAGTATAGTCGATTATTTATTGCTATCTGCATATCTAGAAAGTTTCACTTTTTTAAGCTTAACATAGATGTAAATTATGTTCTGTATACTTATATATTATGTTATGCCAGGTGCTTGCGTTGTCTTGTCTTAAGAATTTCAGTGCCCAGTCTGACCTTCTGTTGTTCTGTGTACCTGACAAATAAAAGACTTGAACTCCTTTGTCTGCACAGAGAAAGAAGAGATGAAATAATAGATTCATTGGGTTTGTTTTCCTGCCATTGATATTCATTACATTTGCTATTCTACTTGGCATTTTTCTAACCACCAAAGTAAGAAAGTGATAACCCAGGTGCCACAATAGCGCCGGGGTGTGTCTGCTCTGTGTGTCAGTGCAAGAGCTCTATGATTACATGTCCTGTTTGAAACATGTCGACCGCTCATGCAAGAAAACCCACACTGGGATGAGAAATCTCTGTCTCTCTCTCTCTCTTTCTCTCTTACACATCCACACACCCACACGCTCACACTCCCACACTGAGCGGAAAGCAGAAAGGGACTTTGGATGTTCGTGTGCATGCAGGATATCACATGCTCAGCTGATATGCATTTTAGGAAAGAAATATCGTTCATCATTTCCATCTCAGTGTGTCCTCCAATCCGTGACCACCGTGTCACACTTGTGAGTAAAGTGAGAATAATTCTGGGATGGGGCCTGATAACTGAGAGCTGATAAATCAGCATCACACCCAGCTACCACAGGAGAATGATTCAGCTGCAACAGAGGGCAGGGCTTTTTGAAGAAATCTGTTTGGAAGCAATGAGAACAGAGGAGGCTGTAGATCAAGTCTGGGTCTCGGTTTGATCACAGCTCCTCCAAATTGTAATTGAACCGCTAGGTTTAGTCCGCTTCATGGGTGGAGCATTCTGGGTTAGGCTATTTGTCCTATTATGCCGCAGAGAAAGCGGCCAGTCCGTGCTGCCGGTTGATTGACACCTCGTACGTGTGGAGATGCAGGGATTCTTTAAAGGATGTGTGAGCCTCCATGTTAGCATTGAAGCATTCAGCTCACTTGCTTATTCATTCCAAGAGGGATGAGGCACAGGCGGGCCGCAAAAAAAAGACATGCGTTCACCGCTCTCTATTCGCTGCTGCGGTGCTGGAATTTTATGTTGATAGTCTGGGTAGCATTCGTCGTCCTCGGGTCCACCAAAGGTCAGGAGCTGCATAGTTGAGCAGCTGGTTTGCATCTGATTCCTTATGTAGGCTGCACGCTACACTCTTCCCGCTGTGGATGGGTCACTTTATGTCCGACTGTGGCTGGGGGAGGCTTGTCGAGCAATCCAGAGGCTCAGCCTCTCTAGTAAAGCAGGGACAGGAAAAGGCTGTATCTATAGCTGTGTGGTGTGGCTGAGGGGTTCTGTATGAAGGTCTCCATACTGTAGAAGGCATTTGAGTTGAGTTCATTTCCCGTGTGTCTCCTGATAGAATTTTTTTCCTCATCACCAAATTTTAAACACTTCTTTGACACTGATTTAGGCTCACACCTTTCAAAGGGCTGAGGTAAAACTGGATTTCAGAGAGATATGAACTATTTATGTAAACACATTTCCTGTCACATTTAAATCTCTGGTAAAAATACAAATGCTGGGAAAAGCTAAACACTGATTACATATGCATTTTGGGGGATAAAGTGTTGGTAATCAAGTCTGATCAACATTCAACACGAGCAAAGCATCCAAAGTAACTGGGAGATAAACCGGCTGTCAGTGTCACCCAGTTTACCATGATGTTAGTAATAATTAGTTTTGCAAGTAATTGTTTGCATATGTAAATGCCATTGTATAACTATTTTAATCCATTGAGTGTCAGCAGAAATGTGCAAATAAGATTAGGTTAAAGAAGTGAATTCGCTCATCACTCCGGCAACATATGGTAAAAAAAACATGACAAAGTAAACGTCGGACTAACCGAATACAATTGTTTAATGTAAAACAAAAATGACAATGATATTATTTACCATTATGCGTTTCTCATTCCAACTCAACATCAGTTTAGAGTGTCCACTGAGTATTTGGCAAACTAGAGGGCCCTGCTGTGCCTGTTCTGTTCCAGTGTTGTGGCTGGTGTGCTGGCTGGTGAGCACTTACAACAGCCATCACATGTTTTGGGCTTCCTTGGATTGCCAACATTCCTCTGGGGATAATCCCTGTTTGGGAAATTGAAGTGCGGTGCCGGAATATCAATTCCTCTTTTTTTCTTCCTTCTTCCCTGGGGTTAAAAAATGAAACAGGACTTAAGTGCTCTGCGGATATGAACCCATCTATTGAAGCAATCTGAAGACGAGGAGGACAGTGTGTCAGTACGAGAGAAGCTTTATGAAAATACATTTCCAAAGGGGAAGGGGAGTAGCACATGACTGGATCATTTATTGTAGCTTGACCTGCGGAGCCACAACCGTTAACGCTTATATATTTCTCTTAGCTTTTGATGTTACTTGATCAAGGAGACATTTCCTTAAGAATGACCTGAGAACCTCTAGAATGGCTAGTATATTAAAAAGCCCCTTTCGGGCATTAAAACAGTTGAACTGTGGGAATGGGAGAGATCTTTAAAGTGGGCCTGTGAGTCACAAAACCACATCCGTGCCTGTCGGAGGCCGGCCAGACTTGTGTAGTGTAGCGGTCAGGGAATGGAGCTCTGAGCTGGCATACCACAGAGCTGAATATCCTACTTTCAACAAAGAGGAACCACATGAAAACAGTGGTGTCTGGATTGAAAAGGCTCAGTGTTAAGGGAGTAACCTTCAGGGAACCAGATCTGACTCTGCAGAAAATAAAGCCCTCTGACGATCTGAGTGCTTGGTTCAACAAAACCGATAAAGGGAAATAACATGCTTCCCGCTGCTACAAATATGAGAGCATAAGCATATTTGCAGATATGTGATATGCACCATGTTGTTTGAAAAATCAGATCAAAAATGATCATCTAAAGGTTAGGAGGTTGTCTGGTAGGTTAGCAGCATAGTATAGCTCTCTTAGACAGTAGAGGAGGAAGCAGCAACAAAATAATTCAGTTGGCAAAAATCCAATAAGTGACTGCAGGGTTGTACAGTAAAAGCAGAACCTTTTGACACCAACGGTGTCTATGTAGTCCAAATATTGAGGAATCCTTAGGGTTGGGAAAATAAATAACAATAAAAATAATAATAATATGTATGAGGGAGAACAAAGGTTGCTCTTTTGCCGAAGGCTTGAGCACACCCAAATTACAAGAGGGAGCAAACAAAAGCCAACTAAGGTTCAACAAGCACCATTTAGAGCGTCCTTTTATTACTTTCCATATAGTGTAACAGGACTTAAAAGCCAACTCTGACTAATTAGTCCAAATTAATAAGGCATGTCCACTGTTTTGTTGTTCATTACTGGTCTCCCTGAGGGAAGGCTGTGAGACTGACGTTTCCATGCCAGTCAGCACCCAGCTATGTGTGCGTGATAGCCAGGACAGCGCTCTCCTTTTCTCTCACTCTCGTTTCTACACTCCCTTTGTCCCAGGAGTTGAGATACATGCACAGTCCCTGAGGGCAGAGCCAAGACTGTCTGTGTGTCCTTCCGTTCAGGTCAGCTGGGATGGCTATACATCCACACGCAGGCGAGGAACGGTTGGGTGAAAGATCGATTTGGTCTCTATCACCTTTTAACCTTGAACATGCTCTAGTGGAAACTGAGAAGGAGTGAGCTGAATATGTTACCGTTTTACCCTCCAGGATACTCTCCATCTACTGGATAGACAGTTTATGTAGACCAAGCACCTGATTCCTATTTCATATTGATACAAACCTAAACAACTAATCAAAACTGGGCAAAAAATACACATTTTTGGGGCACAAAAGACAATCTTATTTTATTTTTTTCCGCTGCTGTCCTTTTCAATAAATTGCACAATGTGTAATCCAATTGCATGAACAATGCTGAGTTTGAGGAAAAAGCAAATGGAAAAAAGAGACAGTCTCTAGCTCCAAAATTAGCGTTTTATTCGGATGGTTGGGGTCAGTATAATTTGTTTTCCAGTACAGACGATTATCCACAAGGCTTTAGACAAAACCTTTCCCAGTCTTAAAGCTGATTCAGTAATTAGTGCCAACGTGGTCAGAACACCACACCCCCCTTTTTGGTACAAATTCAAACAGTTGTGCTGACAAGATTACGATTTTTCTTTTTTGTTTCTTAGTTTTTTTTTCCTTCATTTTATACAAAAGACTTTCTTAACTTCTACACAATTAATGTCACCCAGTTTTTATTTTCTCGCTTGTAAATAAATTTCGGAAATAACATTATTTTTAATTTTTGTTGTTGTGAAAAGATAAAAACATGCAAAACTTCAATTTGTAGTCCAAATCATACATTTACAAGTTTGGAACTTTTTGCAGTTCTTCAAAGACTACATCAAAAGAAAAAAAAAGAAAAACATTATGTACACACATCTTTTTACAGTGAAGTAAAAGTTGAAAGTACCAGATGATGACTAAGGCAAATGAAGTGTACATGGATTAGAACAAAATAAACAGTTTTTTTTTGTAAAACACTACACCACTTCAGAAATCAAGGAAAATAATATTCCGCTACAAAAGTATGATGTATGACTCCCTTTATTTGCAACCAGCTGCATAAGTTTAATCTTTTAGTGAAAAAGTCTAAAAGTCTAGCGTACTGTACAGTGCTGTTCTTAATTGTTTTGTCCCATCCAAGCTAACAAAGGATCCTTCATCATTTCTTCAGCTTTATTTAAATAATCATTTTCAACAAACAGCAGTATTGTGTAACCAAAAAGCACGTAGAAGCATACCATAGTGTAACATACTTTCCTATGTTTTGAAATCACTCCAAAAGTCAGTACCATTAAAGCCTTGAACATAAAACTAATCATTCAGATCCAAAAAATGTACAAAAAGGCACATTATATCCCAGTGCTTCTGTACTGTGAAATTCAAGTGTAACTGAGCGCGCTCAATACCAACGATCCAAACAGTGACAGCTCACCAATGTTCCCTCCCCTTCTCCAAAACTGGACCGCAGCCTATGCCTAAGCCTTCAACAAGCATATGTATGCGTAGACTACAACAATAAGCCAAGGTTGGTTGTTTTTTAACATTTTCGGAATTATGTAAATTTTTGTACTTTTCTGTCATTGTCCCGTCACTCTCTCGGGGGATATCAGTAATCAGAAGCTGTCCACGTCCATCAACAGGGAACAAAAAGATCACCCCTTTCCATCACTCTCCGGTCTTCTCCGTTGTTGGGCGTGGGGCCTAGTCGTCGCTCCCGCCATACATGTCTGCCAGTTTTCGGAAGCGGGGCCCCCAGTCGTTGAGGTAATCGTAGTCCTGGTCCCCCCCACTGCTGGAGGAGTTGAGGGAGCTTAAGGAGCCAGCCGTGGAGCCGCTGCCCTCGTAGTCAAACACCAGCAGGGAGTCGTAGGGTGGGGCAGTGGGGTCGTTGTCTGCGGCCTTAAGTCCCTGTGAGGAAGAAAAAAAAAAACAACATTTAGATGAGAAGATTAAGGCCAGACTGTTTACCGACACAGTGTTCTACAGGAATGGCCCCTCAAACCAGCCGTTTTTCTCCTATGTCAGCTAAAACAGGAAGAGTTCCCTTAATATATACCCGACTCAGGGTATATAGTGTTCAGGAAATCAGGTCTCTGTCAGGATTAGTTCATGTCTAATATTTAGTTGTGTGTTTACAGCATTTTTTTTTGGGGGGGGGGGGGGGGGCGGGGGCTAAGATTTGTGTCTGGGATGCCAGATTATCCAGCACTTGATCCCAAACTGAGATTGAGCATGGACGACAGCGTCCTCTCTCTCAAATTCTTCCTCCTGAAAACAATTGAATGGCCCTCCCTGTCAACAGGCTCGGCACTGGGGCGCTGATCCGGGGTGAGGCGTGGATACTCCAGTCTTCCACCGTGCCATCTCTGGGACTGCCAACGCAGCCTGGGATACTCCCTCCCACTTTGATCCGTATTCGGTGGCTGGCCCCTCAACTAGGTTTCGAGAGTGCTGCAAAATGGGTGAGGACATGCTAAGATGTTTTAGCACCACTCAATACGTTCCCATGGCGAGAGAAGGTGGTGGTGGGGGCGGGGGGCGTTCTTCATTTGGACGATTGCGCCCAACATTCCCAGAAGCCCTTGTGGCGTCGTGAGAGGTCCTTATGGATGGCTATTGATCTCCAAGCCCATTCCTTAACAGGACGTGTGAGACTTGATGGATTGCTAATCTTGGAGCTGGAGATGTGCTCTGGCCATGAACCTCATTGGACCCGGACCTCATCCCCCCTCCATCTTATCGCTGCCGTGGCGACATCCAACAAATAATAACTGAATTAAAAGGAAATGGAGCGACAACAAGGAGGAATGAACCACAAGCTCATTGGAAACATGGCAGAGATTTATAGGGCCCTCCATCCTGCCACTGCAGCGACAGTCTCAAAACGAAAAAGATGGATTGGATGCAAGTGCGCGGGCGCTTAGCGATTATTTTCCACTTGTTAGCCTTCGTTAAATGTTTGCTCAAGGCTCCGCGCGCTGATAATTTGGTGGGAAATATGACAGATGGATCATTCATTGCAATTACAGCCATCACTGCTCCGCTGGTTGGAACCCCCACCTCCCGGACCAACGCCCCCGCAGCGCCTGGCGTTACGAGGTTAGCCAATCACAGAGCGCTCCCTCTTTATTCCATTATAACAGAGTCATCCTGAGCGAGGGAGACAATCGTCTCTGTCTGAGGGAAAACAATCCTCTGTCCTCACTTGCCATTCTTCCGCTCATCCTTCAACTCGGCTCTGCAGAGGAACAATGGTGGAATCAGTAGCTCAATAACATCCTGTTTCCCCCCGCTCATCGCGTTAACGTCGGAGTTCATCTTTCAATAAGCGAACCGGTCCCGAGTCGTGGTCGCGTGGAGCCGAGTGCACCGTCCATGTGCCCGGCTCCTACGAGGGGCCTGTGAGGTGAGGCTGTGTTCCCCAACAACAACCCCGTTCGCCCGGACCAGACACAGGAGGCCGAATGAAAAGGCCATTGTTGGCCCCTGCCGCGAGGTTAAATTCTTGGGCGGATTTGAGACCTAGGCCTCAATTTTCCCTCCCTCCCTTTTTTAATTAAGTGCCAAGGGCTCAGTGGGCATGGGGGCTGTGTGCACACTCTTGACCCCCCCTCCCCCCCACCTTCTGGCAGCCAGCCTTCACTGGTCAGGTTAGATTCCAGTGCCTGGGTGAGTTGGGGTGGGGGTGGGGCAGGGGATCTAACACGGCCTGGCGGACTAGTATCAGCAGTATCCGGACCGGGCATGTGGACCTGGGGGGGGGGGTCGCGGTTCTCGGGACGGACAACGATGTCCTCGAGAACAAAGAACACACCGGATGCCTGACGCACGAGTCTCTCAGAAAGGCCTGTCTGACTGCCAGGGATCATTTGTATAGAACAGGGGACAAACTGTCCCACACGGGCAATATCTCCTGACCAGAGAAGCCAGGGTGTGAGACACTTCCTGCGAGCGACAGGGGAAGGGAACGGCCAGTGGGGGAAGATATAGTGGGAGGCTCGTGGAAAGGGCAAGCGCTAATCGAAAAAACTTGGGAGGAATCCAAAAAAAGGCTGGCAGAAAGCTCCATTTGTAATACAGTGAAAGTCTTGTCTGTTGGAGCTGGTGAAAAATACATGACTGTCCTTTTCATTTCACGTTCTCTCTCTGTGCTACGTTCCAGTCAACGGTGGCCCCAGGCGAACAGAGCTTCGTCGAACAGCTTCGGTTTTGGGGTCGGTAGAAATAAAGGGCCTGCCGCCTTTGAATATGTCGAATTCGAATTATTCACGTCGCCTAATACAGTGCTGTAAATCGGTTTGTTTTATTGGCAAACTAAGACGTCTATTTCATAGACCACTAACACGAGGACATTAATAATGCTACGTCAGAAATCTAATTTCAGATTTTTATCTCCCGCAAATTGAAAATGGTCTTTCGCAGGCTCAGGTTCTACCCAAGGCGCAGGCAGATGATATCCAACTGTGGGGTCTGACGATGAATCACCACAATAACGTTTAGCAGCGTGTGTCCTCCAGCACGTGCAGCTCCTACAACAAGTGACATTCCACACGCAGGTGGGTGGTGATGAGTGCGTTCTGTGTGTGTGTGCACATTTATCCAAGTGGCAGTCCTGATGAGCGTGTGTGTACGCTGCGCCGGTGGGTAGCCGGTGTGTATCTAACCACCTACACGTGTGTGTGTGTGTGTGTGTGTGTGTGCGTGTGTGTGTGTGTGTGCGCGTGTACTTACCTCGTTGATGAAGTCTCCAATGTCCCCGGGGTGGGGGGCGGCTGACCTCATAGGGTACTGGGGCTCCGGGTGGAGGGGTCTCTCGTCCATCCGGCGGATCCCCACAGGCTTGATGGCGTCAGGCTCTATCGTGTCCGGCTGCTGGAGCTGGCTCAGGTCGTAATCCTGGGGGGACGGGGGACAGAGGGGACAGATGGGAGTCAGTATGGAGCCACACACACACACGCGCACACACACCCGCGCTGACCCGACCCTCCCCATCACACGCGTGACACACCCGAATCACCCCACACATACACAACCGAGCACGGTCGCCCGGGTAAGATGCCGACCCGAGCGAGTGTCAAAGAGCCTCGATGTGAAGTGCATAAAGAACAGCCTGACATGAGACTGTGGTTTTTTTCCCCCCCCGCTGAAGGACAACAGCTAGCAGGGACACGGCTAGCAGGTCGACCAGTGGGTGGGCTGGAGATAAGGAGATGATAAGTCGCCGGGCCAGTGGTCTTCTCCAGAGGCACTCTGTGCTGCTGTAAGGCTGCGAGGCGACTGTTCTGCTTTATCCAGGCCCCAGACACGGAATGGCTGGTATGCATAAGCCATTACTAATCCTATTAACATTGCCAAGGCAACCTGGCCGCCTCTCGATTTGTGCAGAGTCACAGGCCGAGGGAGAGAGGGAGGGAGGGAGGAGAGGGATGCAGGGAGGGAGGGGAGGGGAGGGGAGGAGGAAGTGAGAGGTGAGGAAAGATGAGTCAGAGACAGTGATGGAGGAAGAGACAGAGAGAGAGGGAGGGATACATATTTGAAAAGCAGCTGTGAGTTTGCCTTGGGTTCTGCGTGCAGCAGGCCTGGATGGGGACAGACAGAGAAGGTATGGCAGGCAGAACACCATCAGAGGGTGTGCTTAATAAGCGTGGATGATGGATCTTCCCTCTTTAGGAGTTTTTTTTTTCCATCCATCTCTAATATCCCTCTTCAAAATTGTCCTTGCTTGCTTGCACTGGCGTTCCAGTGTGTGGACACACACAAACACATGACACTCAAACTTGCACACAACCACACAGACACACCCACGGACATGAAACAGCAAACCAAACAGACGCGTGCACGTGTTGGGGAATCACCAGAGTGCCAGAGTGCTGGCCGGAGGACAACAATGGTCCCTACGGAGCAGGCAGGCCGGACGGCCATATCCCCAGGCCCATTTCCCTCTGACCCAACTGGGACCTTCCACAGGGTCTGCCCTGGGGTCAGGACGTCGGTGACAGACTCCACAGCCGTCTGCCAGCGAGGAGGACAGAGGAGGTCTAATGACGACGTGCGCTGCCCTCTGGGAACGCCCGTCCTCAAGCTGCTGACGTGCACTTTCCCCTTTCGGCCAGTTCTGGTCCCTTCGAATCCACTGTACAGCAAAGTGCCATGGCACATTCCTCCTTATGAGGGTTAGAGGGGGGGGGAGGGGGGGGGGCGGAATTGTGTGTGGGGACGGAGGAACGGATTGTGTGTGTGTGTGTGTGTGGGGTCACGTTTTCACTCGAAACATTTTGGGGGTGTCGACGCCAAAGTCGCAATTTCACAAGAAACGGTTTGTGTCTGTCAACAAGCTGTGTGCACCCTCCTCTAAAAGTCAACATGTAACAGAGTAGTCAGCAGGCAACAGGCAATTCTTTTCTCTCACCCCTTTCTCACGTTCTTGACAACCGAGCAAGGGAAAAACAGATACCCGCTGCTTCTGCATAAACAGAGCTGTCAGGAGAAGAAAAGAAACAAGGGAACCGTAATCTCAACACTTTCTCCGAGTACGAAAATGAATTCTTGCTAAGCAAAGGATCCTCTTTGCAATATGCATTCCGGTGTGGTTCAACATGATTCTGTCACCTTCCAGCGCTTCGACTTTCCTGATCTCTAAGCACAGCGGGTATGGGCAAAAGCTGAACACATCTCCCACGTCCTTATCTTTGCTGACGAGGGGGGGGGGAAACAGGCCATTCTATCAAACTCATTTAGCGCTCTTCGTCACCTCATAACGGCGTTTCCCGGATCGGATGATCTTTCAGCCGGAAGTTTTATTTCGGCCCCGTCCCAAAGAAGCGCGCGGTCTGTGGTCTGAACGGCCGCTCGCTCTGGTAAAATGTGGACCTTCTGGACCAATAAAAACCAATGACGGTGGCGACTAAAATCAAATCCTGAGACCAGCCAAGGCTGTTGACACTTCAATTTCCTCCCCAGCGGGGAGATAGGGAGAACAGCGGCGCACGGTAGAAAGTCCACGTGGCCGGGGACGCCTTCGTTTGATTTTTCACCCCGACAGTGAATCCACCGTCTGGAGACAAGCCCATTTCCCTCTGGTGTCCAGCCATCCTCCGCCGTTCAAAATGGAGGCTCATGTTCTCTCTATAAATCTGTCCTCTGCCCCCACCAGCATTTCTAGTCGTCTTACATCATGGAGTTCTTCTTGTAACACAATCAGTGTGTGTGCATGTGTGCGTTTGTGTGTGAGGGAATGAGTTTGAGTTTGACTCTGTGTGTCTGTGGGCGTCCTTTGCACTCCATCCTTCTCCCTCTCTCTCTCTCTCTCTCTCTCTCTCTCTCTCTTACACTGGCAGATGTGTAATGGCTTCCTAGTTAAATTGTTACCTTCCATGTAAGTGTCATAATTATAGCCTGGCAGATGTCTGTCTCTGAATTACATTTCACCACCAATTACCCATCAGGGAAGGCTCATTTAAGACCAGACCCAGTACCACCCCCTCCTAGCACAGTCCTCCTGCCACTGGTGACAGTGTACAGTACCATTTGTAATAATGCCATCTGCTCATGGGACAGTTCCCTTGCGCTAACTGTATGCATCGTTTATTAATGAGGGATTTACATTTCTTATCCAGAGCGACTTACAGTAAGTACAGGGACATTCCCCCCAAGGCAAGTAGGGTGAAGTGCCTTACCCAAGGACACAACGTCACTTGCCACGGCTGGGAATCGATCAGGTAACCGTCTGATTACTAGCCCGACTCCCTCACCGCTCAGCCATCCGACTCTGAGCTTTAGAGTACTGAATGAGCAGTGAGCGCTGGCGTGGTGTGGGAGCAGGGAGACACGGAGAGGGGCTGGCTGTGGGAGGAGGTTTGGAGGTAAGACTCAGGCTGAACCAGCCCCAGCAGCAGAGGCCCCTGGCAGACGGGAGCGACGTCTCGCTTCCTCACGCCTGCAGCCAGGAGCCGTCAGAGCAGCTCCTGAGCTGGACCTCTAGGATCACCAGGAGAAGATGCGGCGTGCCAAACCGGCGTGAGGACGTGTGAGGGCACAACTTCCGCACAGAGATTGTTTCTGTGAATTGAATTGTGCTGTGCCTCCATTCATAGAAGGACGGTGCCCGGGTATGAGCGGAGGGAACACCAGAACACCCTCCAACATCCTGACTTTGTCTTACTGTTCCTTTGAACCATTTTTGGATTCAAATCAATGGACTTGTGCTTAACACTGCGCTTTGTCGTTTTTAACTTATATGCATCACACTTCCAGTTTGCTTGTGTGTACAGCAGTGTGTGTGTGTGTGTGTACAGCAGTGTGTGTGTGTGTGTGTACAGCAGTGTGTAGCAGCAGTGGTGTGTGTGCAGCACTAGTGTGTGTGCAGCAGCAGCAGTGTGTGTGCAGCAGTAGTGTGTGTGTAGCAGCAGTGTGTGTGTAGCAGCAGCAGTGTGTGTGTAGCAGCAGTGTGTGTGTAGCAGCAGTATGTGTGTATAACAGCAGTAGTGTGTGTGTAGTAGCAGCAGCAGTGTGTGTGTGTAGTAGCAGTGTGTGTGTAGCAGCAGCAGTGTGTGTGTAGCAGCAGTGTGTGTGTAGCAGCAGCAGTGTGTGTGTAGCAGCAGTGTGTGTGTAGCAGCAGCAGTGTGTGTGTAGCAGCAGCAGTGTGTGTGCAGCAGCAGCCCACCTGGTCCTCCTCTCCTCCGCCCTCCTCGTCGTACTTGAGGATGTTGTCCCTCACGTCGTCCTCGGGGTCGATCAGGAGCTGCTTCGCCTGCCGTTCCTTATCGCGCCTCTTCACCCACACTACGAACAGCAGCACCAGGACTGCACACGCAGGGAGGAACAGAGAGGGGCGGGGGGAGAGAGATGGGAGATCCCACATTACAGAGCGTGATACCTTCCACATTTTTCACACACGTGTCATCCAATCCAGAACTGGGAGCTTGGAAAGCGTCCCGACCGGGACTATCTTTGGGCGTCAGGCCAGACCAATCGAACCCTGACTGGCTTTGGCTCCTCCTACTCACTGAGGAGGATGATGATGCAGAGCAGGATGGCGATGATGGCGCCCGTGCCCAGGCCGGCGGCCATGATGAGCTGCTGGTCGGTGCAGTCTCCGTTGATGTCGCACTGGCACACCTTGACGCGCAGATAGGTGGTGTTGGACATGGGCAGGTTGCCCGAGTCGGTGATGATGAGGGGGATGTCGTAGATGCCGCTCTCCAGGAAGCCAATCCTCAGGCTGATCTGGGCGTATTCGCCTGGGACAGGGCCGGGAAGGGGGGAAGGGAGAGAGAGAGGGGAGAGGGAGAGAGGAGAGGGAGATAGGAGAGGGATAGAGGGCAGAGCGAGAGAAGGGGTAAAGATGTAGGGCAGAGGGAGAGAGAGAGGCAGGGTAGAGGTAAAGGCAGAGGGAGAGAGAGGCAGGGTAGAGGTATAGGGCAGAGGGAGAGAGAGAGGCAGGGTAAAGGTATAGGGCAGAGGGAGAGAGAGAGGCAGGGTAGAGGTATAGGGCAGAGGGAGAGAGAGAGGCAGGGTAAAGGCAAGAGGCAAGAGAAAGGACAGAGATGGCAGAGAGAGAGGGCATGCACAGAGAGAGAGAGAGAGAGAGATGGCAAAGAGAGAGAGGGCGTGCACAGAGAGAGAGAGAGAGAGAGAGAGAGAGAGAGAGAGAGAGAGAGAGAGATTCCACTTAGCTGCTTATCACTCAATAACACAAAACATCCATGTTCCTTTAGTCCAACAGCTCAGAGTGCAACTTTTTTCATAAAAAATAGGATTAAGTCCAACTCCAAATGTGCCATCTGTGTAGAAATGCGATTAGGACCTTAATGCTGTTGGACAGAAATACACAGCACCATTTCCTACCTGGAAGTAGCATCTGAGTATCTAAGCCAAAATATGGTCAGGATTTAGGTTTCCAGTTTATAAACCAAACGGAAGACCTTTTGATAACTCCGCTTAGGCGAAAATCCAGCAGTACCCATAATCCATATGGCTGTTATCCTATTAAGATATTTATTCATTGCGTTAAGGCTCCCAACATCTAATCGCTCGCACACAACAAATGACTCATTCCTTTGCCTTTTCTGTGTTCATAATTAGCATAATCAATTAAAGGCTGTTTGCTGTTCCAAAGGCCCGTTATTAATCTCATTTATACAGCCTCCTCAAAACCCACCATGTGAAGCACGCTACCTAAAGAGCTGCTCTGTTATCAAAACGGCACGGCCGCACTTGACCTTTTAGCTGGGGCTAATCAGGGATAAAGTTCAAACCACCAGTGAAGTAATACTAGCCCAAGCCTATACTAACTAAACTCTCCAGCAATCATTGGGTTTTTTCCGTTCGACTTCATTCAAACACGACCGGGGGGAGTCGCAGGGTCCTCCTCTCCCCCAGACGTGAAACGCGTCGGGATTCCGGACAGGAAGTGACATCGCGCGGGGTGCGGTGGCTCCGCCTTACCGCTGAGGCGCGTGACGGTCCAGTTCCTCTGGACGTCGGCAGGTTTCCTGGCCAGCTCGAAGGCGAAGGGGCCGGCGTTGGGGTTCATGTCGCCGTCCACGGCCGTGATGTTGATGAAGTTGGGATCGGGCTTCTCGCACATCTCCACCTCCGGAGGGTACACGTACGGCGCGTTGTCGTTGATGTCAATCAGGAAGATCTCCAGGGTACCTGTGCCGCTCGCTGGGGGAACGCCTAGGACACACATACACGCACACACACACACGTAATTGTATGCATGATAATATGGATTTCATAAGGACAATCTCCATCGAGATAAGGACATGGAATTCCATTTGAAGTGATCGCCCTCATTTTCCTGTTTTGTGCTTCCCACACTGTGCATCACGCATTCTCATGGTAAAACAGGCCCCGTGAGCCAATAGACTCTCTCCAGGCAAACCGCATACTGATTAAACGGGGGAACCAGGGAGATATCACAGCATTTTAGGTAGTGGGGGGAAAAAGTGAACGTGTGTGTGTGTGTGTGTCCGTGGTCACACGTCGGTGTGTGTACTTGTGTGTGTATGTGTGTGTGTGTGTGTGAGTGGGGGACGACTCTCCGTGGCTTGCATCTTTGTAATGAGGGCCTCTGGGTGAGCATACTAACGCTGACAGACAGAGCCCACTGTCACTTTCCCCTGGTCCTCTGTATTCACACGGCTAAGAGGCTCTTTACCATTCGGGACACGCTCAGAGGAGCTAGTCATCCAATCCTGACCCATTAATGCCAAGAAACCTCTCTGTGGGGGGAGTTTTTTAAGCCCCTTGGCCCAGGCTATGCACTGTGGAACACGGTACACCTAGACAAAGCTGCTTTCTGCCAGCGTGGGACAGAGGTTGAGCGCGTCCACACGCTCGCTAGTTCTGGGGATCGCGAGAACATTAACCTTCCACCAAGGTAGCACGCCTGGTGCCTGGTACCTGCTTTGACCTTCAGCTGAGTGAATTCTGTTATTCCTGTCGGAAACAAAAGCTGAAGATAAAGAACAGTGTGGTGCCTGGCTCCATTGTTTCCTTCCCTTTTCAGGCTCTATTCGGTGCCTGGTACATAATTCACTTTTAACTGGCACCCAGTGTCCAATTACACTCCCTTGCTCTAAATCTTCAAAACGGTACCGTTTGTGTCTGCCCAGGAAACGTTTGCAGCCGTGCAACAGCGTGGCCTGTGCTGAAGTCTGCAGACAACGGTAATAGCTTTGAGAGGGGTGTCTGTAAAAGTGCCTGTTTAAAACGTATCCTGTCGACAGCCAGGCGCGTAGGAAAATTCATTCGGGAAGATTGCTCTGGCAATCTAAAACAACGCTGCAGAGGCGCGTTTGTGGCGTGCGTGTGCGTGAGGAGGAGGGGTGAAAGTGGCAGCAGCGATAGAGGGCGTACCGTTGTCGGCAGCCAGGAAGGTGGCGTTGTACATGTTGTTCTTGACGTAGGGGGACTCGCGGTCCAGGACTGCGGTCGTGGTGATGCGGCCCGTGTTGGGGTCGATCCTCAGCCAGTTGGCCGGGTCGTAGAACTTGGAGTACCTGAGGCAGGACGAGACGAGAAGGTTTCAGAAGACATACAAGTGGTCGGTTTGAAAGCCTGTCCATGGGAGATTCGTGGTTTGGCCTCCCGACCTGATGCTCTGCTGCATGAACCGGTCGGGGTCCTGAGCAGTGAAGGTGGTCAGGATGGACTCTGGCGGTAGGCCCTCCTCCAGCCTCATCAGTTTGGGGTTGGGGTCAAAGTAAGGGCTCTCGTTGACGTCGATGACGGTGATGGTGACAGTGGCGGTGGACTGGCGGGGGGAGTGGATGCCCCGGGCCAGGGGTATGTCGTTCACAGCCACCACCGTCAGGACGTACGACCTGCTCACCTCGTAGTCGATTGGCTGGGGAGAGGGGGGACACGGCAGGAGGTTGGAAATGCCCAGTTGATGCTAGCTGCTCGGTCAGAACTGACCTCGAGTACTGAGTTAACAAACACATTTGCTCCCTTGCGTTGCCCGACACATACTAGAGATGACTTACAAACAGACATTCTTAGAGCTGGATTTTCTGCTTTTCGGAATAAGTATCTCTCAGGGGATGTGGGGATGAGGCGGTGTGCGGATCGGAGGGGCTGGGAGGCGCGTTCTCACCTTGACGACGGTAACCAGGCCCTCGTTAGTGGTGGGATCCGTGGGGATGGAGAACCTGCCGGTGGGGTCGCCCCCGGTGATTTTGTAGATGGCGTTCCAGGCAGCCGTGTTGGGCTGGTCTTTGTCAGTCACCGTCAGGTTGGCAACGATGACATTCACCCGATTCTCAGGCACCTCTCCGTAAAACTGCATTAATAAAACATCGTAGCGGTTAGTGGATACTGAGTTACAGGAGGACCAAAAACAACATGCCTGAGCGAGCAACCATCCCTGTTGAATACAAGTCTGGAGCCAAAGTTCCAGTCACTGTGACGTGGTCAGACTTTAAGGTCCTTAACAAACACGGCAAACAAGGAGCCCGGCCCCGATGAACTGTTAGGGACCGCCCGGAAAGCTTCTACACGCTAGCTTTGAAACAGCGACAAATATCGGCAGGGTTGGTTCCGTGGGCAGGGAGATATTCTGGATTTGATCTGACACGGCAAGCAGGGGGGCACGGCGGGACGCGAGTGTGTTTGGAACATCTATAAAGCCGGTCCAAAGGAAGTGTGACGGCTGTGGGTGGGTGGTGGCGACAGGCCTGCTGTGTAACGGGGATTTGGCCGGGCGGGGCTTTGTGAAGCTCGGTGTTCTTGCTTACCGTGTCTGAGGTGAACTCCGGCGGGTTGTCGTTGATGTCCGTGACTCTGATGACGGCTGTGGCGGTGTTAGACAGGCCGTACATGGGGTTGCCTTCCATGTCGGTGGCCTGGATGATCAAGGTGTACTGAGGGACTTTCTGCAGCAGAACAGGAAGGGCAGAAAAGTGAACGAGAGGCTAAAAATCAAAACACGGCTCCAGAGATTGTTTTGAGCCTGTTTTCTAAAATCACTTTGCGATTCAATTTCCCCTCGGCGACTCGACAGCTTTTAAATCAGACCAGTCTATTCTCCTAATTGCAAGGGCTACCCCCCTCTGGTCTTTACCAGCTCCCCATGGATGGTCGATGAGGGAGGGAGAGAGGAAAAGAGATCGAGAGACAGAGGAGGCAGAGAGAGAACGGGGAGAGAGAGAAAGAGAGAGAGAGAGAGAGAGAGAGAGAGAGAGAGAGAGTGAGAGAGAGAGAGAGAGAGAGAGAGAGAGAGAGAGAGAGAGAGAGAGAGAGAGAGAGAGAGAGAGAGAGGTGCTCTCCTCTCAGTTCAGACCATCATGAGGCATGGTGGGGGATCCTGCAGGTAACAAATGACTCCCTTCACATTAAAAGCCACTCAGGTGACGGACCAGTTGCTAGGTAATGAGAGCCGGGTAAATTACTTTCACGGTGGCGACCAGCATACACATAACGGGGGCCCTGGGGCAGAATGGATTGAGCAGCCAGCTAGCCAGATTGCCCTCTCCAGACTAGCACCAACTGGCTTAGGCATTAGGCGTTATATATTTATTTGCATCCTTTATTTTCTGGTAAGCAAGGCCGTCCAATTAAAGGAGAGTGCTACCGTTTATAGCACCGAACGGAAGAAAGAGGGTGGGGAAGAAAAGACAACATTTAGCTACTCAATGATGCATGTTGCCTCCACGTCAGGGTAAATAACTACGAAGCGTGCAAGTCCATTTTGGGGTTCTCGATTGAGAGATGGTAATCCGCGACGTTCAGTTTGCCTCATTAGTTTGAAGACGCAGCAGATATCAGGCAATACGAGGATCCAAACAAACCCACGTTCTGCTTCTCTTCCTATCGGCACAATCCACAACTCATCTGGGTAAACAAAGGCTAGCGTATCTTGATGAAGTACAATAAGTATGCAGCACGGCGAAGGAGATCGCAAAATGAATTTAGCTGCAATATGCCTATGTTAACGAGAATGTGCTTTTAATGAGACTGCAAGGATTCACAAACATATCTAGTGTGCTGAAAGGAAGTTGGAGGTGAGAGAGAGAGAGAGAGAGAGAGAGAGAGAGAGAGAGAGGGAGAGAGAGAGAGAGGGAGAGAGAGAGAGAGAGAGAGAGAGAGAGAGAGAGAGAGAGAGAGGAAGGACTGTTTTGGCGTACCTCTCTGTCCAGGCCCGCTGCCACGGTAACAATGCCTCCCGTCTGGTTGTTGATGGTGAACATGTTGGAGTTAGGGCTCTCGGGGTTCTGGGACAGAATCTTGTAACGCAGCATTCCATTTTGTGTTTTGGGGTCGTCTTTGTCGACAGATGTGACTGTCATAACAAACGTCCCTGTAGTTTGCAAAGACAGAGACAACATGAAAAAAGAGACAAAAAACCCCCCATCAAATCGGGTGAAATAACGTTTTACATGGCGTATGTATGTATGTTTTTTCGTAATTCCTTTCTGTCACAGCAACAGTGATGAGCTTGAGTCTCAGGATTCACAGCGAATCCCTGATGTGTCCAAGCTTTGCAAGGTATGTTTTAAACACCAAGATCAATGATGAATGGCAGGCCGGGTCACGGTGGCGACGGCCCCTGGAGGACCCATTGTTGCTGTTCGATCTGCCAATAGAGGAGGCCTGACTGGGAGGAGGCCTGACTGGGAGGAGCCTGACTGGGAGGAGCCTGACTGGGAGGGGGCCTGACTGGGAGGAGCCTGACTGGGAGGAGCCTGACTGGGAGGAGCCTGACTGGGAGGGGCCTGACTGGGAGGGGCCTGACTGGGAGGAGCCTGACTGGGAGGAGGCCTGACTGGGAGGAGCCTGACTGGGAGGAGGCCTGACTGGGAGGAGCCTGACTGGGAGGAGGCCTGACTGGGAGGACCCTGACTGGGAGGAGCCTGACTGGGAGGAGGCCTGACTGGGAGGAGGCCTGACTGGGAGGAGCCTGACTGGGAGGAGCCTGACTGGGAGGAGCCTGACTGGGAGGAGGCCTGACTGGGAGGAGGCCTGACTGGGAGGAGCCTGACTGGGAGGAGCCTGACTGGGAGGAGCCTGACTGGGAGGAGGCCTGACTGGGAGGAGCCTGACTGGGAGGAGGCCTGACTGGGAGGAGCCTGACTGGGAGGAGCCTGACTGGGAGGAGCCTGACTGGGAGGAGCCTGACTGGGAGGAGCCTGACTGGGAGGAGGCCTGACTGGGAGGAGCCTGACTGGGAGGAGCCTGACTGGGAGGAGCCTGACTGGGAAGGGTCTCTACCTGGTTTAGAACCCTCCGGAACTGAGCCGTTCCAGATCTGATGGACGAACTCTGGCCGGTTGTCGTTCATGTCGATCACGTTGATCACAATGTCGATGGGGTTCTCCACCTGGTTACCGTTCAGGTCCACCGCGTGGGCCCTCAGCTGTGGGGGGGGGGGGGGGGGGTGTCATCACACAAACACACAGGGATGAGTCATCTCTACAAGTACACACACACACACCAGAGTCCAAACAAACATCAAGACATCCCCAAGCCTCCCTGTTTCGACGGAGCCTTGAAGAGATGACTTGTGTCCACATCCTCTTGCTTTTCATTTGCTATTATGTGTCCTCCACACAGAGAAGGTCACTTCTCTCATGAACAGCTCTTTCTATCCTTCTATCCTCTTCATTTGACAGCTCTTGATACTGAATAGCTGACCCATTAGAGTACCGTCACAATACTTTTAATTAGCGGTTAGATTATTCGGTTTTTATTTGCCTGGCCAAGATTCCGTTCTCTGTGTCATCTTGTATCTGAGCAAACAACACTGAATGCAAAATCAAATACGCAGACAAAATGCAATAATTTGCATAGTCATCTCGCCATGTTATTTAGTCAATTAAGTCATTTTTAAAGGGACCGAAAAATCTATTGTGTAAAAGGTTAGAATCAACCCACCATATGTCCTCCAAAAACATGATCACTTGGTTGCTAAGAGTATAAGTTGCATTTATTTGCGTATTTGCATGCAGAAACGTCCAGAAACGACCAAAGCACTTCAATATTGACATCATGTCTGTGTTTGGGGTTCAAAGTGTTAAGGTTAAAGGGTTCCAGTGCAACCCGACATTCTCAGACAAATCAGTCAGCCACGTCCTGAATGGCTGTCTGTGTAAACTTCAGAGGCATGTTTGAGCTACGCGCTATTCTGGAGGTCATGCCAGTAAACTGGAATGGCCATACCAGCCACATACCCACTCATGACTCAAGTCCAAAGTTTTTTTCGTGCGTTACTCACGTGGAAGTTGGATATGTGCTCTCTGTCCAGGGGCTTGTTGACGGACAGCTCTCCGGAGATGGGGTTGATGATGAAGATGCCTGTGGGGGGTTGGTCCGCACCTGGCCCAGTCACGCTGTACCTCAGGGAGCTCCTCTTGTCGTGGTCCGATCGGATCTGTGGAGGGCAAGCGCTCGGTCAATGACAAGCAAACACGCGACGGCACTGCAGAGGATCCCGGGGACTCCCTGCCATGACCGTAGACCCACGCCACACGTGCGTAGACAGAAGTGTCTATGAACGTGGGTTTGTCTCCTCGTGCGTTCGCTGACTGTTAACGTGCGTCGGTGAGCTCAGCACATTTCCGTCTTTACCTCCCCTGGTCTAGAAACCAGATCCCCCTATGCGACCCTCGAAGCACAAACAGACTATTACTCACACGAGTGTCCTCCATGAAAGCGACCCTAACACCCCTGGATTAAATATAATACATACATCAGCTTTTGGAGAGGCGGGAGAAAGGGGGAGGGAGGGGGGGGGCTTAACACTCAGTCAGGAAGTCATAAGTCAGCTTACGGCGATAGAAGGATCTGGGTCTTAACTGACATGAGAAGGTGTCAGGCTCTGTCCTGGCCCGTGTGCTTCCTAACGGGGAGGGGGGGGGGGGGGGGGGGGGGGCTGAGGGTGTCCTTGAGCCACGATGAAGGCAGGATAACGTCTCACCAGGCAGGCAGAGGAGGAGCCCACTGGAGAGAGCTCTCCGGATGTTTCCCTGACGCTCTGTACAACCCGGTTAAGTCCCACTGTACGCACGAGGGGAGGGAAACTGAATGCGCCCCACAAGTGCTTGACCTGATTTTCTTTTGTGTTCTAATGATATACTGCTCGGTGTTGGAAATGGGTGAAGTGTTCAGACAAAAGCATGCGTTCAGTGGAGCTGTGGGCTTGTGGTATCGACTGCATTTGTGTGTGTGAGAGTGTGTGTGTGAGTGTCTGAGAGGGTGTGCGTGTGTGTGTGTGTATGTGAGAGTGTGTGTGTTAGCTTCATTTGGGTGTCAGGAATGCAATATCGGCTGTTGACGTGTGTCAGAAATATCAATCTATCTAGCCGTTAGTGTGTGAGACAGTGTGTGTGTGTGAGAGTGTGCGTGTGCGTGTGAGTGTGTGTGTGTGTGTGTGTGTGTGTGAGGGAGGGAGAGGGAGCTCACCCTGACGAGCTCCTGTGGGAAGGGCCCTCTGGAGTTCTCCGGGACGTTGATCGGGGGGATGACCCAGTCCCTCTTCATACGCTTCAGCAGCCCTCCGGCGCTGTTGTCCGCGTGTCGCCGCGGAAACACGATCTCCTGCACCCCCTGGGCCGTGGCAGGTGGGGCAGGGGCCGGTACTGCCTGAATCTGTGGTGAGGAACATGACGTCAGTTTACTGGCTATCCTATCCGGTTGCCGTGTTGTTGGAAAAAAGGTGTAACTGTTATCCTGTATAAGAATGACTCTGTGTTCAGCATTCCTTGTGTGTAGAGAGAGGCATACCCCCAAATCTGAACTTTGGGCAACACGAGGCACACGTAAACAAGGTGACCTGGGCTGACCACTCTCTCTTACTGGAGAGGCCATAAAAGATGTCTGGCCATGTCTGTGTTGGGTGAATCATATGGTCAAGCCGACAGGGGTCAAGGAGTGTACACGCATACACTCAAACACGCACGCACACACTCAAACACGCACACAGGAGCGCCAGGTCAACGCAAGGAGCCAATGAAGAAGAGCCATGGAACATTTGCATGCCTTTGTCTTAACCAATGACTGTAAAGAGTGGGGCTGCTTAAATAGCTAGCTAGCGCAACATGCTAGCAGACAAACACAATGTAGCACAATGGCGTGTGATGTTTTTGTCTCCTTGTGGGCCGGCCGCAAGAATGAAAGCTTTCTTAAACTTGTTCACCGACTGGCTGTGCAATGCTAGATAGATTAATGTTTCTGACACACGTCAACAACCGCTATTGTATTCCTGACACCCAAATGAAGCTAACGACGTGAGCTGATAAAGCATCCTGATGACGACATGTCATGGAACAAGCGGCCGCTCTTGCGGTCGGTGTTATTCATTCGGGTCTCCCTGCACATTTGGTCTCTCTTCACATTTGGTCTCTTTGCACATTTGCGGGGGGCTTAAAAAATTGCAGTGGTATCTCCATGTGATGATAAGGCTGCTGCTCTTGTGAGAAGACTGCCGCAGTCCCTTGGTTCGTTTTCAACACTGCAGCTCCTCTTATGTCCTGATAAAACGCGCCCACACACACGCACGCACGCACACACACACTCCCACCCACGCGGGCTCCCATAATGGATCTGCCATCCTCCCTTGGCTGTAATGAATGTGATTGGAGACAAAGGGGGGAGCTACCTGCTAGCCAGATACTAAACACCCAGATGGCTCCCATCGCTTGTGCGGTCTCCCAGAGTCTGGTGAAACTGCTGTGGCGCCAGCAAAGTTGCGATGACCTTGAACACAGTCGTAAACTACCCCCCCCCCCCCCCCCCCCCCCCCGAACGAAACGAAAGAAACTCCGGCAGAGTGGTCGTCATGCTCATCGTCAAAGCTCGTGGAATGGCTGTCATTTCATCCTTTCTACAAGTTACGGACTGGCTGTTCGTTATTTGTTACGCCCGCCCCAGAAAAACAACCAGAAAGTTCCACTAACGAACACGGAAATTAATGACCGTTTTGCCACCTTACAACACGACCTGCATTCCGCGCTCCCCCCTCCCCTCCCCTCCGATGTGAGGAGCTGTCGGAGCGCTTCCACTAATCATGTTTGAAATCCGATTATGCTGCTTTCACACATTTGAAATGCAGAGAGGCGAGCTGGGCAGATAGTGAATGAGCGTGCTTCAGAAATATCTATTACCCTATTAACATGGGCCGGGGTGAGAGCAGTAATTATTTGCGACTAGTGTCTGGAATGATGAATGGTGTGGTGGCTTTGCTCAGCCCCAACATGCATCTGTCTCCTGAAGACGGGGCTCCTCATCATCGCGCCTCGAACCCTCCATCACTACTCCAGTCTAACTGGGAGTGTGTCGGTGACTGATAGTCTGACGGATGCAGAGTGTGTGTGTGTGTGTGTTCCTTGGGTAAACGCCCTCCTCCCTGAAGACCTCCCAGGGGTTTTCCAGTGAGCGTTCTGAAGGCGAACTGGGAGCCTCAGTGATGTGCTTGAGGGTTGGCCGCTTCACCGCTTGCTGCAGTCGATTGGTCGGGTCACTTTGACTGCAACAAGGAGACTGTTATTCCTCCTGGATGAAAAAAGGGTTTTGCCTCGGTTGTGCAGGCATTCACCACGCTGACAAAGCAACTGATCTGCCGATCTAATTATGGGACGCCTGATTCACGACAATGATTGTGCAGGCAGAGATGGCCTTGAAGGATCTCATAAACCGGTGTTATGGGAGGATTCAAATCGATGGGAGATTGAATTACTGCTGTATCTCTACTCAAGCCATACCTAGCCAGCACATTCACAGCTCTGCCACTATGGCCAGCTGTAGCCACTCTGAGAACACTGTCACTGTGACTATAACTTACGAGACACCGATACTTTCATAAACCGAGCAGGGCCAGTCGTGAGCGCATGTGCGTTTCTCTTTAACGGAAGGACAACAGTGACTAATGGGGTCGTTAAAATCACATACCTGCAGGAGTCACTGTGGTAAATGAGCGCCGCGGCTAACGATGCTGCGCTCGCACGCTGCGCTAAATCATTCCCAGAGAAGCTTCGCGCGAACCACCGGATGGCCGGGACCCAGCCTCCACGCTCGCTAGACGTCAATGTCAACGTTTCATTTGGAGCGCCGTATAAAGGAAGACTCCGCCTCATAATGAGGGTGTTGGGGGAGGGATGAGCTAGGGAGGCGGACGCTTGTGTCTGGAATTCTGGAAGGTTCCTTGGCAGCGTGGAGAGAGAGTAAGTCTCATCTATCCGTGCCTTAGTACATAATCCCCGAACGACGGTTTATAAAATGTCTGCATTAAACAATCCCTCACGGTCATCCAAATAGGACAGGCTGACCAGGCAGAGGGAGAGCTGAACAGAGAGATGGAGACAGATAGAAAACCGCAAAGGAGAAGGAGAGATAGAAAATAGAAAAAAAAGAGACAGAAATATATATCTATACAGAACACGTCCACTCTATAGACTCATGCAGACAAACAGAGAGAAAGACAGAGAGAAAGAGAGAGAAAGAGAGAGACAGATAGAGAGAGGGAGAAAGGTACTGACAGGAGAGAGGTAGACAGCGAGTCAGGGCGGCTGTTGCGTTGAGCCAACCGACAATCGACCGCTAGTGAGCAAGACCACCACGTCCACAGTGGCGGGAGTCTAACTGACGAGGGCACGCGCCATCACGGCGCGTCATGGGCCAATCACGTCCCCGCTGATGACGGCAGAGCACCGCGGCTCGCGTCCAGCGCAATGTCCGTCGCTCCACTCTGCGGCCACCAAACAGATGCTTCCTGTCCTCCAAATCACCGCTAGGAGGGAGTGGACCCCCCCCCACACACACACACACAACTTCATCCCCACACGATGACGAGGCGATAACCTATTCGCCACGAGGAGGCTGATTGAAATCAGTTTTATGAGGAGCTACGCTGCATCTGTTCCCGGCTACCCACTGGTCGTGCCGAGTGCATGTTTGCGTTCCTGCTAAATTGACACATTAAGTTTCAATTAGCGAGCATCCATCCGGTCTCCCGGAACACCTGCTTCCATTTAGGGAGTGAGTCATCGGTGAATACGCCGTGGCTAATAAGCGACAGTATTTGAACCGAGGGGTGGGGCAGGGCCGAAGGATCCGAGTATTCCTCGGTTCACGGCAATGGATGAGGATGAGCTGAGACTGGCGTGTGTGTGTGTGGTTTCTGGGCCTGGAGGAAGCAGACGTACCGGCTGGCCGCGGCCTGTGTGGGGCGTCAGCCTCACTTGCGTCTGCCACAGCTGCGGGGTGGCGGCCTCCCTGGCCGTGACCTCCAGCGTCCTGGCCCCCAGCTCGGAGGGGCCCAGGCTCCTGGCGGCGTACACCACCCCGTCGGCCTCTATCCGGAAGTCGGAGGGGCTGCTGCACTCCAGCGTCACCGGGCCACCGAGGCCACAGTCCACGAATTGCACTGCAGGGGGAGAGAGAGAGGGAGGGAGAGAGAGGGAGAGAGGGAGAGAGAGAGAGGGAGAGAGACAGGAGGGGAGGTTTTAAATGAGGCCGTCAGGGACATGACTGACAGACAGATGGACAGCAGTCACAGGCTGTATGGTACAGTCCATAAAGGTTCTCCAATTCCTCCTCAACTCATACATAATTTATTGCAAGCTGCGCCCCAAAGGTATTGCTCCAAACAGGTGCGCTGGTAGAGAAGAGAGAAAGAGAGCATATGTGTGTGTGTGTGTGTGTGTGCAAGAGATAGAAAGAAAGAGAGAGGGTGGGAGGGAGGGAGGGAGAGAAAGAAGGAAACATTTTTGTTGTTCTCTGCTGAAGGGCACTTGCTGAATCCCAACCAAGAAACCAGAAAAACACCAAAACATTGCATTTGAAAGATAATGTGCCAATTAGTCTGAAGGTAAATGCACTGTGAGTCTGGCAGTGCAGAAACATCAGTAAAAAAAAAAAAATTGAATGGAAGCTCCTTTTTTCTTCTGACAACTATCTTCTTTGTACTCCAAAAGTCGATGCGAGCTAGACCCTAGTCTCCAATGACAACACACATGCTTTCTGTGGATGGCTACCAATTCACACCCCCAGAGGCAGAAGTATGTGATGTTTATTTCATAACTGTGTGGACACACACACACACACACACACACACACACTATGGCTCACACGTCGCCTCAGACAGGTCGCTCATGGAGGCTCCAGTTCACAGTCCCTGTGTGCTTCACAAGCAGCCGCACGCCGTCGGCTCACGTTGCAGGTGAGCGACAGGGCATCCGTGGCACGGGGCGCACACACCTCCAAAACCTCCACCCTCTGCTGGTGAGCGTCCTCGATGGCCATGTTCCCCTGGCAGGGCCCCTCGCACCCCCGGGACGCCATGAAACCCAAAGTGGCACACGGGAGGATGGGGGAGCTCCTCTGAGCTGAGGAGATCACACGCTGAGATCCATCGTGTCTGCGGAGGCGACGCCACTGAATGATTAAAGCAGACGCGGGGCGACTTAACCGAGGCCTTGAAGCAGGGGCATCTAATCCTCCCGTCTCTTGTAACCCTAGAGGAGGAGGAGGAGGAATAGGAAGAGGAGGCTCTGTGACTGCAGAGCGCCTCAGAGCACCTGTGGGTCTGGGGACGATAGGCTCGGCTCTCAACAGGAACTCAAAGAAAAAACCCCAGGCCTGATTTACTCGATGCTGAGCAAAGCAGTGTACAGGAATAGAATAAAAGGAGGAGACACACACACACACACACACACACACACCTACATATTCGCGCGTGATGGAATACTTTATGACCTAGTAATAACATTATGAAGGCAAGAACAAACTGCTTTCACAAAGCCGGATGGAGCTTTCTGCTGGTTTGCATCCAAACATGATCTATGCAAGGATACATACCCGTTGTCTTCATTGTGGAACATAAAGAGCTAAAGTTAACGCAGCACCGTGTGTAGCAAAGACTTGAACATAGAGACAGCCAACCGGGTGGCAAAAGCTGTTAGCGTAGCCTGGGTACTGAAGCAACAGTACAGCACAGCCCAACTTCTCACATCGGGTAGAACAAAAGGCCGAAAAAAAAAAGAAGAGGAAACCGACTGAGGAAAAGAAGAAGAGTGATAATCAATGAAGGAGAGAGCGAGCTGAAGCCCAATGTAAGCCCACGAGTCACTGTTCTCCAGCGAGAGAGAGAGAGAGGCGGGCGTGCGTGCTCGCTACTTGATCAGAAGCGATTGAGGTGAGAGGAGACCATCTCCAGAGAGGTCTGTTTCTGGTTTAATCTCCAAACAAAGGCAGTGCTCTGGAGAACATGGTTTGACTGGAGGACAGTCATTCATCTAATATTGATGAAAAGGGGGCACACGAGGGTCTCGGACAAGTAGAGTGGATGTACATGGAAAACGAGCAAACACTTTCTATAAAGAAGATAGACAGGACTTAGCACTTCAAGCTTCGCTGCCAATGTGCTGGAACACACTTGACCAGCTATGCACACTGCTGAATCAAATCATGAGGTACCAAAATATTCCCACCGCTAAAATACACGCATATCATAAAAAAAATATTGTTCATTTGACCCGGCAAAGCCAACGTCAGAGATCGTTGTGACCTTCTCTAGCTGAAGGTGTTTCTGTCGAGGCGATGGCCAGTAAAATCAAAGACCTCAGCCAATCACCTCACTGGTGACACAGCCACTGCCACACTGAGGCAGGAGACAGAGCCAGGTGTCAACGTGACTCAGCTCCCCGTGACAGCTGCTCAGGGTCTGCCGGGGGAACACAGACAGCGTCCTGTCTCACACAGGCGGGGAGGACATCTGATTTGATCCTCTCCTTAATGAGGTACATGGATGTGCTGAGTGTCTTTGATCGCTGTGGCCCCTAGTTGAGGTCTGGGTGTTTAGGTCAGATTGTGTTGGGTGGATACCCAACACGGGGGCTTCGATGGGACTTTTGAAGGTGATAAGCATGTTACTGATGGTGGGATTTAAACAGAGAGCCTGTGGGTTTGGTTAGAATATGATTAGTGATGATTTGATTTTTGAAAAGTGGGATTGGCAAGGAGCTGGGCTTGGCTACACAATGGCTTCCCAATTCGCAAGTTAATTTACAGAGCAAAAAAAACAAAACCCTCTACAATGTCAGTGCTGTTAAGTGCCGAGGAGCAGCAGAGTGTCTCTGTGTGTGTGTGTGTGTGTCTGTGTGTGTTTCGACGCCGCCTCGACTGTAGCGTTTATTCCCGGGGCGCCATCGTGGCATGGGCCGCTTGTTGAGTTGAGCTCCACCTCCAGAGCGCCGCCGTGCCTGCCTGGGGTCTGGCTGGAGCTGCACCACTGGGAAGCTCTTCAACAGCCAGCCGTCGTGGCAATCGCTGCACACATTCCCAACAGCCAATGATAACGGATGGGGGATGTCCGGCGTGTGCCCGTTCATTTCTCACACAGTCTCTCCAGCGGCTCTCACAGCTTAGATCCGGCTGCCTAGAGTTATCTAGACGTACGGGCTCCCCAAGGTAAGGGGCTAAAAGAGATCTTCACTGCCACGCCCTATCAGACATGTCGTCATGGACACAGAGATAAAGGCCTTTGGTTTTGACAGAAACGCCGATGCAGCAGCGGGGGGAGGGGGGGGGGGGGGGCAGCAAAAAAAGAAAAAGAAGAAAAAAAGGGAGAAAAACAGGACAGATCAGCAGAAAGGCCGAGCCAACTAATGCCCTGTGCCGGGGCCCAAAATTACCTCCGATTCAACGGCCCCATTCACAGCTTAGACCCCCCCCCCCCCCCCACCCCCCTGACCTCCCCAAAGTGCTACTCTATTGTCTGCTTGACCACGTGGTGACAGTGAGACAGTGAGAGAGAGAGAGAGAGAGAGAGAGAGAGAGAGAGAGATAGAGAGTGAGAGAGAGAGAGAGAGAGAGAGAGAGAGAGAGAGAGAGAGAGAGAGAAAGAGAAAGAAGGGGGGGGGGGGAGGGTTCATTTGCTTAATTTGCAACCGCCCCAACCCGAATCACAAAAGCAGCTCTTGAATGACCAAGAACACATTTTGCACACTTCTGCCCACTCACTGCAGGAACAGTAGGCCTGCGGTGGTGCAGCACTCGTTCGGAGGTCTTGGTTTGTCATTCCAGTCTGCCGACGCGCTGGCTGTAAGGGGGTAAAGCTCCTCCCAATGTGCTGGCGATGTGACGAGGCCAGGCCATGTGGTATCTACCTGGCATTGCCATCGCTCATCGCTGGGAAGTGATGTCACTGACAGGCGTGAAATACTTCGCATAGGTGTTTCATCAGTAGCCTGGCAGAAATTCACACCCCAGCAAAAGCCCCAGAGGCGAGCCCATCGGGCGAATGCCAGGACGCCCCTGACTAAATGCATTATTCAAAAACACAGATGACTGAATCTAGTTCACACTGCACCGTGGCCTGAATTGACTATGAGACAATACAATGTGGAGTGGAGTTTCCAAATTGAAGGGGCCAGTGATGCGCCCATGTGAATCCTGAGGTTTGCGAGCCTTGGCAGAAGCCTCATTTGAAACATTCATCAAAAACAGGAGTGCACTTTGCATGGCCAGAGTCAAAAATCAGGGAATACCAACAACTGTTTAATGTGAATTATAAATGACATTGCTCCGCTACATTCCATTTACCCACAGACATATCCTTCCGAATAACCTTTCTGTTCCATAATTTCCCACTTACTACATGAAAGGCTAAAAGCGGGTCACGCTAATGCATGTAAAGAATCATAGCTGGATACCAGTTACAATTATGCATGCGTGTATTTTATTTTCCCTTCAGGTGGTGCTTAAGCTTTTAGTCTGAACTCATCAGCTGCAGCCTCCAGGGTAATAGTGTAGAACTGCCATTTCACTGCTTGTTGACTCATTCGCGCTGTCAAGAGGACGCTTTGGCAGTTACATCCCTGTGTTCAGTCAAGGAGAATCTCTTCAGAAAAAGTAAACTGTTTACAGTTCCAAGTCTATATCTAGGGCTGGTGATGAGGCTAAGCTTTGCTGGGCTGGGCGCCTTGAAGGTATTTTACTCATGCAAGGCACTTCAAAAGTCCCCCACCCCCCCAAAAAAAAAGCCATGCTTTTGAGAAAGTGTCAAAAATATGGGATTTGCACGAGAGAAACGTGCTGTTTTTATACCACTGTTTCCTACCATAACTTGGGAGTGAGACAAACACAATCGGCGTTCCATGTAAACAGGCCACTGTCTTATTTTCCTGGTTGGATGGCGATGAAGCTTTGCCGTGCGGTTTATGCATGTCACCGGAACCATCTCCTCGCCGCTGTTTCATTTAATGAGAATGAACACACAGCGACAAATTGCACTGAGGCAACCGTTCCTTATCATGGAAGCCCATGCGGGCAAAAAACCTACGGAGAGAATCACCGGCAGCACAGAGGCCGTATGTGCCGTGGCACGCTCTACCTCAGATACTGGATCTCCTCCTATAGGCTCCTGATATGCTAAACTCGCCCCTAGAGGGAGGAAACACAGCCTCCTGACAGAAAATGAGATTTTCCCCTGTTCCTCTTCCTTTCTTTTTACACTTAGCATTTCTCTCACATCGCTCGACCATTTGCTCTCCCTGGGGGCAGCTGGCCTGTCTGGCAGTCATTGTGTTCTGCCAGGACAATAACAAGGTAAGCAGATCGACTCCCCGCCATGACCCACAGTCACCTCCGCTACCTTGGGAGAACCAAAGCTCTTTCCCATTAGCGTACAAAGACACTGTGCTCTGACTGAGAACACTGGCCGCTGGCTGAGAAATTAGCCTTGGTCTTCTGCTCAGGGTTATCGTGGGGATCTCACTCTGGAGGCTGGCGGGCTTTGTCAGTACACAGACCGCAAGCCTGTTACCTGCTGTGCCCTGACTTAACAACCAAATAGCAATTAGCTGAGGACTGTCTCCTTTGGACTACTGTGGAGTGCGGGCCTCTCGTTATCTGTGTAGAGAACTTCTGTCTGGACACAATACCTACTACTGACTAGTAGCTGGGTACCAATTTAGCAATGGGTGACTATTAGAGGGGCAAACAAAGATATCGGGTTTCGTCAGCGGTCTTTGTTGGCTTCAATGACATGATTCTTGTGTGTTTTTCCCTTTGCCATGACAGCCTAGCATTGTGTGGATTACTGTGTCATTGGAGCCAAGGGCTGATAAGGCTAAGCTACATCCTTCTGCACTTATCAGCACATGGCTAGTAGGATTTTGTTCTGCGAGCTATCAAGAAGGCAGCTTAGCTTGATACAGAGGCTTTAGTGGGGTATTAAACTGACCACATTACTAAGGTGTCACATAGTCTCAAACTCTTTGTAATGGCTACCTCCTCCAAACAGAGACAGGTGAGAGAACGGGAGTGCATCACAGCCACCTGACCCTCGTTCATCTCAACCGCTGAAGCTAATAACTTCAGCAGTAACCGCCACTAGCGATAATGAGTTTCACGTTCCCTTCTCTGTGAGATCAAAGAAAGGATAATTGATATGTATTTCTTTGAAGAATTTAAGTGGTCATTTTGTACCATCAAAGCTGATGGGCTAAGTGAGTGGTCGAGCACGTTCATAGAAAACCTCTGGAACTTCTCCACCTCCCTGTGTATTGCTCCCGGGGCCACTGCCCAACAGTCTGAGCCCTTCCCATTTAAATCAACGCTATTAGAAAGTGAGGCATTGAGCTTTGTGTGGGCCCTCTTTTAACCCTGCTGAGTCTCTCCATAAAGGTCACAGCGGTTTTAATTGCTATGGCTCCCCTCGTTCATTTTTAAAACGGCTGGCGTTGCTTACTCGGTCCAATCTGCACTGCCTGTCATGACGGAGGGAGGGAGGGATGAGAAAGCAATCTGTGTGAGGTGGAGAGGGCCAGGAGGGGGTGAAGGATCCAGAGACAGCCTTTTTAGAATCAGATTGTGAATGTGAATAACAAGCCATTCCTCGACGTGTGCCCAGAGTCAAAGCGGTTTGCTACACAATGCACAGGCTGGCCCATTTTGCCAGTGACCACATTGTGCAGCAAAACGCATTTGGCGAATGTTACACCGCCTTCTGCATCCATTCCAACTGTGCCACGGTCCTGTTTGAAGCCATTACCCCCGGCACTTCAAATCTGACACACAACAACATAAAAACCTTAGAAACGCGGGCAGGTAAAAAAAGGAAACCTGGACCAAGTTTGGAACTGCACGGGCACCATTGAAATCAACATTTCTGGAGCGTGAAAGTGAAGTGCACGGCCTGTATTATTTGGAAATCTGCAGTGACATTACGTGTAACGACAGTTGTATAAGTTCAGGGGGTTTTCACTGGGCTCGAAGGATATGGCGTACACCCCTCGTGGACTCCAAACCTACCTTAACAAAGCCCATCGCTTTCAGAGTGCAAACACAGTAGAGCTCCTCTCACAGGCTCCAAGAAAGGAATTCCGTGGGAGAAAAAAAGCCAGCCATGGAAGAAGAAAAAAGTGGTTAACCTTGCCATCGTCAGGTGATCATTTAGATCCCTTGGCCCCACAAAGCCGGGCAGGACACGCCATTTATTTGAGGCTGCTGTCTGGATCACGAGGGCTGGGCACTGAATTGCCTGAGTGCAGCCTGTAATGGGGCATTAGCCAGGTCTTTTGATCAGAGAACCACAGCTTCAAAGTCAATCTTTTTGGCGCCTTGATCATATCTGTCAGAAAGACATAATAAAATATGTTGTTTTTTTTTGGCACATGGAGCCAGAGAAAGACCGTGACCGACGGGGGAACCACAGGGCTGGTACTGGCCGGGGCTTGTCATCGCCGCCGGTCATCAGGTACTTCCTTACAGCAGGCCTGACTGACTGGTTTTCTGTGTCTGTGTTCGTTTCAGCTCGAGAGACCCAACAACAGCATAAGATGCTCTCCCACTGCACCAGACGATCCCTTCCTGCTTTACCCATCAGGCACACGGGGGTCCTTATCCTGGAGGGCTCAGGCCGGAAACAGGACGTGTGAACGCGGCAGCCATGACAGTGTCTCACGCCTCCCCTCTCTGGGTCACTCCTGTTGACAGGGGGGTAACACAGGGCCTGCTCGTGCTCTCTCCCTCAGCGTCTGCCGCTTTAGGAAACATCCTTCATCAATCCGCGCCGGAGGAGCGATTCACATGGCAGTTCTGAGGGCCCTGTCGTAGCTCCTGCACCTCATTAGAATATAAAGAGTCCAATATCTGTTTATTAAGAGCACTCTGGAACGCATTCAACCAACAATCAATGTCCCTCCGCCATGCTAATCTAAGCGTTCAAACAAACGCTTCATTCCGCTGTTTGGATTGGCTATTGACAGCTTGTGGCTGAGATCAGGTCAGATCAATATGTCTGCAGGCTGAAAGGCCTGAGTCTCTGTATCGGGGAGGTAACGTTGGCATCAATTAAAGTGAAATGTGCGGGGGGAAAGGGTGCAGCACTCTCTGAAGCGGGTCTGCGTCTAGCTATGCCGAAAGAAGAAGGAAGGAGAGCAGAGGCAAATGCTACCAGGCACGATTTGCATCGCTGTCCATTTAAATGACCCCTTGGCAGTTTGCTGGGGGAGACTAATAGTATTGTGGGGGGGGATTTATATAAAATAAATCACCCCGTTCACTAGATCCAGACAAACACAGCTAGTAGAAGAGTGGGCGCTGCCTGTTGCCAAGTTCACGCACGGTTTTTATTCAGCTGCTTATGACCAGTGAGTAGTTGATGTTCATCTAACAATGAAATCTGTACAGCTTTTAGACGCTGTAAATTGTTTGTGAAGCCATATTTGCTTCGATACCTGGTGAGCAGTCAAGTTAGGGCTTTCAAGAATTTAAGTTGCAGTTCTACAGACTGATATTATTACTGAGTTTAAAAAGCACGTCTCTTTAGCCTTTACAACCACAGAACAAGGTTGGACCATGCGATTGTTTGAGACCATCAGTGCTTTATCATCATTTCCTTGATATTAGGTCCTTCGATCTTACACAGAGAAAAACTACACAGCTAAATCCTAGCTAGTTCGAAATTGTAAGGTAGGAAGACAAATATATTTCCCAGGAGCTGAAACAGCCAGGAAGCCATTTGTACATGATCAATTTTGATCAAAAATTAACACCGCAGTACAGTGGGGCATGATTAAATTCAGACAAATTGTCTAACCTCCCGCACTTCAGCTCGACACACAGTTCATTACACTGCTTGGAGCCACCACACATAAGAACCACCATGTGTCACATAGGGACCATGTGAAGCTGCCGTGCAATCATGCGCATGTAACATGCCCCCAACATATGTGCTTTTCGCAGACCCTCATGCTACTGAAGTCAATCTTCCACTCTCTCAAATGTCTGGTCATAATACTGGTAAATAAATGGTATCTCATTTTATTGAATTTAGTTAGTTTGTCCCCGCCCCTAATCGAATGTCAGTTGCTGCTTTCTCAGAGACCCATAGTGGCTCGTCACCCGTAATCATACTTGTCCAGTGAACTGTGACGGAACAGTCGGAACATTCCGAGTCACGTGTTCTATTGCTGCTCCTCCATGGCCAGCGTCTGGAGGTGTGGCCCGCCTGCTACACTGGGAGTTTAGTGGTGAAACACCCTGAAGATATAGACAAGTACAAATAGCCAACCATTCCAAAATATGATCACATCACAGCGTGTGCTCTTTAATCATACATTTTGCACTGTCATTTGAAAATCTCCAGATCAGCTGTTCGATTTGCATTCGTTCGTCAGACTAACATAGCAGGAGGACGTGGCTAATGAAGAAGGCTGCTTTACTCGGTGCTCACTCCAGAGATGACACTCGCGCCTGCTTTGCATAGTCCTCCTGTCGATCAAGGCCATGCAAATGACGAGCTCAGGTAAAGACTGAAATGGTCCACTGCATCCAATTACAAAGTTAACCGCGCACACAAACACAATCATACTGAGCCACCCACGCAGTCTCGGTAGCATACTCTCACATCTACACATTCAGTCACGAGAATCACCCTAGGTCTTGTCTCATATGGACGCGAGGCAAAACGTGTGAAGGCCTTTCGTAGTTTACATGTATTAGTGGATAAATAGTGTAAAGGGACGCGTAACAGTCAATAAAAAAAGCACAATTAAGAATGTGTTTCCTGTTTACATGATGATCCGTCAATAAAAGGGATGTGAAGATACTCTTCGTGCAATGATGTCGCAAAGCATTAAGCCAAGGTTGTGTGTGTGTGTGCGCGGTTGCATGTATTTGTGTGTGTTTATCCGGGCAGGCAAGCCAGGGGCGACTTGGGAGAAAGTAAATGCAATGCCTGCTTACTGCTCTAACTTGGGAAAGCGTGTGGTAAAGGGGGGTGGTTGAGACAAGCCTGCTCCTGAATCCTCTTAGGGTGGGAGATGAGGCAAGAGACAAAGGAAGGTGAGGCTGGCGGTCTCTGGAGAAGACCATTACACTGCAGGCAAGAGACCAGCACAGCCACCCGCCCTGCTCTGCTCCTCCTCACACTCACACACACACACACACACACACACATAGAAGATGGCGGCACGCATGCTGCTTATTTTGCTGCTTTCTCTGCATGAAAAACCCTCACAGACGGACATCGCTGTAGTTCTCACGCGAAAGTTACACATAGTGAACTCGGAAAATGTCATGCGGTGATATTATGCTGCATGTGCTTTCCTGTTGTACAAAACAAACGGAGCAGTACTCTGACAAACAAGGCGTTTGTATTAACTGACGCCAGCAGGTCACAGGCAATCCCGCAATACACCCACCTACTGTACAAATACCGTCCCGCCCTCCCACCTGCAACGCTTCATCTTCCTCTCTCACGCACCACTCCCCCCCTCGCGCGAGAAAGCCCCAGTCGAAAACACGACCTCAATACAAACAAATCAACGTGTGGGGAAAATAAAACCCTCAAGGCCGAGCTGCTGAAAAAGCCTGCTTGGTTAAAGAGGAGAAAGAGCGAAGGAAAGGGAGGGGGGGGGGGGGGGGGGGAAACGTTCCTCAGAAACAATGAGGCCTAGGAACGAGGCGAGTCTTCAAAGAGAGGGATTAGAGTTGCTGCCAATACACGGGCCGCGAGCGTGTTTGCCACCGCACATTTGAATCAATACATGTCATATTTCACTTGAAACACAATTAGTCGCCTCTAAAAAAGGTTTAAAAAAAAAGAGGAAAAAATAAGCACAGGGAGGATTAAAGGCGGGCTTCTCGGACGGTTTTTAAACGTGACAGATACCAAGCTCTTCAGACAAATGACAGCGTGTCACGGGAATCGCTCGACCGAAATACTGAGGATGCATCCAAGGAGAGGGGGAACGGCAAAACACCTTCTCGGTGTGTGTCGACCCAACTAACCGCTCGATGCTGCACATGGTTTCCTGAAGACATCGCGCCACCACTAGGGGAGACACACATACACGCCCCCTTTCCACGCCCCTCCTTCCCCTCCCCATGCAAAGTCAGTGCTCGGAGATCAACTGGGAGCGATGAAAAAGAGAGAGGGGGCGGTGGGAGGGGGGAGGACTGCGTAGGGCGGTACTGTGGGATTGAATCATCCATCTGAAAGAGCAATTAATGACTGTATCTGCAGGGCCGGTTGAAAACGCCGTCTTCTGGAACTGACGGCTCAGACTTTCGGTAATTGCAGTGATGGTCAGGCAAAAAAAAGAGAAAAGAATTAAACAAAGAACGAAATCCTCTGCCTAAGCTGTTCCAGATAGTGCCCCAGTTGGTCGAGCGGGGCGAGAGAACGATGGAGTGAGAGAGACAGACAAAAACACAGAGAGAGAGAGAGAGAGTCCTAGTAAGTACAAAAGCACCACAGGTCACTGAAGATGAACATACAAATCGCAGGTAGAGTCTGCTGGGGTTATAGAGGCCCCTTCTACACCTGCAGCCTGGCTGTCGCATAACAGCAATTTGGGAGAGAGAGACGGACACCTCTCCATTAAGGCCGCTAGCTTTCATATGCATGGGTTCGTATTCGGAGACGAGCAGAAACAATTTGACACGTTCCAACCTGCAAATTGACGCGCCACGTCGGCGGTGAGGGCAGGGCCCACCCAAAGCCAATGCGGCGGAAGCTATTGGTCATGGAAATGCACAATTTGATCATTTCTAATGGCCGTGCATCCTCGAGGCGGTGAAGTAGGTCACATTTGATCTTTTTCACGAAGGCTGCTCGGAAACCAAATGTGTTATTTACAAGAGCGCCGCACGTCTTCCTCAGACATATTAAGAGCAAATACGAAGAGTGGGGAAATGTGCTTACACGAGCGGCTTCTATATCGTGTCTTATTTTGTTTTTACAGGAATGTGTTGCAACACCCGCAGTATCCATATGGTATAACTTGAGAATTGCCGGTGGTACGGTATGAAGGACGTCTCTGGCTGTAGCAGGGCTGGAGGGGGTTGGCAGGGAGCCTGTTTGCAGAGTGAGGAGGCCAAGGCTCCAGCTAGCGGTGGGTCTGGCCATATATGTATCAGCCTGCATGGGTATGTACAGCTGTGTGGCTCAGATCCATACACTGAGGGAGGAAGATTCCCCCCTAAACCTCCCCCCTCATCCCCCCACCCCCCCCGTCCCCGCCTAATCATCTGAACTGCAAGGGTTTGTGGGTACGAGGAGAAGTGCAGCTGTGCTGTATTACAGATACAATGAGTCCCAGATTAGGGGCAGGGGGTGGGGGGGTGTAGGAGGGGGCGGGGGTAGCTACCAAGCACATCTGTCCCCGGTTTGAGTCTGGCCAAAGCTCCGAACCGCAAAGTAGCGGCTGTGTACAAATCTGTGTCGGCGAAAATGTTTTTCTCCCAGACGCTGCCTTGTACCGCACAGCCTCGTGGGAAAAACATAGTTGCCCGGCGGTGACAGTGTTCAGCGTGGGGGGGCAACGGTGTTACTACTGTGTTCTTACTGTGTTACCACTGTGAATGTTCCCCTAACCTCACCCCGAGACATTGCCCCCCCCCCCCCCAGGTTTCAACCAGGCTGTTTTTATACGGTATAATTCATCACACTGGTGATGATAGCCAGAACATTACAACTCAGTCTCACACACAAACACACACACATATATTCACACAAACCGATGTCTCACTGTAGATCATCCAGGTGAAAATATGTTTCGTTTTTTTTAGGGGGGAGTCTCCAATGCCCAACAATCTGACAATTAAGTATGAATAAGGGAGATAATTGTACAATTAGACAGTGCTTTTAGCCCAGGTCTGGTGGTGCATTTATCCAGCTGTTAAAAGGGCTTTCAAGCTTCGGGGGTGCAAGCAAGCGTGATGCCTCCACCTGAGTAGCTCTCTGACAGACCCCGGGAGAAATGGAGGGATAGAAAGAGAGGAGAGAAAGAAGATGTGAAACAAATACAGACAGAGAGAGAGAGAGAGAGAGAGAGAGAGAGAGAGAGAGAGAGAGAGAGAGAGAGAGCAAGAGAGAGAGAGAGAGAGAGAGAGAGAGAGAGAGAGAGAGAGAGAGAGAGAGAGAGAGCAGAGAGAGAGAGAGAGAGAGAGAGAGAGAGAGAGAGAGAGAGAGAGAGAGAGAGAGAGAGAGAGAGAGAGAGAGAAAAAAGGAAAAATGGAAGGAAAGAGATCAAGCGAAACACCGCAAGGGAAAAAGGAGAGGAGGACAAAGGGAAAAGGGTGTGAAACGAGACTGAGAAGGTGGAGGGCTGGAAAGAGAGGGAGGGAGGGAGGGTGGGGCGAAGGAGGGCCATGTTTAGTCTACCCCTGTCTCGTCGCCCGGCCTTCGCCGCTCTCTCCGCGAGCAAACTGAGAGGTGGGCTCCTGGCGTGTGGCGGCCGGGCGGAGGGGCTCACCAGGAGGACGTCCCGCCGTGTTGACAGAGAGTCCTCTCTTCCCCTCTCTCAAACGCTCGCACACGATGAGTGTTTCAACATCGAAACCACACCGGCGCAGTCTAATCCCAACTCCTTGTGTGGTAGAGCTCCGTCTCACTGTTTTGTCACCCCCTCAATAACTGGTTTTGTGGAAATATATAACTCGTGAATTTGGGACTCTGTACCCTTGTTAGTCGTCTTTTTGACAAGATGCGCCTTCATCCCCAGTTGGGGATCCATACAGTTAGGAAGATAAATCACGTTTGACGGATCCTCAAAATCTCGTTGTGCTTTCTGCGAGTGTTCTGCTAACCTAGGAAAGACGTGTTCGCTACAATTGAGTCGGCTAGCGACTCGGCGGTCTCCGTTCTCAAGGTGAGACTCCGGGCGGAGGGGAATCTAAAGTTGGAAACGTCTGGCCCTCGGGCGGCTCAGGCATCAAGCGGGTACTGCCGCGCTTCGCTTCCGGGGAGGAAATAGTCCGAGGATTAAATTGTGCCAGGTGGCGTCCCATTTTTCTTCAAAAGTCCCTCACTGGGCCTCCAGGTATGAGAATAGCTGTGGAGACTGCGACGGATCCCATCCGCCAGAGAAGGCGGAGGGGGGGATGTGGGAGCGTGCGGTAGCTAGACGGTGGCTGGTCTTGGTACCCAGATTAGGGGGCCCTGGAGCTTGGTTAGAGGGGCACAGACTCTCTCATCTGCTTCATGGGAAATGCCCGGGCTTGGCCATTTCACTCGTCTTAAGCTCATTGCTTTTATTGGATGCTAAAAGTCATGCTGCGCAAAAAAAAAGTCATCTGATAGTGCGACCATTTTAAGCACTGATTTGCTCGGCCTTTGGTCTGGGCCCTGTGCTTGCATGGGAAGGACGCGTAGTTTGAGTGTGTTAACATCGAACAATGTTTATTTTTATTTTGTATTTACTCGTTTCAAAGACTTATTTTATGTGGACATGTATGTGTGGGGAAGTTTGTGTTACATTCTCCAACTGCCAAAGAAAAAAGACCCTCAATACCACCGCTATTTCCTTTGAGACCACCACAGACAGACTCTGTAATGAAAAAAATAACAACAAAAAAACATGGACAGCGAAGATGTACAGCCTAATAACACATTATATGAATTCAATAACACATGCCTATAGCTCTGGATGGCTGTTGACGGGGGTAGTATAACAAACTTTAATACCCTACTGTGTGAGAAGCCCTGATCTTCAATGCTAGGAGCCAGGAGGCAGTAACTCAGGGCCCATGGCCTCCTCCTGGCCTCCTCCTGGCCTCCTCCTGGCCTCCTCCTGGCCACACTGGGCAGTATATCTCCATGTAGCCCCACCCACGGCTACCTCACGGGGAAGTTGGGTTCCTCGCACGCAGGCCAAGCTCTGAGATATATGGCACTCGGCCCAACACTTTTACTGTCTAGTGTCTATGATGTCAGCATTGTACGGCGTGGAACCCTAAACCCCCATTACACTATCCCCCCCCCCCCCCCCCCCCCCCCCCCCCCCCCCCCCCCGGAAAATATGACACTGATGGTTCCCGAAGGTTGTTCCTTCGACCATGTGACTCATGGGCTCTGGGTGTTTGAAAACACAGCCTCTTTCTCAGTGTGGCTTTTGGCCCAGGCAGGTCTCAGGGTCAGAGCCCAGGCCTGTCTGTTGATGCTACAGAAAAGCAAAGCCTGTCAACAGCTGGGTGAAATCGTCATGTGCTCTGGTTCCGTCCTGGGTCCAAGAGAGGAGATTGGCCTTATGTACAGTATGACCCAAGCCACAGTATCCCATTGCATAAATTGAATAATGTATTACATAGCAGGCTTTGGAACTATCATACACTGACTGACCTACTTATTGACTTACGTGGCCCACTCTGTCAGAAAAACAGATGGTACAGGAAGGAAGAGGGGGGGTTCGAATCAAGGATGCAGGGCTGTTGTGCTGAGTAACCCATCAGCTGAGTTATTATACATGTAAATAGTTTTTTATATCATTTTTTTCTCACCCGTTGACTTTTAGCAGATGTCTGATTGACGTCTAGAAATGAGGCCCTTGACAACTGCAGGGCGCAGTGCATTTAAAATCAGACGGGAAATTGATTTACACCGAGCAATTTCGCTCGACGCCTCAAATGATTTTTAAGGAGAGAACGTGATGGAGACGTCAAGCGGATGAGGTCCAACAAGCAATCACAGCCCATTCCTGTGGCCGCGCAGCTATCAACTGCAGCTACAAACCAACTAATAGCGATTTCCTTCTCTTCAACTCGAAGGGATATTTGCTCGCAATCGCATGCACACAAACAAACACACAAACACACACAAGGACCCAAACCTTGTAATAAACAACATTCGAAGTCAAGCTTTAAGCAAAGTCGTCTTGTAAGCAGGCGCGCTTTCAGATGTGTCCTCGCATGTAAACGGCAGCATTGTACCAGCTGCACCTCCTCAAACCACATCAAAGCTGAGTACAGAGAACAGGCACAAAAGACATATCTGAATACAGACAGCCATTAAGTCTACCTATGTGCCTTCCCAGGGTGTTGGGTAAAGGGAGCGACTGTTACCTGGTTTTGACTGGGGCGGTGGAGAGCTATCAAGTTGCTCAGCGAACACTAGATGATCTCTAACCTCAAGAGAGGCTCGGGGAAGAGGCGTTGTCCGCTGCCACCTCAACACCATGTCCCCTCTTCTGTTACTTGTCCCCCCCCCCCATCCTTTATGAAGCAGGGACAATGACAGCATTGGGGGGTGGGGGTGGGGGTGGGGGTGGGGGGCCCGGAGGGGGAGCTCTAGTTACTCTCTCCACCATGGCCAAAACAACACACAGTGCTGGGTCGGTTTCATGACCACCAGTTCTGTGCAGCATGTTGTTTGACGCCTCAGGGAGGGAAGCTGTTGGACGCACTGGCATGCCTGCCTGCGCGCACACACACACGCGCGCGCACGCGCACGCGCACACACGGGAAAACCAAACACGTACGCGCCAGCTACCCCAACATTTGCAATGAGAGAGATGGGATCGTCCCGCGTGGTTGCAGTCATTTCCATAATGTGGGCGTGGTGGGGGCCAAAGGTCGTCCCCATCGCAAAGGGATCCCTTTGAAAGAGGAATCACAATGACCGCCGCCAGGGCTGGCCAGCTCCGGCCGCTCTGCTCCCTGTTCACCCCCCGCCCACCTCTCTGACATATCGCATTATTCTCTGTGTACCTTTTGAAAAGTATCGGCGAGCTTGCACTGTAACCCGAAGCGCTCTTTTGGATATCCGCTTTCAGGAGGGAGGGAGGGAGGGAGGGAGGGAGGGAGGGAGGGAGGGAGGGAGGGAGGGAGGGAGGGAGGGAGGGAGGGAGGGAGGGAGGGAGGGAGGGAGGGAGGGAGGGAGGGAGGGAGGGAGGGAGGGAGGGAGAGAGGGAGAGAGGGAGAGAGGGAGAGAGGGAACGAGGGAGGGAGGAGAGAGAGAGAGAGAGAGAGAGAGAGAGAGAGAGAGAGAGAGAGAGAGAGAGAGAGAGAGAGAGTGAGTGAGTGAGTGAGTGAGTGAGAGAGGGAGACAGGAGGGGGAGAGACATGGGCAGAGAAAGAGAGTGAGGGTAAAAATGGGAGAAAGATAAAACAAAATCTGAAACAAAGAGCAGGAAGAAGGGGGGTGAAAGAGCTTAAAAGCTCTGGCCTTTCTGTAACATCACGATGGGGGGTGAGGGTGATGGGGGCAGGGCGGGGGGGTGGGTCATGGGGATTCATTCAGATGCCCCGTTAAAAGAGACTCATCCGTCAGATACTGGGGCCTGACAGTACACCCTGGGCATGAACAGAGAGGTTTTCCACAACTGTGGCCAAAGTCCCCTAAAACGGCCCCGGTGAAAATACTGCTTCCACTGGCGCCCACTTCGACCGCAGACAAAGAAGTCCAGAACATTCCACAGGATAAGGAGGGGGGGGGGGGGGGGACAATGCACTCCAAAAAGAAGAGTTGGGAGGGGTAGATTTTTGGTGCCGTAACCGAGGGCAACGGAGTGGTGAGGCCACCTGATCCCAGAAGCATTTTAATTACAAATGTGTCTGGATGTGTTTGGTTCACGGCGAGTTCATTTATTACCAGCCAGAGAGGATGCCATGCTGAGTTAAACAACTGCTACATCAGATTCTCCCCACTTACTGGAAAAACGACAGCTACAGTTGTGGTTGTTTTCTCGGCTGGGACTTGAGTCTCAGAGAAGGCCATTGTGCCGGAAGCCCTAACTATTAGAAACCTTCACTCAGAATATGAACAGTCTTGGGAGCACGTGCAGCTGCCAGCGGAAACTGTTAGTTGTATCCTGGGGGTCCGGGAGTGGGCGGGGGGGTGACAGCTGTGGTGACCCAAGATACCAGGAGGGACCTGGGACCACAAACATTTGTTTTTGTTGCATCGCTGGAATCTACATTAGGAGGTCATCGTCATTCCCTTTGACCCCCCCCCCCCTCCCACCCTCCCCAAAAGCCCCACCCCAGACAAGCAGCTGTGTGGGGGGCTTTACGGCTCCTAGATAAACAGGGGATGGGGGGGACACTGTCACGTCTACGCGACACTCCACTGCATCATTTGAACCTCTCTTTTTAAAGAGGGGGGACGTTTCGGCATTCGAATGAATATCTAACGGGCTGGGTTTCATCGCGTATGGAAGAGTAAGGGGCAGGAGACACAAAGAGGTAACGAGAGAAGCCCCATCGGTGACATAAATCAATCCCTCTAATATGAACCAGGGTCATATAGTATTACGCCGAATGCTGGAATCCTTAATGTTGTCCTTGCATGTGTCCCAGTCAATCAGCCTGGGGAAGAGGCAGCGTGAAGAGGCCGGTGGGAGCTGTCCGTTCCGGATCAATGTTGCACATGGCACGCACCGTAAACCGGGGGTGGGGTGGGGGGGTGGGAGGGATGGACGGACGGACGGACGGACGCCCACGTGCTAGATTTAAACAGGGATGGACAGCTGGCGCAGGGAGCCATGACAGGAGACAATCTTGGGGAATTTGGGCCCCATCTCTTTACGACGGCAGAACTGCGGGCAAACTGTGGGAGCTCCTCTGGTAAGAACATTAAACTGGCTTTTTATTTATGGGCCTGCGAGCTCAGCCCTGGGTCATTTTAATGAGGGACAGTGTCCAGCTACAACCCCCCCCTCTTCTCTCCCCTCCCCCAGACCACTGTGGACCCCCGGCCGCATCAGGGACATCTGGCTGCTCCATCTCCAAACGCAGACCTTAATGGCCAATTACAACCTCCGGGGCCATGGCTCCGATTCAGAGTTCCTATATGTATTCCGACCCAGAAAGCCTCAGTTCATCAGTCCAGCATTAGGTTATATGAGAGGGAGGCCTATCCGAACAAATCAGCCTCATCTTCTCCAGAGGACAACTATTAAACCATGCCACCCCAGCCATCAAGTACCGGTGAATTAAAACAAACGAATAGCTTTCTCGATATTACAATTAAATAAAAACATAAAACAACGACGCTCATTAAAACAAGACTGAGGCCCAGACAGTGACAGGGCCGACTTGGGCCAACTACCTCATAAAGCATTTATACGGTTTGTATGGCATCAAATGAGTGCCTGCCAGTGGTTAGTTTCAAGCCTTTCAATTTAGCTTGGACTCTGCCCCCCCCCGCCCCAGCAGAGCTCTCTGCTAGGACAGGAAGAAAGAAAGGCAGGTTGGGAGAGCGATTCCGGTTGTCCCTGGCAACCCGTAGTTTTAGCCCATTTAAGCCCTCTTCTCTGGACTTCACTCTCTTTTACTTCTCTTCTTCTTCTCTTTCAGCTGGAGGTCCCTTGCTTTATGAGGTTCCCCCTCCCCCTTTCATTACAAACACAACAGTGTTATCCGTGTCCAATCCATTGGAGATGGCCCCGGGAAGTCAATATGGAGCCAATAGATTCTCTCCCTCCTCTGTGGAACTGTTCAGAGGTAGAAGGAAAGCAGAGCTATTGTCCGGTTCAGAACAGGGCTTCAGAGAGTGGCAAAACTCAAGCCAAACTATTAAAATTACAGCACAGCAAAGGTGTATTTATTTTTCTCTGCCATGATCTACGCTTTACCTTTACTAGCACATGGAGAACACGATTCATTTATTTTCGAAACATGGCCGTTGCTCTTTTGAGGGTGATTCAATTCGGAGCATCGAGTTTTGTTTTGATACTCAGACTCTCAGTGTCTCAGGTGACGTGTTTACTTCCTGGTATACTGCTCTTGAGTTCTTCCTGAAAACATAAAGCCGTGGTATGTATGGACGTGCCAATGCCCAGAGCCTCAGTGTCTGAGAGAAAAAACGTTGGTCGCAGAGAGAAAGAGAAAGAGTAAGAACTCTTTTGAGTAGTCCTGCTAAGCTCAGAAGCCCCGAAAAGAGGATTTTGTATAAACACCTTAATCTGCGTACTGTATTGAAGTGCTTAACAGACTGAGCGTTCGAGCAAATTCCAATGCGTTGCAGGCGAACAAAACAATAGCATCTGGCGCATTCTAATCCTAACCCCTTAAAGTCAAGAAAACAGAGGAAATAATTCAGTCTTCCAGGCATTGTAAAACAATTACACGTTTGACCACGAAGAGCTTGGAGGGTGCAGCAGAGGTTTCCGGTGGGAACCATTCCTTTGTCTTCAGCACCTCTGCTTTAGCCTCGGCTATCTAACGAGTGACTTCAAACAATTAGCGCCTCTCGCTCGCCTTTCACCTTCCTGTCCTGAGCCGCCGCAGGTGTGAGGGGCTTGAGGCGCGACCAGATGAAAGACGTGCCGCCGGAGAGGTGTCAAGCGTTGGTTTCCTGCCTGGGGAGGGTCGGCCAGGCCCTGGGGAAGGTCAGTCCCACCTCTCACCCCTCAGCACCACCAGACAGCAGGTCCAGCACTACAAAACGAACCGTGACAGCCGGTCTAACAATGACGTTCTGTACGTCGCTTTGTCGTAGCAGCGGCAGCGAAATGGGTGGATTGCTGCCGTCGTTTTAAAGGACCATTTACAGGCAGGCAATCGCTAGAGCTGTTGTGTGGCTGTACAGAGAGGCTACAGACTAAAGTAGATAGACCCGATAGATAGAATAGATCAAGGCAGGCAGATAATAACGACACAAAATCACAGGTGAGCGCATGAATCACCACCTGTGTTCTTCTATTTCACGGAGCTTGTCAGCCGTTACTCTGCGAGGCCCCAACCGTGGAAGTGACCGCCAATACCAATGCCACGCGCGCCACGCCTTCCACCCGGAGACCATGATGCCCCGGGCCCTCACCGCAGAATCGTAAGTGAGCGACCCAACAGAAAACACATAGGCTTAAGGGGAAAAAAGAAGGTTGAAGGATGAGGTAGAGGAGGCAATGAATTTAGAGGCTGGGGGATTTCTGTATGACAGGGGTGGTTATTTGCTGGCAGCACAAAAAAAAAAAAACTCTCCACCAACAAAGAGCCTTTCATATTTCCTGTGAACAGAGACACAGACTCCCATTAATCCCCAGGGGCAACCTCATCCCAGGCTGCTCCTCCGCACATAAATTACTCTTATTCCTCTTCTACTTCCTCCTATTACGGCGTGCAATTCGACCAGAGTGGAAGGGGTGGGGGGTGGCGTTAAGGGGCTGACCGCACATCTTTAAAGTGTTAGGCCAAGTAACACAGTTATGCCAGTGCTAATTCTTAGCACATGCGACAGCAGTTTTGCCGAGCTTGTGGCTGTCGCCGGGGAAGTGTGGCCCCCCTCTCCCTCTCTCTCTCTCTCTCTCTCTCTCTCTCAAACCCCCCTCTTCTCTCTTGGTTTCAGACACTATCTTTCTCTCCCTCTCTCTCTCACCCTATCTCTTTCTATCTCTCTCTCTCTCTCTCTCTCTTTCCAGCCACGAGACAAGAGCGGAGGAGTTGGCGAAGCCCAAAGCTCTGCCCAGCTGCCATGATTTTGTGAGCAGATGAAACACTCTCTGGCGAGAGAGGCACACGCCAATCCCCACTTATCCCCCACAGAATGACGTTTAACGTTGGCGCACAGCTGCTCCCACACACACATGCTTAGACCACACTGGGACCTGAGGAACATGCTAAGAAGCAACCACTGTCCCCCTTCATCCAGAGACGGAGAGAGGGAGGGAGGGAGGGAGGGAGGCAGGGAGAGCGGGTTAGACAAAGAGAAAGAAGGTGAGAAAGATAAACGCTGTGAGAGAGGGGGAGGGGAGGGAGAGAGATAGATAGAGAAAGAGGGACAGAGGGTGATGGAAAGAGATAGGCTGAGAGAGAGAGGGTGAGATAGTGTGTGAGAAGAGGGGGGTTTGAGAGAGAGAGATAGAGAGAGATCAGAAAGAAGACTGAGACTACAGATTGCATCCTGCGTCTGGCCCATCTTATTTCAAATGAACACAAATCAATTGTGCTGCAATCACATTTTGCAAAGAGGGGGGGGGGGGGGGCAGACATGGACAAGTGGCATGGAATGCTGCTCCAGCTGTCAACAGTGGCCAATACCTAATACCCCCCAACACGGCACCCCTTTATGATCCCCAGCAGGCTGGCTTGTTAGCCTAGGACGTTCTCCAGATAGCGCTCTGGTAACAGGCGGGTATGGACACAGACCAGTCATGGTGAGGTGTACTTCTGACTCCTCCAGATTTATCTACCGGAAAGTTCCGCCCCAACCCTCCCCCCCATCCCCGCGCCCTCTTCCCCCCGAGCTAGCACCAGCAGAGCCAACAGTCCGTTTGTGTGACTCAATGCCATGAATCGTGTGCACAGCTGCAGGCATGACAATGCGCAAGACATGTCTGATTTTCTATATACAGTCTATTTCTGCATCCTACTTTATTCAAGCATTCATTATTATTATCTACTCCTTATAATCCCCCTCCGTATTAAAGCACCACCAATTTTCATATGTGGGGAAGTTAAATTGCAAACACAAATAGAGAAATGGATTTGAGTTCATTCTCATCTGTTTTTTAAAGTATGAAAAGCAAATCACTTATCCATTTACCGCAAATCACACATAAATGGGACACGCATTCGTATGCATGCACTAACATCACAGTCATCCGTATTGTATTCGAAAGTGTCCATCATTCAGTGAACATACAGCCTTCAGAAAACACTGACAATGGCTAGTGTCGGCTGGCAGAAAGGCAAAGCATAAACCACAGGATGAATGCACTGCCATTTCCCCACACAATGCCTTGTTTGTGTCATTTTGACCTTCGCACTCCCAGACAACGCGTTCTCTTTTGGACTCTGAGAGAAAACGAGGCTTTTCGCATTCAAATGGCCTTCTCCTGCACCATCGTCACTCTACTGCTCATCCAATACAGAACAATTTGAAGGACTGGACAGACCCCCCCCCCCTCTCCCATCATCCCAAATAAATGGTCTAAAACAAACAGTTGAGACGGAAATAGTCCAGTTGTGTCAGGGAGGTGCTTGATGTTTCAGGCACTAGGAGGCAGGAGGGGGGGACTTATCTCTGTTTATGTTACCCCTGTCAACTGCCACCCCCTATCCCCTACCTCCTGCTAAGAGTGAGGGACTTTGAGATTCGGAGAACGGGCGGCCCAAAATAACCCACCCCTGTCCCCTGTGCCCACGCACAAATCCGCGATCCGCTAAAAACGGTCGATCTTCCGGATCATTTATTCGTCGTCCAGAGATCCTCTGGTGCGCGCGCGCACTGTTGGGTGCTGGTGTGACGCACACAGACGCGGAACCGTCCCCGTACGTCGTTTGCCGCTTTACCTCATCCGGCGGAGGAGCAAATGAACAAATCGCCCGAAAAATCCCACACGCCCGTCTGATGACCACAGTGGCCGGGCCGGCGTCGGTCCATTCTCCTTGCCCTCTTCCTCCCTCTCCGCGCCACGCAGGGCTTGGAGTTTGTGTGTGTGTAGGCCGACGGTGCAAGAATCACTGGACGAAGGAGCGGATTGTGATAAACCCTCGCCACTGTTATTAGAGATGGGCCTCAGCCGCGGCCACTGGGGACCGCTTCTAATAACAGAACAAACACAGATATGGTGCTGCCGTCCTGTTTCCGGACTCATCTTTCTTGTCTATTTCCAGAGGGATGGGGCAGTGTCCCTGTCTTAATGCGTACGTCTATGAACCAAAACAATGGCTCAGACCCGGATAAGCCTCTACAGAGTCAATAAAAATGGTTTAAGCGGAATCCTCTGGGAACAAGGCCCGATTGAAAACATTGTGTGGTTCGTGAGGCCGGACAAATGGAATATGAGAATGTTTGCCCCAGTAGAAAATGCTTGCTGTGGGAGATTGTGCCTCCCACTAGCCTGTTCATACTGGGAGCTTTGAGGGAGGGCTGTGATGGAAGGCCCGTTGGATCAGTCTTCTCTGCCCACAGCCTTAGACATCGCTCCCCTGTCCGGTCAACATTCACAACACAGTTCATCTGTCTCCGACTCTGCGCGTTTCCAGACGGCGCGCTCAGAAACCAATCACGCATCAAGAGCCTGCGAGAAGATCAAAGATCTGTGATTGAAACAAACAAAGCAAAAAAACGTCAAAGCAACAATTAAATCCCCTTTGCGTAAAATCCCCATATTCACAATCCCGAGCAAAGCCTTCATCTATGACCGATGGCAATGATGTGCTCAAGAGACGCCGCGCGAGTGTAGGCAACAGCCAGTGTTAATCCTGTGATCAGTTCACGCATTTCACCCCTGACCTCTCTCGGGCGCTGTACGTGTGAAGAACGAGGCTTTGTGGCTCGGTGAAATCCCGTCTGCGGGCCCCATCAATATCTACTCCGGCAGAAAAGAATGGGCCAAATAGTGGAAAACTAGTCATTTGAATTCCCACTGGAAGGGAGAAGTGGAGGATGAAGCCGGCCTCCAGGTCTGACTCTGACCCCCCGGCTTCCTTAATAAGCCCAATTCATTTTCTCATGGAGGCCACTATCCTCTATCACTACTGACAGGCATGAAAGGTCAATAACCTTGGCTCATAGCCTGCATATGGTTAGCAATGCCATAAATTAATGACCGAGGCGGATATTCCAAACTCTTCAAGTCAGTCGAAGGATGCTTATCTCCTACAAAGGTCGCGATGCTTAGAACACTTAGTGTGAGGGTGAAGGAGTGGCACAGAATCTATACGAGATGGAGCGTGCTTCTCTCTCCAGTAGGAGACAGTGTGGCAGAGGAAACACGGCACACAAGAGTCATGCACTAGCCAGCTGGAGAAAACTGAAGGTCCATTCACACGCAAAAAGGAACAATGACAAAGTAACCATGGGTTTTGGGCATTCAGGTATTCCCATAATGTTATCTTCTGGTTTCGTGTTGACATTACATTTTCAACAGTGATGTTGATTTAATGATTGAATGAGTTACAAGAAACAAACCCCTCATATTTCCTAGCTACTGTTGCTGGGAAGGGGGGGGGGGGGACGGAGGACTCGACGGAAGGAGGACAGGAAGACTTTAGATTTCATTTTGAGGTGGGTCGTTTTGTCGGCACATCCTTCATTTTAGGATCCTACCCGGTCCACCTCATCTGGGTTCGGTTCCAGGACGGGCCTGACGCGTATATCTTTCAGCGGCAGCTCCCTTCAGACTCTCCTGCTGAGTCCGCAACATTACATCAAATATCCCGGCGACACGGCGCACAATCTTTAATGCCCCTGTAAATATCGACGTTGGCTGAGATAATATAAACCCAGGGAGCGCTCCACCAGCCGGCCGGCCGGCCAGCCAGCCTAAAATCTCTGTGTGCCTCAGCACATGCCTTGACGCTGACTGAGAATCACTCTGCAGCGCTGTCACAACGTCCGCCGGGTGGCGGCGAACGTGCCCGTGTCAGCAAGACCCCATAGCGCTAGATCACTTTAAGAGGGACAGTAATACCGACAGGGCATGTCCGAGCATCTGAGGAGCAAACAGTTTGGGATGTGGAGGGGGGGAGGGGGGGGGGGGATACATGTTCCAATGGTGGTGATTGTTACCAATCACGACGATGCCCGAGATGAAACCGATACGAATCAAACTAATTAGTTTTATTTTTCACCGGATATCAATAACCGGTCCTCGCGCGCGCGGGGGGGGGGGGGGGGGGGGTGGCTTTTCGGTGTGATCAGTGAGTCGTCAGCGTTCCTCATATCCTGTCTTCGGCTGTCGTGCTTCCAGACACACAGGGCCCTCCTCAGCTGAAACAACAGGCCTCTGGGAAATATCAAAAACACGAGCTCCGCAAAACATCCCCGGAGTCGTTCGTCAAAAATATTACCCTGGCTATTCTAACGGCGCTTCGCTCTCATGACTGGGCTCATAAGGTTGCCAAGGTCGCCGCAAGAAGCCGACCGCACTGCTTTGGCACGTAATGTAAAGCAAAACGCTTCACTAGTGTCATCGCGTTACTCAATTAAAGCACATCAATCACCCCATGTAGGGCCGGGCTCTCTCATCCATCTCCGGGCGAATGTTTGCGTGGAACAGGGAGGGAAGGGGTGGGAGGGCTGGAGGGAGGAGAGGGAGGGGGATGGGTGGATAGAGAGACAGAGGGATGGGGAGGGGGAGAGATGTGTTGAGGATGTCACAGCATAGGACCTGGAGACCCATCAGAGGCCAGTGTCCAGAGAAGCGCTGGTGTGTTGAAATAGAACCCGCCTCCCCCCAGCGCCCCGCCCTCCCCGCCCTCCCACTGGAACACAATAGTTGGCGTGGCCCCGCGGGAGGGAGTCGTCTCTTCCCAGGCAGGATATTGGCCTTTGTGAACGCTGTTACAGTATCTGGGTCAATTAATGTCTCCCTGCCTCAAATTTCCCTTTTGTTGTCAGTGGGAATAATGGCGTGTCAATTCTTGTAGCCTCTCCAGAACTCAGCACGGGGTCTTAAAAACCCCTCAGCTTCACATCAGGACTAAAGCACTTCAAATGAGGTGGGGTCTCTGCTCTGGTTCAAGTGTAAAGATCCACTCTCAATTTGCAAATGCTGCCTCATAAGTACATGAATTCAAGTATTTATTTCACTCCTGTGGACAAGAGTAGGTCCTACTGCGGCACCTCCGGCAAACACTTCTTTACACACGCCTACGAGGGATTCACAGATGTTCCAGACAGTAAGGGCTACAGGATCAAACACTTGTGCCGCCATCGGCCACACCCCAGTCCAAAGCTTTCAAGAAGGTGGTTTGGGGATTCAGAGTGTTCTAACACAAACAGAATAATCGTGATGGAGAGAAAGCCGAGTGCTCGCAAACAGTAAGCATTTGTTCTCTGTTTGTTTTTATTTTATTTAATGCTTAGCGGCGCCTGAGTTGAGGAGGCAATGGAAAATGTAAGGGCTGGCAACTACACACACGGCTAGCTAGCATAATGAAGAGAGAGAAAAGTCCAACTGTGGGGAGTGCATGGGAGGAGGGAACAATAAAAGGGGGGTTTGAATACTGCTCAATCGACTACCGGGCCAACACTGCAAACAGGGCTGTCTTTGTAAGGATCTAGACCAGAGATATGGGCTTGTTCACTGAGCTGCCCAAAGTCGCCTGCCCTCCACACAAGAGAAAAAAGCAGAGCACTAAAGTCCACAGGCCGGTCCTTTGGTAAAATAAACATTTCACTCCACAGTGTTGATCTATTGTCTGCCAAGTGCAAGCTGGCGTATTTTACCCTCACCGCCGTCTGGAATTTCACTAGTGAAAAATAACACTGGCCCAGCTACATTTATGGAAGCATATGTGCGGAAAGCCGGGTCAATAAGGCTATTTATACCTGACCTCATTACATAGTGGGGTCATGTTATACACTTTCCGGATGTGTTTTATGTTAAATAAAACTCACACTTCCGAATTAGAGTGCAAGGTCCCCCGGAGCAGACAGAGAACAATCAACAAGAAGGATTTCAGCCTCCCCTCACCTTGTGACAGACTACTTACAGGGAAGGATTGTTTTAGAAAACGAAATTAATCTTTTTTCTTCTGACAGTTTTTCAGATTGAAGCGCACACGTCCGTTTGGAAAGGCGAGCAGTGCTGGTTTAAGGCTTGAGGGGCCCAGGTGTGGTTCAGATCCAAATAACCAATAAAAGGGCATAACCTTCATATGACTGGGGAACCACTAGCCTAGAGAACACGGAGTGAGCCCTCTCTTTGAATCCATTCCCCTCTGAATCCATTGCCCTCATGAATAAAGCAAATCATTGATAATGAAGAATAGTTCTATATTATACTATTAGACACAGTGGAAGGCCAAATTCGAAACAGATCAAAAAACATTTTTTTTACAATGTATATAAACGATAAATGTTTTAGTCAACTGGTCATACAGTGCACGATATAGAGGCATGGCCCTTAAAAACAGCAGTAACTTCCAGAACCCTCTGCCGGCCAAGCACCCCACCAGCACAGAGGGGACGTGTAGGTTGAACAGGCTAATTATATGCCAAGGACAAACACCCACACACACTCACAGGCATAATATAGAGAGACCTTAACTGCTGGCCAACGTCAGTGTCACACACTCTGGAGCGCCGATAGCAACGGCCGGAGCCGGGGGCTGATATGAACGATATGAGCAGGGGCGATGAAAAGCCGGCCCGCAATGTCAGCCCTCCGCAAAATACTTTTATCTGCATTCAGGAATTTCATTTTCGAGTTCCTGTCTGCTTCCAAACGTCAGGAGACGATGTGCAGACGACCTGTTTGATAAGGAGGCGCAGGCGAAAAAGGTCAGACGTAAATAAAATATGCCCTCTCCTGTCACAATACTGAGTCGGCCCTAAAAAGGACCTATCTACACCTCCTCCTCCCCCCCCCCCCCCCCACACACACACATCTCCCCTCCCCATCCCCCAGCCCATTCGGGCAAATTAGCCACAGATGGGTGCACTTGCTTTAATATGTTAACGCCATTACTTTTTTATTGTTATGATAGAGCCTGGGGACAGGTACGGAGTCTTGGATCACGTGACAGATCACTGTGGTGTCTGTTTGCCAGCGTACTGACGCCTGTCTTGTATCGGTAGAAAAGAACTGTGTCTAAGGTCGGGTATTGAAGTCATATACCACAGAGATCCAATCAGCTGGCACGATATGTGGTGGTTATCTAGGCCATGGTGGCGTGCTCGGGAAAAACCAACAGTGACGGCCCGATGAAAATGGATAGGGTCTCATAACAATAAAGAATAAAGCCGATTCCTCCCAATGCTGCCGGCGATGCTTTTGCTGGGAATTGGAGCGCAGCTTTCATTACAACGTATTGATCAGTCCAAACAAAGACCCTGGATTTATTGATCCGCTTCCTGAAAAAAAAAAAAAAAAAAGGGGAGACGGAATGAGAAGAGCAATGGACTGGTCCAGCGGGCAGAATCCCACTGGAAACGCTGGCTCGGCTTAAAACAAGGGAGGGGCGAAAGAGAAGGATTTGGAGCACCCATCAGACAGTGACGCGCGGTCGCGGGGTTGCAGTTGATGTCCGACGACGACAGAGAGATGAGAGGGCTCGTGTTACAGGGCGGCCGTCCAGCGATGGAGAAGAATAGGGAAGGTGTGTCCCGCTGCACCTCTGGGCTCTCCTCTTCTGGATGACAGCTCCTCTGAGCTCGCGGTATGGATCTCATCCCAGGTCCACTAGGGATCTGACTATCATGGAAGCCTTGTTGGACTACTGAATTATTCAGGGCTTGGCTCAGACATCAGCGCTCACCTCATGCACCTAATAGCATAATTCTCCAACACATATTCCGCATTCGAGCGACCGTGTGCTCGCCAATGTCATAGGCTGAACCCAGAGAGACACACAAAAGGGAAACAATATCTGTTGATTCTCTGATCGCGTCTCTCTTTATTCACTTCCACCTGGAGCCAAATTAGGGAGTATAATCCCGGTTAATACTTTTCTGCAGTATTATTTCAGACATAGCATCATGAAAAGGAATACGGTGAACGCCTCCCTGTCTCATTCTGCTTGGCCGAGTTCGGGGGTGGGGGGACGACACCCAACACAGCTCCCAGTCCTGGTCAGGGTCTGAGTGTTTCAGCCATACCCTTCTCTCCTCATGATAGATGTTCCTCGACATAGGTCAGGAAAACACAGTGAGAGGTGCTGAGCATCTGCAGCCTCCCCTGGTGAGGGTCGTGACCCCGCTTGGCTGGTCTTCCATTCAGCTGGCGCTAGCCAGGGCTCCTCCTCCCCCGCCCTCTTACCCACTCGACCCCCGGTTATGTCTGTTTGCTGAGCACCACTGCCCAATTTACAGGACAGGGTTGAACGGGGTCATGTCTGACCAAACATGAGGGCCTCTCTCTCTCTCTCCGCTTCACCTCTTCAGAGAACAGTCCCAGCTGTAGAGTCTGTTACCAGAATCCTGACACGGTCAACGCAAGGAGCCAGAACAACATGCCCAAATGGACTCAGTCAAAATAGAAACATCCTTTTGTTTTCACCCAGTGTTGTTTGTCATCGAAATGAGAGGCAAACATTGGTATCAAATTGTTGACTTATTCACACAGAGCATTGCAAGGTCATTATACTTTTAACGAGCAGGTAATGAGAAGCCATGTGATTTCTTACTGTAAGCCCAAGCGATCTGTTCAGTCGACGTTTCACTACGGCAAAACGTGAGCACACTCTTTCACCGCTAATCTTGACACTGCTTGTTTAAACCACATTGTGAAATCGGTCAACTGTGTCTCCCCAACCTCAGAAGTCGACAACCCCCCCAGCCAAGCACAGAGTACCGTGGACACGGTCAGTGAACTGCCGTTAAAAGCACTTTAACCGAGGTTGGAAGGAGAATATAAACACAGTGGTCTTTCATTGCCAGAGCACGCTTAATTGGCAAAAACATCTAAGAAGGGCTAGTCAGGGGGTGGAGGGGTGGGGGGGGGGGAAATGAAAGTAGGATACGAGGGATGGGGGGGAGGTTAAGGTTGGCAGGGTGGCTGCATAAGAGAGTGTATTAAGTTCAATTATGCTTTTGGGCTTTTCATTAACCTAGTTTTGGAGAGGGAAGCCTCTCTGCTGAATAATGCTCTGACTGACTCACTTTACCACCCTGCTTAAAAAGGCTTTGTCTGCTACACAGAGATGTGTTTGTCAGCTTTCTATAGCCAGTAATATATTAGCCCATGCTCATCACAATAATAGGTTTCAGCCTTTCGACGGCGAAACACACAATGAGTCACTTTCAACTAACAGTAAAACCAAAGCAAATGGGAAACAACGGCATCAAATTCCTCTTATCGCATTCCGGTGACGTGTAATGGTGTTGACTAGGAAGAGGGAAGCCCATGTTTGGTCTTTTCTCCCTCCTCAGTAAATATGACCAGCTTTGAGAGTCATTTGGGGCCCCAAAGAGTAGACGGTGGGAGAACGTCCTCAGTCTGACGTGGTTTACAGTTCACAGACAGCCTTCTTTTCCTCTCCGCTGCACTGCTAAGCGACGTCTTGGGGACCCACCTGAACGATTCCGCTGAAAATCGGCGGCGCGTTCACCGGGCCAGCCGATCATTTCACTGGGCGCCCCTCGAAAAGTCACTCCATTTCATTTTTCCAATTATTACTTTGGCTAACTGTGGAGGCATTGATATGTAAAAGGTGCATTTGCTACTGCGGCAGAGGCAGTGCTTTAGCTTCTGTTCAGCAAATGAATGTGTCTTTGTCTTTCTTCCCTTCGCCTTGTGTATTCTGCTCATCTATTACTGGAATCAACATGAGCTCAAGTAGGGTGAGACAGCCCTAGCCAGAACACCTTCCACAGTCTCTATGGGGTTGGAGCCCAGAATGTGATGGGATCATTTGACTGTTATCTAATACTGCCTTCTGCTAGCGTCACAATCATATTCCAAACCGATATTTTTCAAACTAGAGCAAACCAGCCCAGCTCTACTGAGAGACCCAGGTTTAACTTCTTCCCTAATAGCTTTCTAAATGAGGACAGGTTCATGCATACGACAATGAGGCTGCTTGATTATTTCTGACATAACAAGGAGGGATTTTCTGTTACAATGAGCAGGAACACTCAGGTATGTTGAGGGGAGCAACTGAGGCAAGATTCATTCGATGCCTTTTCATTCATTATTTAAGGCCTTAGGGTGCAATTAAGAAATGTAATGAAATGCAAGCAGGCATTCTCATGGTGAAACGATGGTGGCATTAGTCAGCGCCTCATGTGGCTTGGAGAGCCTTGAAAGCAGACCCCCGCTCCTGGTCAAAAACATTACCACTGAGCAGCACATCTGTGAGTGAATTTGCAACCCCCAAAAAAGGAACCCACGCACGCACGCACACACAAACAGGGGGGCTTACACTTTCCGCACCCTGTGAGAGCTTTGTCTTTCAAAACATGCCACGGGAGCCTTTCATTAGGGAAATGGAGTTTCATTAACGTCATCCCACGCTGCTGAGCCCCAGCGAATGACAATGACACAGGAGTAGCCTACTTCTCTGTCCAGAGAAGGGCTCCATAGAGGGCCGGGGGTGGGGGGGGTGAAGAAAAGAGGAGTTGGGGAGGGGGGTGAGGGGGGGGGGGGTGAGTGAGGGGGGCAGACAAAAGGGAACCTGATTACCCCTGGTCACGGCTCATCCACGAGCCAGCAGAGAGGGGAAATCCATCACATAGAGGATCAAACAGGGTCTGGGCAGCAGGTAAGGCCTAGTGAAAGCACCCCCATTTCTGTTCCACCCTTTCCTTTTTTTCTCTGTCTATATCTCTCTCTCTCTCTCTCTCTTCCTATTGCTCTTTCTCGCTCCCCCTCCATTTCTCTCTGAGTCACACTCGGGTGACTGTGACTTTTAGACACACACTGTGAAATCCAACGCAAGTGGTCATGTTTTCTGGTCCAAATGACCTCAAGGCTCCAACCGTTCAGATGGCACTTTGGTGACATATTCCTGTTTTATTACCATCTGTGAGTGTCAGCAGTGTTTCAAGTTGCCTTCGTGTCTGCCACTTAACCCTTTCCTAATACCAACAGTGTACAGAGTTATGTTGGTTATGTTGTCTGTGATATAATGTCTGATCCAAAATAATATGACAAAAATCATGACTTTGCTCCTGTGCAAATGTAAAACGACTTATGTTGACATCACAACAGTGGATTTCAATTGTGCATGCACACACCACACAAAAAATCAGTATCCATTTGTTGCTAGCTGTATGCCTTTTGTGAGATGAGAGTGGAGAGACATGCAAAATTAAGTTATACGATGTGGGTTGAGGAACATGTAACCATTAATTCCTTGATAATTCTCAATTGTATTCAGTCAGTATTCATACAGGTGTACACAAAATGCTGCTTAATAACTTTACATTGCTTACTATAGATATTTTGGTTTCAAATGTAATTCAGTGTACTAAAAACGTAATTACCCAATAAGCTAGCTTGTTTATTGTTGTTCTGTCGTTAAAGCACTAACATTTCATCAATCAGATACCATTGATTTAATCATGTTCTCCAAAGTACTGCTTAAATTATCCAACACAGGATTAAAAAATTCTGATTGAGGTTTTATGACTTTACGAGCCAAACAACGTGATTCAAAGCCCACATTACCGCCAAAATAATTGTTAAAACATGTGTTTGAAGCACGTATGGAGTGAAGCACACAAAATCACACACCAAAAAAAAGAAGCAAAACACAAACAGGGACACATACGCTAACATCTACGTAACAACGGGAAAATTCATCACAAACTCACCGTTGAAGAGGGGCTGTCCCTTCTCTGAAGTTCCTGGCACAGCAGCATTGTACACATCTTCAGAGAAGCCCGGCCTGCATGCTGGGGTGCCCCTGCCCTCCACAGCAATCTGGAGGGGGGGGGGGGGGGGAGAGAGAAGAATGAGTCATAAATCACCCCTCCAAAATGCACTCTGACTACCTCTGAAACTCCTGGTCACGTTCTCAAGTCCTCGCAGTCGCACAAAAGCATCTGTTGTTTTTATAGTTGGGGCCGCAATTAGGATAATGAGGCCAAAAGGGTTAAGCATTAGGCAAAAAGCTTGGCTAGGCAAGAACAAGCTCTATTTGTGCTCAGGAGGGGAGAGGTCCAGGTCCATGGTTAGAGTCGCTATAGCTCTCTGCCAGCCACTCTGATCAGCACGCAGCTCTGGACAAAACAGACCAATTTGAAGAGCAAAGACGGAACAGTAAAACAGAAACTAACAGGCTAATGTTGTACAGATGGGACCTTTTCCAGTGTATGAATGTCTGTCTACTAAAATGTGATCCTATTGATTTCTTTCAAAACATACATCACGGTAACGTTTCTTTGGGCACCTATACATGAGCTCCTGACCACCTCACAAAATCAAATTGTCTCTCGTTCTCTCTAGTTGGTGTTCATTGTTGTCATAATCAGGGTTTTATAAATAGGTTATCATCTATTAACATTTCTCTTTTTAGAATCTGTTTAATCTTCAACCAAAGACGAACCAAAATAATCTGCTAAAACAGCAAAACTGATATTCAAGCAAGTTTACACTTTATACAAAGGGTTTTCCTTTACTTTTTAATGCAGGGTGATTAGTGACACATTTATAACGTTGAATGAAAAGTAAGCCCCAACTAAAATGAATTAGCAAAAACATCTTTGAGTGGCAAAAGATTCACACATTTTGTATAAGCATGCAAATCTTATCAGCCATACAGGATGGGCATCCACTCGTGACCCACCTCCCAAATACGTTTAATCCTATTCCTTTGGAGGGACCCTCAAAAGAATTTGAAAGGAGAAGAGTCCCATAGAAAAAGAACATTGAGGGTAACCATGCCACTTCTTAATCAGCGGAATTTAAATCGAAAATGGTCGATGCGTAGTTCTGCGTTAAGTCTTGCAACCCATCAAAAACAACATCTCGATGTTTTAAAAAGTACAACTATTTCATATAAAATCACTTTAAATTTAGGATTCTTAGCGTTCAAAATAAACAAAACAATTTATGACTGTAGGTTATCACAACGCATTCTCTTAACGGTTAGCCTATGTTTATAGAGTTTGAAAAGATGAACTGATGCACTGAAGATATAGAATGTTCGGGGTTCGTTTGTTTTGTCAGTGAGCAAGTAAATCCATCGTCTCTGAAGAAAACACACATGCATCCATTTGACACAATTGATTATTCATTGCTATGCAGTTTTGCACCTTAATTTGGGTATGGGGGTAGAAACATTAGGCTACTCTAACTGTTCCCTTAAATACTTTGTGTATTACCCCCCCCCCCCCCCCCCCCCCATTCTGTAAAGTGGATTTGAATGGCTGTTGATTACCACCTCACTGCCTTACAAGACCGAGATAACAATTGCCGGATAATTTGAAATAGCCACCATGTATTCTAAACACAACATTGTAACTATGTTGCGTTAAAAACGTAGGCTACACACATTTTACATGATGAAATTCCATTGTGAAAACTGACCCTGATAGTTCAGCCTTCACACAAAATAGCCTACAACACCCTAGCCTACAACAACCGGCATTTTAAAATGTTATTTTTTTGGAATGACAACAATACCATCTCTTGAAGTAACACTATCTGTAACAGTGGACATAGCATAAGAGCAAATTTGTAGACAAGTATTGCTAGTAGGTTATCTTTGATTCAACCAATTTTTGAGGACATGCAAGCCAACGGTCAACAGTGGCCATGTATCCTATCCCGCGGAACATTAGCATCGTCACTAAAAGCAAGCTCTTGAACTGCCCAGTCCTGGGTTACTCAACACAATCGCTTCAGAAACATAAACCTACCTGCAAAACTGCAAAGAGCGCCAACAGAGGCAACCCCCCGCCCTTTTGTAAGTACATGGATGTGATTTTTCGCTGTTTATTTCCTCTTGAAGTCCGTGATAAATATCCGTATGTCTGCAGCAGCTTAGATGGCTCGAGCGTTCCCTTTACGACAAAGGCAGCAGCGGCAGCAGCGTGTAGCAGCCTCCCCTATCCACTCTCTGCTCTGTTCTGAATTCACCGCCTGGTACTGAGGCTGCTACTCCCACCCCCTCCCATGCAGTCCAATACAAAGAGCCGTTCCGGAATCTCACTGTCTCTCTCTACTGGTCAAAGTGCCAAATTCACTGCGAGTTGAAACTAAACGCGTTGCCCTTTCCTTGTGCTTGTCCGACTCCCCTCCTTTCAACAACAATCTAATTCTGGTTTTGCACGGGTGGCCTGGCAAGACCATATGTTCATAGTCTGCTTAGTATTAAGAGTCAGATCTTTATGGAACCGTAAATAAAGGAGATGTGTTTTTGCCTACTGCCTATCTGGCTTAATGCCAGCTCTGGCTGCTTACTATGATGGAAGCCTGAATTTAAAAAAATCCTCCCCCAAATGTTTCCCAGTGCTGAAGGCGTACCTTAGTTAACACTGACTGATTACAGTGAAAGTTGTTCTTTCAGAATAATTCGAATTTCTTAATTAAACATCCTTCAACCTGCAAGTGTTAAATAGATCAGTCTACTGTTTGTGATGTATAACACCTTTCATCCTCATGCAAATGATAATCATATATGTAATTTCTCCTTTTACCGAAATCTCTGTTACTGTTGGTGATAATGATATCTAAATTTCACTAAGATAGTATCTAACACCCCAATGCAGGCAACAAAATCAGTTTATTTTCAACAGAATACTTTTTTTATCACAAGTTGTTTGCAATTCTCCCACCTCATCTTACATTTACTTTTACATTACATGTATTCATTTAGCAGACACTTTTATCCAAAGCGACTTCCAAGAGAGAGCTTTACAAAAAGTGCATAGGTCGATGATCACGAATGAGATAGCCCCAAAAACATGTGGGTAGCCAAAACATGAAGCATACATTGTGAAAAGCAAATAAGTGCCAATGGGAAGAAACATAAGAGCATGTAGTTAAACAAGTTACAATTAAACAACATCAACCTCAAAAAGTTTTCATTTCAATGTCAACACAAGTCATGTCAGTCATGCTGTGCTTTCAAGTCATAAATATGCCATGGTGGAAGAAAGTCAAGATATTCTTATATGATGCAGGCTGTCAGGAATTGCATTGTTCACCTTGCTATCAGTGATTTGAGATTAAACACTAAATTAGGGTGCCACTGCCACCCAAGCCTAATCATGAACAAACAGGTGGTACGATACATGATGACTCTGAGTTAAGTGTGCTTTAGAGGAGAGTAGGCTGCATATTTGTTTTTTAAAGGGGCTCACAAGCTAACTGTTCTGTCAATTGGTCATAATCGTCCATTTACCATTCCATCACACCCAAGCAATGCATCTATATGTATTATAGATGTTTGAGTGGATATGTAGTATCCACTCCAATGATTATTGTGAGTCAAGTAGCTACATAGAACATGACAAGCAAGTAACTGGAATATAGAGACACTTGAAATATTTTATTCTCTCACCTGTAAAGATTATATTCCAATTAGCCTGCAGTAGCTGTTGCTTTGTAATAGGATAATACAATTTTAATTCAATTGATGATATTGACTTAAATACAATCAACCAAAGTGAAGCAACTTGATAGGAAATTTGTTTTCATTAGCATCCAGTATCAATAAAATTCATATTATGTCGTTTGTTTCTTCTTTATATTGTTTGCTGTGGCTGCCCAAATTTGGTGAGAGATCAAGCTGAATGACCTGTGGATAATTCATATCGTATTTTGTACAAATTGCTCAGTTTATGTAATCTAATCTAATTGGGAGTGGGATCAAAACGCAGTCTCCCTTTGATTAGCGCTGTCGCCGTTATCTTCTGTCTGTACTCGTCTAGGCAGGGAGGGGTAAGCGTGGGGGAATCCAATTATGAATCGGAGCATTCAATCAAGCAATATCACATTTCATATTTCATAAAGCCATCCTGAGCCCATGAGAACTGCGTGTGCAGTTTATTTCTCTTGGGCTGCGAGCCTGTATTCAAAATAAATATATATATGGAAAAGAGTGTGACGTCAAAACTCCACGCCGTCGAAGGATCTGGCTATATCGCAGTTTCACAAATGTAGGCAGCACCCCCGATGTGTAGCTCAGCGGGGGGTGGGCTGGGGTGGGCAGCCTCTGTGTATACAGAACTCCTGCAGTGCAGAGCTGGCCTCATCTGCCTGTGAGGCTGCTTGTGTGATGCATGCGGCCCTAGTTGCTGACACTGCGATTGACTCTGGTAAGTGCAGGTGTCCGAGGGGCTGGTGGCCCGGGGGAGCCCTTGACTCCAGTGCCATTACTCTGCACAGCGCTGCCTGGCTGGGCTACCTGCCTGCCTGCCGTGGAGAAGCACAGAACACTGGCGGCCTTGGTGGCGCTGGCAGAAAATGGCGAGGTCAGCAGCGTCTTGCATCGCCAGCCCTCTCATCCATTACTTCACGCTGACAGTATGTTGCTACAAGCAAGCACAAGTATGCACTTATGAATATACTTCAATGGACGCCTGCAATGAATGAGGTAGAGTAGGCATGAGTGTGACAAGTGAACGTTCAGTGTCTGAGACCATTGTCGCCGAACTGATGGTAACAGATATCTATCTGACAGTCCCTCATCATTCACTCCAGATGTTTAACATCTCACCAATCGTGACAAAACTCCTTGCCTCCTGGTCGGAACATGTGCTCTGACCTCTTCCTGCCTTTGGCTAATTACATCGTTATCCATTAGCGATGCCTAACGTGTCAAAGGTTCCGATGCAACAAATGAGTCAGAGAAGAGGAGCATCCTATCTCTCAAAGCTCTTATCAATTGCAATCAAGCTTCATTGTTATGCACTCAATAGAGGCTCTCTAAGGACTGCGGTAATGCTGTGATTATTTTCATCTCATGCCAAATCGGCTCATTCAGTCTTTTATGCCATACGAACAAAAGAGCCAAATAGAGTTGTGCATGTGTGTCTGATCTCTATAGCACATATTTTCTGTGGCTTTCAACATTTCCCAGCAACATTGCTGCGCTGCAAATCTGTCTTGATGCGCGAAGTAACGTATGCATGTGTTCCAGATTTATATACTGTAGACAGATAAATAAAAAAAAGACAAATATACCAAAAATGTTTTTGTCATCTGAAGCCAATTATGTTAACTGGTGTGCCGGAGGATTTTGATAACACTAGGTAACGTCACAATTCCACACCAAACTAAACCATATTGCCCAATCGTCATCTGTTGTACATCATACCACACTTCAATTGAGTGTGTTTCATGGCAGCTCTTCATAAAATATATACAGTATTGACAGAATAGCTCAACACTACAGTCTTGTCTTCAAACAAAATGGAGAGGAGAGTTACTCTGCAGGCTTTAACTTCCTCCTTATAGTAACTTGCAGGCCTTGACTGAAGCCTAATTGAAGTTTAGCTAGGGGCCACATATGGCTGCTGTGTATGTGTGACACTGCAATGTAATAGCAATTGATTAGCTGATTAAACTCGGGGACTCACGGAGATCTAAGAAGAGAGAGAGGCGAGCCATACTCATCCTTCAGAGTTGAAATAACATCTTGGCTATTGATTTTTAATGGCTCAGCTGGCAAAAAGGGTTTTGTTGACTGTTTTCTCTGTGCTTCAATCGTCACTGTGGAATTTGGATAAAGTATTCCCCGTTCAAGTAATCCTATTTTATACTTTTCCAAGAATCCATTTTCTCTTTCATTCACAAATAACATTAAAATGACAGTTGATTTAGAAAAGAATTATCTGTGGTACAGGACCAGTGTAATAAACCAGTCATTCCAGTACATGAGCAATGTATCCTACAAGAATCCAATCTGGTCTTTTCTGTCTGAAAGAGTTTGTGCGAACAGATTATTTTGACTCAGTGCTCTGCAGTGGAGGACATGAGCGGTGGAAAGTATCTGAACAAGTTTCTATTTCTCTCTCCTTCAACTCCAAATGAGAAAATGATGAATGGCTCCAGGACTTCTGAGGTTTGAGAGTGAGTGCCGAAAGTCTTTCTTCTGTGTTAACTCTACTTGACATAAGGTCACACTGTATATCCAACAAAATTCAATTAAATGATCCTAATAGTTTTTGCAATTGCAATGTCATAATGATAAGATTCTTAACTGAATCACATCAACACTGCGAGGAGCAGGGCCAGGGAAATGTACTTCTAACTGTACTTGCTACAAATGACAAATAAGCTATCAATGAACTTGTATAACAGACACTTTGAGTTGGGTTGGCATCCATCGATGCAGTTTTGCGATTAGTATTTCCCAACATCCCAACTTACCTCTTCATAAGAGCCATAAAGGTTTCAAACTGGTTTAAACACAAAGGTCCATGAGGACCAGATAAAATATCGGTAACACTTTACAATAAGGGTGCATGAATGATCATTCATTAATGCATTAACTAATGCATGAATCATCATCAGTTAATACATAACTCAGAAAGTACTTAATGATGCACTGATCATGAACACATCATTTGGTAATAGGGAGTCACATATGATTTACTATTAATTCAATCTGGAATCATGTATCAATTCCTATTGACATCAACACATTAACTGATAGGTGAGTTAACTACTTTAGTTAATTGTGCAAACTATGACTGTTAGTTAACTGTGTGAACCAAAACCCTGAATTAACAGGGTAATTCATGTGTTAATTTCTACAATGGCGGTATCCATGGATTGAGACGGTAATTAATCACTTGTTAATAGTAATGTGCCTCCTCAAGTGAAGTCACAACATGAGTTACATTCACTAATCATCAACTAATTATTCACTCGACAAATACTTACTGTTTTTTCAGAAAGACAACTTTTAAATAAACTCTATTATGAGTTGGAATCCTGCATTACAGTCAAAATAACTTTGACGAATGGATGACCGTTGCCCATGCCGCTTGCGAAACGTTTTATTTCACTCGAACAACACATGCAAAGCCACCTTTCTAAGAAGAAGTCCACTCGAAATATCGACTATATCTTCCGTAGAAAATGTCTGTCTGCAACAGATCCTGGATTCTGGACCGATTCATGACAGTGAACGTCTATCTTCGAATGTTAACTTTCCACTATCCCCTAAACTCAGCATTATACATCAACTTGAAAAGGGTGAAAGCTAACAGAGAGTAATTAAGCATTTGAATGGTAAAGGCAAACTACGTGGAGCTGACTGACCTCACTCATACAAACTCAACAATGCTTTTTTACCCATTATAGTTAGACCTAGACTAGCTAGCTAGTCAGCCAGCTGACAGGCTCTAACCTATCTATTTAGAGACGCTGAGGTGATGATCGAAATGATCAAAAACAGTATACTAAAATGAATGTGGTTAGCAATTTCGCCAAACAAAAAAACAGAAATAGGTTGCAGCAGTTTGTCTCTACTACAGTTTAAAATCCGCGATGGGACTGAATTTAACCCTTCCTTGGTTCGGCGACTTTTTTATATTACAAAATAGCTGTCAATCAAAAGGAGATGCAGTCTTTCGACACCCCCCCAATCATCACGCAGAAGCCCAGCGTCCAGGCCAGCCCACTCCTCTATTCACCTCCAGAGACGCTGAGCGTCCATAGCGGGCAACTCAATGATGGCGGGACATAATCGCAGCATTTATCCAATGAGCGTATAGTTTTGAAACACTGAAAAATCTCTTCAGAGAAGCTTCATGATGTCCATTGAAGCTGGGCTTCAACAGTTAAATGCACTGTGACGCTACGGGAATGTATGAGAAGGAAATTAGTTAATCGACCTGCTACTATACGCAGCTGATTTTGAACTAATCTGTCTTCGAGGTGAACGTGTTCTAACACATTTAAAATGTTAACGCTATAGTAAATATTTTACCATACATTTTTTTGATATTTTAGGGGAAGCAGAGCTTCTTTTTCAGTCTTAAAGAAATTGCCACTGATGGGAAGTTAACATAGGAGTTCACTGTCATGAATCGGTCCAGAATCAAGGATCTGTTGCAGCCAGGCATTTGGAAGATCTGATCGATACTTCGAGTGGACTTCTTCTTAGAAAGGTGGCCTTGCATGTGTTGTTCGAATGAAATGAAACTTTTGCAAACGGCATGGTAGTCATCCATTTGTCAAAAAGTTATTTTGACTGTAATGCAGGATTCCAACTCATAATAGAGTTTATTTAAAAGTTGTCTTTCTGAAAAGACAGTATTTGTCGAGTGAATAATTAGTTAATGATTTATGAATGTAACTCATGTTATGACTTTACTTGAGGAGGCACATTACTATTAACAAATGATTAATTACCGTCTCAAAAAAATGGATACCGCCATTGTAGAAATTAACACATGAATTACCCTGTTAACTCAGGGTTTTGGTTCACACAGTTAACTAACATTCATAGTTGGCACGATTAACTAAAGTAGTTAACTCACCTATCAGTTAATGTGTTACTGTCAATAGGAATTGATACATGATTCCAGATGTGACTCCCTATTAGCCTACCAAATGATGTGTTCATGAACAGTGCATCATTAAGTACTTTCTGAGTTATGTATTAACTGATGATGATTCATTCATTAGTTAATGCATTAATGAATGATAATTCATGCACCCTATAGTAAAGTGTTACCAAAATATCAATTTCCATTTACAACATTTGCATTGAGAGAGAACTGGACTTTGTCCATTTTCAAGTAGCCATCCATCGTCTGCTTTTATGTGCCACCTGCTCCCATCCCACTTTCCCTGAAGTCAATGAGGTTGACCAAGTCATCATCATCCATGTGTGCAATATTTCCCTCTGCCTTTCAAATATGCGCTCTTACGGACCTTTACATAGCCGGAGTCATCCTCCCTATCTCTAATAGTTGCGCCTTGAAATCAATTTCCCCCTTATCGGTATTGATCTGCCTGAAGACGAGCTGTCAGCCCTTGACAGTCCAGCTTCTCTGATTTAAGACTGGACCATCAGCCTGTCGGAACACATGGACCTGCCATGGATTTACACAGCAGGCTCTGGGATGTTCCAAGATGTCCGCCTGCATCTGTCTCTCTCTGGGCTTTCTCTCACAGAGACTTCGTTGGGGCGGTGCTCAGGGAACGGGACACTTTTGCATTTTAATCAGAGGCAATGGGATTAGAAGTTACCTAAATTTGAGGTTTGTGTTCGGCAGGCGATTTATTTCATAAAAAGTTGGACATGTTCAATTTTCATTAAGACTTGTGGAGATCAATGGGGAAATCCCATATTCAGGCATCAGGCAAAAGTTGAATCATGCTACATTCAGTCAAAGTTGATAAATTAGTAAACCTCCATCTCCAATGCAATCTAATTTCCAGGATTTGCTTTTTTGCTTTTCAGCATAAAAAATTGACACTTTTCAGCAGAACACATAAACCTGATCTGAATACCTCATGAATACACAGCAGTTTAGCACATATGCTTAAGAGGCTGTTTTCCTTTCATACGTTAATTCATTCATTCAGGATGCAGCCATATTTTCCGCTTGATTTACAGTTGTGCTGAGAGAAAATGGTTGGGTAATTATCTGAAGATCCATATGTGTGGGGCAAAGTGTTTCTGTTTTTAGTTATCTTGAAGTTCACCAAGGTATGGAGTCACTGTTTTAAAGAATCATAAATCCCCCACATAGTTCTAATCAGAACAACTTAGGCCTCAGAATTACAAAATCAAGGTCGATTAGATCGCAGCACAGTCAAAAACAGTCAGAAGAACAATGTGAATCTTCAGAAAGTGCTCATTTTCTTTTATTAGGAGGTGGAAAGGAAAGAGAAGGTGGTCTCAGCTAATTGATGGAGGAGAAAGAAAGGCAGTTTGTGGATAAAGTAGCAGATGTTAGTGACAGGTTGCTTGGAGCGGAGGTGTCCTCAGTTGGCTGACTCAAGAGGGTGATCAAGAGGCTCATTGGCTTTACTTCTGGCTTCAATATTACTACAGAACCGCATGCGTTCCAAGGGAAATAACACAAGGTCATAACCTCCGATGACCATTGAGAATCATTAAGTTTTGACTCCAGCTTGGTTATTCTTTCCTGAAGAGAATATAATCCCTTGAACGCACTTACAATTGCTGGCTTTTTGCCTTAAAATCATATGTCATCGAACATGACAAATATGTCCTTGATTTGAGTAAAGGTAAATCTGCAATGATTTGAGCTGATTCATACAAATGAGATAAAGAACTACAAATCACCTCAGGCACAAAGCACAGAGCATCGAGCATCACACTTGCTGTCCAACACTTTGTCGAGGGCAATGCAGTTCTTCAGCATCAAAGCCTTGGTGAGCTTTTTATAGCACTATATCTCAATTTACAGGTATTGACTGCTCTTGGAGCGCTAGGTCATGGATAGTGTTAGTGAACCAGAAAAGTTCAATTCAGTCTTGGTATTATCACTAAAGTTTCTACCGAATGAAAAAAGGTTGTGGATGGCTTCTTAGCCCGGTACTTTTTCGGGCTGTTCAATTTCCCTCTCACCTTGGCTTTTCTCTGTGTCTAATTGGGTTTCATTGATTTATCCGGCATGACGCGGGCTTGGCCCAGCCTCTGCTGACCCTGCAGAAAAACATCTACCGGGCCGTCTAACAGCACTCTTCCTGCCCCGGCGCTCCCCAAACACTCGCTATACAATGAGCCGTGAATGATTGTGTCAGGGTGCTGGCACCGAGTCAACTTGCCGCCCGTCAGGAGCCCACAGCCCAACGCTAGATTAGCGTCTCTGTGAAAGGACAAAAGGCTTTTGGGTGTGCTGTTTCGTGCCCCCACCCCGTTCAGTTGTTTGTGCCTTCTGTTCGTGCGGGAGGGGGGAAGGGGAGGGGGGGTGTTTGGACTCTAGTTTGGGTCTACCTGCAGACGGCCCCGGGGCCCCGTGGATTGGGTCCGGCTGGGCCCGGGGACATGGCCACTCATCTGCGCCTCGGCGTATGTGTGTCACCTTGAGCACTCAGGAGGTGGTGTCCGGAACTCACACCCGCTGGGATAGACGGGCCATGAAGAGGGAGCGAGGGAGGGAGGGAGGGAGGGAGGGAAGGAGGGGGAGAGAGCTCCACAGAAGTGACAAGTGTGACTTTGGGGTCGAGAGAGAGGGAGATCGGTAATAAAACCGAAGGAGATGAAAGCTTGGAGGAAGGGGGAGGGGGGTTGGGGCGTTAGGAAATCACACGGACAGAGGCACACATATACAGTTGCCGGGAAATAGGAAAATATAATGGAAGTATGTATATATAGAATTGTGAGCTTTGATTCTGTGCCTGTGTCCTCGTTTCTTCCTTTCCCCTCCGTCTCTCCCTCTCTCTCATGCATTATAAACGACTGATGACAGTGACAACTCCTCAGGTGTGCAATGTGCCAGATTTGTTATTCCGCTCACAAGCTTTGCCACCCCTCCCTCCTACCACCTGTGTAGACATGCACACACTCACACACACACACACACACACACTCACACACACACACACTCACAGCTGCTGTGTCAGCGGGACACATGGGGCCAGAGAGAGAGGGAAGTTATCTTCCTGTGCGGATCCACTCCCTGCAACTGTTGGGTGTGTTCTCAATGAACTTGTATCAGTTAAGATCAGATATGTGACTTGTTCCATGGATTGTACATTGCTTGATAAAATGTGATATACAATTCAACCCATGGTCATGTTGCAGACTGATAGCTATTTCCAGCATTTAAAATGACTAAAATGGAACTAAACTGAAAGCAAGATAAGGGTTTTAGAAATTAACAATCACATTGTACATTTTCCCACATAAAAACGGGATGTGAACAGATACTGAAATGATGGATCTGAATTGAAGCATTCTCACTCATTTGATAAGGGAACTATCTGACGTGGGAGTGTTGTCATGGTCTAGGGTTGTACGAGCTAGTGGCTCCAGACTGCTGAAGCTTCAGCAGGTTGTCAAGGCCCTCTCCTCTCTGGGAAAACCTAACACTTAACATCTGTTCCTGCTGCTGTCCTCCTACAGTACATCCGGTCTTCCCATCGGCTTCTATATTTAGGATTGAGAGAGAGAGGAGGGGAGAAAAAAAATAAGAGGGCCCCCGTGGAACAATCAAGGTCAGTGGAATTCATTTTGGGGCATGTTTGATAACGACATGAAGGAGGTGGGGCTCTTGAACGCTCACCGTGTTTCTCTGAACAGCCTGAGTCGCTCCTGCAGAGCCTGTGGCTGAGGCCCCCTTTCATCTGCGCCAGCTTTGGATCCACTCTACCATGTAAATGCAATCAGGTTGCTGACAAAGTATTTCAGTTGGCAGTATTGCTGTCTGCCATCTCCATTAGAAAAAGAAAGAAAGAAATACCAAAGTAAATTGGGGAAAATGTCCCCAAAATAGAAAAATTAATCAAGCCACCATGCCATGCTCTGGGAACTCACAGAGGGTCACAACTTAGCCATTTATCCATCTACAAAAAAGCCACATCGATATTACCGGTGGTTTGGCTTCATTTTGTGCAGGTTGGCTGGATGTCGGTAATGAATTGCCTAATCCAACTTGACAAGGTTAATTTCATAAGGCCTTCTGTACAGTGAGACAGATTGGTGACCTCATGACATACAGATACAAAGTGAACTTTTAATTAGGTTCTTCATTCACTTCATTACCACTTTTTTTCTCTATCCACTGCGGGCGGATTGCAAAAGCAGGAAAATGAGACATGATCCAACCTGAGTAGGTTAACAGAGCACAGGCCAGCCTACATTAAGACTGATTATATAACCTTGCATGTAAAGGTTGAATCAACCTTTAGTGAATGCCTCTCCAGCTTTATTTATCCATTTGATTTTGACCTGGTACACAAAGCACCAGTAACCGCTAGAGGGAGGGGAGGGTCAAGAGCCAAAATGTTAATGCCCCTGTTTCTAATTAACTCACTTTTCTTGAGAGTCGAAATTACCTCTCATAAATGGATCATTAGGTCCTCATTCAAGGTCTGCCTCCAGGGGTCAAGCCTAAAGACATCCCCTTGATGGTGAGCAGTTATGAGCAATATTCTGCATAGTCACATTTTAATACAATGTCAATCCAGCCATCTGGTTAAAAATAGTAACAGCATTAATTTGAATACACACAAAGCCTCGTTTGCATAAAGGTCTGGAGAGACTTCGTTTTCCCATTTCCTTATGCAGCTGGTGATGCTTGCCTCCTAAGGTTACTTTGTTGTTTAAATAAACCTGTGCTGCAGAGGTTCAACTTCAGGCACAATCCATGAGAAAATGAGAACCTGAAAATGGTGACACTACCCAATGTCAACTCCAAAAATAACCCCAGACCACCAAGCTAAAATAACTCAAATCACCAAAACCAGGCCTCTGTGTCTTCACAGAGTCTGCACTCAAACCAGACATGGGTCTTCAAAAGGGACACCACAACAAAAACACGGACAAGAACATTATTCATTGCAAATATCTCACCACCAGTTCTATTTCCACAATTTCCCTGGTTGAGTCAAACAGAAGGGTGTCTTCACAACAAACATTTATAGTTTTAGAGGCGGAGCTCGGCTTCACTCTAATTGGGCAAAGCCAAGTAAGAAGGATAAAAAGCCCTCGGGATGATGACAAGTAACAAATAATGTTAAAAACACCTCGAACCCCTGAAAGCATAGATGCAATGGAAAGTGACAGCAAGGCTCTCGTGGATGTCACAGTCTCCTAACCATGATGACAGACTGTACTATGAGGTGCGTTTAAGACTCCGGTGACAGTGTCGTCTCACATTAGTCTGGAGTAGAGACGGACACGATGAGTGCAAAGTGGCTGATATGTACATGTGAAGAGTTAGGTCTCCAGAAATCTCACATTACATAGATAACCTCACATCAGTTGGAGCAGTCGTTGTATCTAAGGTTGTTTGCATCATTTGAAGGAATAGCAAAGATTTGAATTGTTTACCTCCAGCATCAAGAAGGTTTTGGGCGGAACATTTTTGGGCAAGGGGAGACCTTGTGAAGTCACTTATTGTTTCCTCAGAGTGAGGCATCTATTGAGGATTGTTTTGTGAATGTGAGACTTTGTTTCCCGAAGGAGAGTGAGTCAATATGGCTCGTCATCTGCGTACTCCAACTGTACACACAACAGACGTGCCAGAACGCCTGACACTAGCCGCTTGATGTTGCCTGTTTATTTCGACGTTCCCCAACATTTGATTTAAGGACTACACCAGAGTGCATGTGCTGCCACATCATGCAACAACAATGAGATCAAAGCCTTAAGCTCTTCAGCGCTTTAAAGCCAAGGACTCCCCACCGTTAACTTGGAACAAACTTTTGACACCTGCCGCCCAACCACCCCTCCCTTGCCTTCCCCAGGGCATCTGCTTGTCACATAGTATACTGTAATATCCTCCCAAAGTACACTACTGCACCTTACCATTCTTTATATGTATTCAGGATCGCATCACTAGCAAGCCCCGGTCATTTTGTTGACACAAAGATTCCCTTGAGTAATATTAAGTGCCTTTCCTATGATTTGCTGCAGAAATGTTGTGATGGCGTGCATGCGTTCCTCGGACAGACACACAGGGAGGCGACTCTCTGGCGCGGCCTGTCAGTGTCGAGAGCCTGCCAGAGCAGCGAGCCAACCAGCTGGGCGCTCTTATTGTCCTTCACCAACCTTCACTGTGAGTTTTGATCAAATTAGACCGAAAATGCGGCTGAAGATTTGTAACATGCTCACATGGGTTGCCAGAAGACATTGCTCCTTTACATGACACGCTCTTGTTGTGTACTGCAGTCTGCTCTGTTTACGAAACACATCAAACATCGGAATGGAGTTCCATCGAAGGCATTAGTAAGCCGTCACATGGAGAAAATAATGAACACTATTAATGGATAGCAAAAAATAAATACATCTGCAGTAATATCACAATGTTAATTCAATATTCGTCTCTGAGTGAGGATTTGACAGAACAATCAAACACATGGATATCTCTAACATGCAAAGAGTCTTATCATATAATGGCTAATTAGATTCCAAATGTGAACACTGGCATATTTAACAGACTTCACCTCCCAGCGTCCTTCATGAAACATTATTATACTATATTAACACCATTCATCACGGTAACAGAGTAGACATCTTGTACTGCATGTATTGGCAGTTGTTATAACATTGTTTTACAATGTAGCCTACTGGTCGGTTACTTGAAATATTCTGGTTAGGATTTAGTTTTTTTTACGTCAAAGCATTGGGTGAACTCTTCAACAAATGCATCACTTTACAGGATAGCTTCAAAAAGATAGACATCACAAGCAGACATCACATTCCAAAGCCATAGAGACAGACTAAAAAGATGTAGGCCTACTTGGAACTTACATTTATAATTGAACTCTCCCTATAGCTTCGACTGAAGATGAAACATCCAATGGAGAAAATTGTACAACGTTGTGGTGCGAGAAATATGACAGTAATGCTTTCAGAATTGTTATACTCTTCTCTACATTGTCTGTATCATATTATCAGTATTTCTCTGGTCTTGTGTCCTGTGGGACAGAACACATATTCATACTATAAGCCGCCGTTTCCAGCTCATTCTTGCTATTTCAACTGACTGACACTAAAATCGAATAGCCTACCGACTTCTACGATTATGGAATTATTTAGACATATAAACCTATCTATGGAACAGCCTCCTAACCAGGGCAATGCTAACCGAGAGGAGCAATGCGGGGTGTCAAGATGCATCAGGTAAATGGGGACGATCAATTGTCAGCGTATTGATTCACGCTCTTCTTCTGGAAGTCCTTGTCTCAACCCCGACGCCGCATCTCAGCCTCCCGACGACCCTGAACTGAATCCTGCTTAGTTCCTTTGTGTGAGAACGCTATCTACGGAGAAGGTAAAATCCGGCACCTGCTATGCTGCAGGTGTGTGAAAGCAATGTTGAAACTGCGGTTTATATTGGTTACTTTGCTTTGATTAGAGGTGGGAAGGGTGTGAAGGCGGTGGTGTTGGGATAGTGGACTATGATTGTATGCAATCGAAATGGAGAAAACTCAAAAGGTTCCAACTAATATAATGAAACATTTGCAGACAGGCCAGCAGATCATATTAAAATAACATTTGATAAAATCACTTCATAGTAAGTAAATATAGTAATGTTTCTGTATGGGTCATATTTTTATATTAGGTAAGCAATGAAATGTATACAGCATTATGTGTGACGTGTTATATTTTCTGTAAGCATAACAGGAAACAGTACAAAGTGTAGTAGTGGACCAGCATTTTGGGATATCTTAAACCCATTGTAGTATATCCATCACTCCTTGGGAACCTTGAAGCCATCTTTCTCTTTCCGGAGACTTTTCATGGTTTTGATGGGACTATTGCTCCACATGATATAGGTTGGTTTCTTATTGGATTGTTCAATGGGATGTCACTGATAGCCAGGGCGCACACAAATCAGCTTGTACCTGTCCACACCGCTGTGCTGGCTAACATCATTGCCTTCAATCATCACCTTTGACTGGCTAATGAAACCCCAATTTACAGGGGCTTCATAGCCTTGATTGAGGACAATGGCAGCAGGACAATTGGTCATCTGGCACACTAAATGTTCACTGTTTTTAACTTTCTTTTGTATTCCTTGAAACAAAAGAAGAGTGGGAAATCAAGTCTTAAGTGCAGCTTAGACTCCCTCTTTCAAACCAGCTCGCTATGTGAAATGTCAGCAAGTCTTCCTGGTGAATCATTCTATTGCCTTGGAGGGAAGGCTAGGCTGACCTGTTCTCTGACCCTCCTTTAGCCCCTTTTAGCCTCTGGTGCTACTGGGAAAAGGAGGCACTGGCTCTACTCCTAAACAGTCTTGAGGGGAGATGGGTAGTATCATTCAAACACATTCCTGAGGTTCACACAAGGGCTTTTGACTCAAGCGTTAATCTCATCCCCTGCTATGTTGACTTAAGCGGGGAGTAGAGCAGCGAGAGACAGTGAGTCTTGCTGTGTTTTCGATTGGTCAACATGTAGTGACAGTTACAAAATGGAGCTCGGCCTATGCCTCCCAGAATTGGACTCCTCTGTAACTTGGCAACCAATCCGGCACGTCTTGCCTTTTATTCTGAAGGGATGAATAAGGAGTCCATGCCTACGAGCATTACTCTTGTTGGGGGTCGGAAAAATAATAATCAGCGCACAGCCAAAGCTGTTTTGAAGTGGCTCGATTGTTTCTGTGAGTCACTCCGTTCAACAGTCCATTCTAATGCATGGTTTCAGTCCGCTGCTCTACACGGAATTGAGGGACTTTCCAGAAGAATGAAACCAAGAGCCCTGAAGTCATCCCAGCCAGATAAGCTGAATAAATACTCTGTCCTCCCAGTTGGACATCCAGCACCCCTCTCTGGCTCCAGCCAGGGCTCCTGCTGAGGTTCTGCTGTTCACACCCAAACTGCTCGGTGACACATGACCTCACCATCGCCATCGCCCCAGTGCCAACATCCGCCCCTGCCCCTATCAGGTCCCGTCCCACCCCGAGACTCTCCCGGTCGGGCTCTGCCCGGATGGTTGGGCTGTGACGTCTGGGGCTCACAGGAGGGGAGTTGGATACAGGTTTTGGCTCAGGACTGTGGTGACGCAGGGCCTTTTGTCTGGCTGCACTGCCTTAATCAGTCAGCAATGTTTGACTTCACCAGAGCAGTCAAGGGGCCAGGCAACAGTTAAAGATACAGACCTATAATACAATCCTGAACTGTACACACTATCAAGAGAATGCTGAACCAAATATAGTGAAGTGGTTGTTGCAGATGAGACACATGTACATCGTTAGTTTGTCCAACTTTGTTCGCACCAGAGAGTTAAATGTACGTCCTGAGGAACAGGATTTTGGACTCATTTCTTATTTCAGCAGCATTTGAAAAAAAGTGAACTTTAGACATCAATTAAACTATTACTTTCCCTATTACTATTCTAATCGAGCCATCGAGGCATCACATTGCTCAAATGTGCCTGAGGCACAAGCAAAACAAGTCAAGGAAGATTTAAGGCTGTGTTGCAGTCATTCAGCTTTTGTGTTTAATATGCTGTAGTTATATTGGTGGTTTATGCACAATGTCCCACGCAAGAAATATTGCAAGAAAAATTGCATATTTTAGAGAGAGGGACAGGGGGGTGTAAAGTATAAGAATTACTGAACATGTATACATTATTATGTGCTTTCTGCCTAGTTTTGATTTTGCTATCGTTATGTAAAACATCAGAGGATATCACACCATTCCATTCCATTTATTTGAGTACACAGTAAACAAAACAACAGATGTAACACATAGACTTGATTTTGTTTGAAAATACATCACAGTAGCCGAGGACAGATTGCACACCTAAGAATCGAGCGGACATCCCTCGTGAAGGGAGATACTCACAAACAAATGTTTTTAGCAAATAATGAGCGCATTTATCATATTCAAAGGGAGCTAAAACATTCTGCAGATGCCTAAATTTAGTTGTGCCGGATTACCATCAAAGCCACTTTGACAGGTGGGAAACAAGTCCAGAATGCCAGTGGGAAGGAGGCACTTGTTAGAAAGAGGAACACGATATCTTTGGATGTCAAACTGTCAGAGTGCTGCTGATAAAGGTGTTACAAAGAATCTGTTTTCCAACAGAACATCAGCTGAGGCAGGGGCTGTTGTCACAGGTGATGACAGCTGCAAACTAGACAGAGCTCACCAAACTGATATTCCTCCCATCCAACGCGGCAGATCTCTTGTGGTTTATGTGATTATGCTCCTTCACAATTAGAGGGCTGTATTTGTAATGGGCTCGCAAGTAAGCATATGATTTTAAGGGGCATTGGGAAGCAAGATTTCAGCACCAATACCAATTGAATCAATTAAGTTAAAGTGTATCAGAGATTACAAATTGTGCCTTGTTTCACAATGCAGTATTGTTTGTGTGATGGTGTGTGTGTATGTGTGTGTGTGTGTGTGTGCATGTGTGTGAATGAGTGTGTCTGTGTGTGTACATAGACATGAGAGTGTGGTTCTGTTAGGTAAGAATTTCCTCACCCCATTGTCATTGCTCAATACCGTGGACATTTTAGAGGAATACAGGAATACAATGACAGAGACGTCCCGTTGTTTTCCTCTAAAACGAAAAGAGAGGTATAACAACCTCTAAACAAAAGAAAGGCACTGTTACATTTCTGTCGCCACTTCATGCTAAGACGTGTTTCTCGCAATGCGCCCCCCATCAACCTTGATGTGTTCTGCCATGTAAAATCAAACTTACCCATGATGCAGTGTGCCAGTGGCTGTAACAATTGAACAAAGTACAATCTGAGGAAACCTGGAAATTTACATAAACACATGTAAAACGTCACATGGAAAAATAGATTGTATTTAAGCATGACAGGAACTGTACCATTAAGGCAAATGCATTCAAGACACATTTAATCTTAATAAGAACGAGAAAGCCACACATTACCCAGAGAGGGAAGCTAATTAGCTTGTAAATTGTCAATGCATAGACTGCAGCACTGAGAGTTTTCTCTGCAGGGGAGCACGCCAAAGAATCTGGTGCCATTTTCCACCAACCTCGGTGGAGGACAGACATGAATGAGACATTGCTCTTGGTATTAGGGCACGTTTTTTTTTAGGACTGGCTTCGAAATAAAGTGATAAAGTGACCACAGAAACAAATCACCTGAACAGGCTCATATTGAATTTCAAGTGGAAGACTGAACCAATCTATGAAGCAGCAGAAGAGCACCCAGACACACGCAATTTACAGATATATCTCTATATTCTCTGAGTAAATAATGAACTCTACTGTTCCCTACAGTCACACAGGAAATATCAACGTTCAACATTTCCACACATTTTCAAGGATTAAACGTGTCTTTAAGTGCCCTGGAAATAACCAATTCATGTGTGTCTGACCAGGATCCATATGAATCTAATACAAAATATACCAGGTTGGCATGATAATGCAGAGCCCATGATTTATTTATCTAAAGCATGACACCCCATCAGCAAGTACCCCAGTGAAATTCAAATGTGAAGGAATGCTGTTATCTTTTTATGGGGGATTTAGATGGAGCTGTGCGGAGTTGGGCTTTCCTAGTTATGCATTCCATCGCCATGCTGCTCAGCAGTATTACTGAATTGATGTGCTGTGACAGTCTTAAGCTATTTTATCTCCTCTCACCATCGTATTGAAAAATTAGAGTCGATGTGGAAAAGTCATGGTTTTGCGCCCGACACCCGACTCATCTTGATATGGATCATAACGCCGTCAAAGCCCCTGTATTGAGTTTTGTTCCTCTGTGACCTGTAGATCAAAGTAATGGACTATTGGAGGCTGCACAGACTAAACTGGGGATGACTGAGCCAAGACACTCAGTACTTTAATGCATTTGGGCAGGTTCTTAATTATAGGCTGGTCCCTCCTGAATGATTTCTGGTGGCAACTGAGCAGGGGAAACGGCCATTGACTCGCCACAAAAAGGATGTTTAATAAAGGTACATGAAAAGTCTCTATCAAATCAATTAGGAGACAATTACGGCGGCGTGTGATAGCCGAGCAGAGATGTTAGGAATTAATATAACAGGGAAAGTACAATCACCTAAAGCAGAATAGCACATCATTCAGTCCATCTGCAGCAGAGCATTGAGAGTGGATTTTTCCCTCTCCTTCTTGCTTTAGCTGAAGTATTAAAAGACATTCCTCGATCACGTCTCGCCGTTCTGCATGTGGATGCGAAAGATACAGAAGGACGGCTGCCACAATTAGCTGGAAGCAACATTTCATCAGAATCCAAGTTCTGCAACTTCTGAAGATCTATAAGCTGACCGCTCACTCTCTTACTGTGTTCGTCTTGAGCAAGTGCTTTGATGGAACACTCACGCTTGTTCCAGCAAGTGCTACAGGTCAGAAGCATGGTCCATTTTGCTTTGGTCGTGCCTGGTATTGATCTTGGTAAAGCCTCTTTTTCTCTCTCAGAGAAGTGTTCTTGTGCAGTCATTCCAGCAGTCTGGCTGAATTCCCCTGATCTTCAGACATCTTCAGTCTGAGATCAGGATCACATATTTTGTTCACTATCTTCAGTGCAAAACAAGCTAATAACATTCAGATTATCCGGGGAAGTCATTGATCTAAACAGCTGCATGCAGCTACAACAAATATAGAGAAGCTTTATAATGATTTATATGTGTGTTACCATTGACTGAACTGCTAGTTTTTCATTCCAGCATTACATTTTGCAATGGTCGGTACCGTCGGTACACTTTTAAAATGAGATTTTGTTCAAAATGCCTCACAGTTCATTTTAATCAGGCACTGAAATGCAGAAAACATGGCCGTACGCTTGAAGAGCACTCAAATATGTTTTGGAAAAAAATGATAAAATATGTGCTCCAAAGTCTTATTGAATCACCCATAGGAGTCCAGTGATGAGTCCTCGTTCTTGTGTCGGATTAAGGAAACTCAATGCTGATAAGGACCACGGGGCAGTGAGTGATAGGAGGTAAGAGAATGGACACAATACAAATGAATTTCACTAATTCTGCGCTGCACTCCTGACAACCTCCCTGAGGTGGCTCTTTTTACCAACTTATGGAACAGATAATTATATATATATATATATATATATATATATATATATATATATATATATATATATATATATTTATATTAAATCCTTCACAAATCACCATGTTGACAATGGCATGAGTCATCTTTTAAATAACTGGTTTTCAACAAGGTTTTTAGATGGGCCGTTTCCAAAGCAAAGACTGAATCATTTAATTTGATAAGGGTGAAAGCACACAATCAAAGACTGAACTTGATCTGTGTTATTCTTTTTTCCTCCATGTTAAAAGAGCAAGCTATTTTCTGTCCTCTTGTACAATCATTGCCCAGAATTTAGTTATAGAATGTTTCATCACCCTTGCATAATTTGTCTTTGATGCTGGTCTACTTGATATGCAGCGCAAGATGATTGAATCGCACTAGTGATCCAGCTACTGGTTCCATTTGGAGCGAGTGTCACAAGTTCACGACACAACTCAAATGCCTTAGGAAATTAACATATCCAGCGCGATGGTTAGAACTGTCAGGAACTCTCTGACTTTTAGAAGTTCTTTGAGAAAACCTTGTCCAGTCACGCAACGTGCCTGAGCCAGGACGTGAATAATCGGAGACAGACAGAGATATCATCCATCAGCTCCTTCACCTGGTCCTAATGGCCTCCCTCAGACAGTCGAGTTTGACTGTGTGTGTTTGATGTGAGCATGCCACAGGATACCTGCCTGGGCTTTTGATGTTAGAATATCAGCGAGCAGAGCAGTGTCAGGGCTTGCAAATGGATTTTCTAATCCACTTGTTTGCAGGGAGTTCTTTCAACTCCACCCTTTTTTTCGTCTTTTTTTCTTTTTTGTTTCTTCTTTTTTTCTTTTTTGAAGCCTTGGCCAAAAATTTACTTAAACGCGAGCCTTCCCTTAGACGCCTGACTGTCTCTCACCCCCCTCCCACCCTCAACCCCAACCCCTCCTCCTCCACTGTCATTGTGAGTTTGTGTGTTTTGACTGTGTAATACATTTCCGCAGTACAGAGAGAGAGAGAGAGAGAGAGGGAGAGGGAGAGAGAGAGAGAGAGAGAGAGAGAGAGAGAGAGAGAGAGAGAGAGAGAGAGAGAGAGAGGGAGAGAGAGAGACGGAGGGGTGGAGAGAGGGAGGGCGGGAGGACATCAGGAAAGCTCAAATAATGAGATGTCAAGCAGGGCGGACCATAATTGTTAATTACATTTATCCCAGTGCTTTTGGAAAGCAGCCACGGTGCTTTCAGGAATATAAAGTGGTGTCCTCAACATGCTCCAGGTTCAGCCTTTAAATGGGCCTGAGCGATCAGTCCTGAAACTCAATAAGCAGAAGCATGTTCCAATCTCTCCCAGTGAGGCATGGGGCCATGTGTGGAACACAGACATATGGGCAAGCTAAAAGTCTGGACAGATATTATCTACAGCATTAGGCTGAGTCAAACACAGGCTGAGTCAACAACATGGCGGCTGACATGTCAGCATTGTCAGTTTGCAGCAACATGAACAAATATGGACCTCAACTAAATGATTGGCTTTGACGTGCTGCAGTTGGCAATGCTGGGTGTAATGGTTTAATGTATCCTGCAGTGGTTCCTGTGGAGTCTAAATCTTTCTGGGGATGTTTATGTTCCCCAGAAGACATTTAACTTACTCTATGTCTCCATAATTGACAACGGGGTTATGATAACTGAGCCGCCTTCCTTCTGTTGCATTCAACTGAAACGTCAAATGAACCTTGCCTTTGAATATCTAACTACATAAACTCCTCCAAAATAAACTCCCAGCACAACATCTGTAGATAATAAATATGACCTTCAATAACTTACTTTGCTTCTTTAGTCCACACCGTTTCGGCATAAAGATTCACTTCTTCTCCAGAATATTTATCTTTGGTGTTCCTCCCTTGTAGGATCCAACATGCCCCGCCAGGACATTGAAGTGCAAAGACACTCTCAGCCAAGCGAATCCAGGTAACAGGGTCGCTTTTCCTGCTTTCAAGTGCAAATAGTGCCATATTCAAAAGGAAACCTGTGACGGGTGGAATATGTAAATGATCTTCATATTTTTGGGGGATTCATGAACAGGACAAAAGCCTCCAGACTCCCATGATGGGCTCAATCAGTATTTAAGGCACCATGGAACACATAGTACTCCCCTGCAGGTGCAAATTTGGCAAATTTCTCAATTCTGTTATTTGTCCTCTATTCTGCTTGGTATAGATGGAAATGAATAGACATGATTCAAACTTCACAGTTCAAAGTGGGAGACCTTTTGTGGGATATTGCAACCTTCTTGATGGTACGTCTTCATGCTTGTGCAAATGTCCTGAATATGTCAAATGTATCTATCGATCTACTGTTAGAGCTGTCACATGGTGGATTACAGTGTAGCATGCAGAACCCTCAACACCCCATAACATAGTGTGGAGACAACACTTGGTTTGAAATCAATTGACGATATCCCTATATACGGCCATAAACGAACACAGACACCACACACATGCACGCGCACACAAACACCAAAACACATACACGCACATGCACGAACACAGACGTACACTCATACATCCCAACCAATACTAGCCACCCCCAACCATCTGTCAGACTTTGGTAATTAGTTTTATGTGAGTTCTTGGCAGCGAGGGTATGACTGCACGATAATTACCCTTTTATTGTTTTGTGTTCTATTGTTAATGTGATTGTTGTTGTTGTTTTGTAGTTTGTCCTAATTAAAAGTTTGGAGCTTCTAGGAATAAGAACAGGATGCCCTTTTTGTCCTTCTAAATTGTTGCTCATTCTGAAAAGGATCTAAGGAGCTCTGAGCGAGTGGAGTGGGTGTGTGAGAAGCTACAGTAGAAGCTACTGTACAGCCACAGTAGTGATGTAGTATAGTTACAGTAGTGATGTAGTACAGCCACAGTAGTGATGTAGTATAGTTACAGTAGTGATGTAGTATAGTTACAGTAGTGAAGGAGTATAGTTACAGTAGTGATGTAGTACGGCCACTGTAGTTTTGTTTATTTGTTTATTAGAAAGGATCCCCATTAGCTGACGCTGAAACGATAGCTAGTCTTCCTGGGGTCCAAAAAGTACATTAAAAAAACAGTCATCACAATCACAATTACTTACAAATATCGTATATGAATACACACCAAAGAACAAGAAAAAGTAAAAATTCGGAAAGTACTGATAAAAGTAATCAAATTAATTCAAGACAACCTGTCACAATACAATCATGCTCAACCATTCCAGACGATTTTATAATGAAAGCAAATACAGTCTTAATCTTTTTTTTAAACCAGTTTTTCCCTTGATTTCACGAACCCCACCTCGAAGATTGTTCCAAAGCACAATTGACCTATAAAACACTGTCTTCTTCAAAGAGTCTGATTTTGGTAGGGGTAAAGAAATCTGATGACTATTCGCCCCTCTTGTGTAATGTGAATGCATATCTGAATAGTAAATTATATTGTCATAAAGAAATTTAGGAGTGCGGGTGTTAATAATTTTCATGAAAATATACTAACATGTTAGCAGATAGTCTATTCTTGACCTCCAGCCAAGCAAGACGGTCATGCATTTCTGCAACACTAGTCCTCAAAGAACAACCAAGAACCAGCCTTGCAGCCTTATTTTGGGCCACTTGTAATTTTTTTAAGTGACTACTTGATGCAGCAGACCATACGACAGAACAGTAATCCAAATGACACAAAGCCAATGTACAAACAACACGACTGAACAACCGTGAATTTAGAAATTGTGCACATTTACGCGTTACTGCAACAGCTCTACCCATTTTAGCAACAACTTTGTTGACGTGATCAGACCATGACAACGTTGAATCCAGGCAAAGTCCAAGAAGCTTCACATGTTTTACTTGCTGTATATTTTGACCATTTACTTGTATATTAATTTTTGGATTATCAGATAATCTATACTTGAACCTACTATAGTGATGTAGTATAGTTACAGTAGTGATGTAGTGCAGCCACAGTAGTGATGTAGTATAGTTACAGTAGTGATGTAGTATAGTTACAGTAGTTATGTAGTGTAGTAACAGTAGTGATGTAGTACAGCCACAGTAGTGATGTATAGTTACAATAGTGATGTAGTATAGTTACAGTAGTGATGGAGTATAGTTACAGTAGTGATGTAGTACAGCCACAGTAGTGATGTAGTACATCTAGTGTAGGGTTAATGTAATATAGCTACTGTTGTGCTCTGGTAGAGCTAGTGTAGTGATGTGTTAGAGATACTGTAGTAATGTGTTAGAGCTACTGTAGTGAAGCAGTACAGCTACAGATGTGGTCCAGTTACAGTAGCTGATGTAGTACAACTGCTATAGCGATGTAGCTGTTGAAGTGATGCTGACAGCAGGCTAAGCTGTATTCCAGTGAAGGCATCGTCGCGAGTGGTCACAGCTTGTGTAATACTGTAATTTCAAATTCTGTATGGTTGGAAATAATCTGACATGCAAACCCAATACAAAACAATACATATATTGTTTGTCTCATGGGAAACCTTACTCTCTGTTGCTACTATTTTTAATTGGAAAGCCTTGTTGAACAACCACTGAGGTAATATGGTGGAAAAACACACCATGTCTCCACTACTCATATTTCAACGGCGTTCCTCTCTTCCCTCCCCAGCCCCATCCCTGGGGTCTAGTGCAAGCCAATATTTGCTGTCCATCTCTCCTTGCTTTCTGTGTTTTAATGGGTCTTAAGTTGACAGGTGGTCTGCTCCAGCTGTCTCTGTCATGAGACATGTTTGTGTGAGAGGTTGAGAGATTGGTCATCGGTACAACTAATTCCACTTACATGCAACCAACTCAGCTCTGACTGTAGACCAAACATATGAACCTGTACTAAAAATACTCTGAATGCTAAAGATACTAAAGAAAGGAAAAAGGTAAAGACTAAAATGGAAAAAAGGATTAGACCTTTACTCTAAGATTCAAGATTTGTTTGCAGTACATTATGGTACTACTTAGTCCACAAGGTCACAGTCCACTTCACATTCACAACTCATTATTTAAATATGTGGCCTCGGTATCTTCTAGAACCTGGCCATGCTGCCATTATAACGAGGTCACGTAGACTTTAATGGCAAGGCACAATGTGAGCTCATCGGGCAGTGGTGTGGAAATGCTTCTTTCAACTCCCCCACAGTTCACAGTCTGCACAGATGCCGAGAAATATGCCTCCAATATGCTTCCTTGAGCACTCCGCCTCAATGGGATTTCCCAAGGTATTTACTTTTATCAACTGTATGGGTTTTTCTCATCAAGCAAGGGTTAGTTTCCGGATATCACTTCAGTCCAAGTCCTACTAGTGTAATGGTAGATTTCCTGAAGGAGGGTGTTGGGGACTTGATTGTCCAGGGCTGTATGGTGAGCAGTACAGATGAAGGATGGGGAGATGAGCCGAGAGAGAGAGTGGCCGGCTGCCAGTTCTCTAAGTCCCAGCTGTAGCCCACACAAACCGGCACCGACACACCATGCCAAAACTGCCAGTGGTTGGGGGAAGGTATTAGGAGTCAAAGAAACAGATTTATCTCTCCATCTTTCTGGCGCCTCACGACAGGCTGCTAAGGATGATTGTAGGGCACATTGTGAGCTGATTGATGGATGTTATAGACTCAGTAACATTATTTGGATTTGAACAAACAACAGGTAATCCCACCCCAGCAACATGTCACAGGTGTTAATTCATTAGTTAATTAGAAGGTTGCCGGTTTGATTCCTGGCAGTGCAAAATGATGTTGTGTCCTTGGGCAAGGCACTTCACCCTACTTGGGGAAATGTCCTAGTACTTACTGTAAGTCACTCTGGATAAGAGCGTCTGCTAAATGACTAAATGTAATGTGAACATTTATTGACTGAGTAAACAGAGATCGACACTTTCAGACAATAGATCTGATCAGTATTTCTGGTGTCAGCTGTCCTTTGTTATCCATGCAGAACGCTTAAAAAGCTTTGATAATCACAAAGTCTGAAAAACCCTCAGCCTCTTCTGAGAGTAAAATCCTCATGACAGCTATCGTGATTGAGCAAGGAGAGACCGAGACGAGTTCCTTAATTCATTTTTAATCTGAAATAAATTCTGTTTCTAAACTGAAGAGAAAACAACACACTAAATATAATGATTAATGGCTGCTGTCTGAACCTTCAACATTTGAGAAAATGCCTTTCTAGGCAATGAACCTGCAAAACACATTTGACCTTCTCCAAATCAGATTAGGCCTTTCAAATCTGCCTGCTTACTTATTGTTATGTGAGCTCCAGGTGACATTTTCTCAAAACAAAATGTAATTGTTTGCTACCATGTTTAGTATTTAGCAAAGGGAAAATATCAAATGCGGAGGTTATCTCTCAATTGAAAAGAAAAATCAATTCCTAATATACGTTTTCCCCTATATTTTTCCTTGCAGCAGAATATTTTGCTTTAACCTTGTTCCTCAAGACAAGCCAGTGAGGCCCCTCACTACATATCAGGAAACAAAAAATGAAGGGCATCAACTGCTGGGTGACGAAAAGGTCTCTTCAAGGGGAACAGGCTAATGATCTGTAAGCCACTAGAAGACACAGAGAAAGAGCACAACTGTCTCTTTAGGAGTGTGTATCCTCATTATTTAACACAGGGGGAGTGATAATTCCCTCTTAGAGAGAAGATCCGGTGAGGGCTGGACATTCTCGGCCGTGTCTTTGTAGCAGTCCCTTTAATAAGGACTGTCACTGGCGATTAGGGACTGCTGACAGGCCAACTGGTTCATCCTGGCACCAGTTACAGCTCATGGCTTGTGTTTCCCCCCATTGAATCGCACTAGGCTTCAACATAAAACAGAGCAGATACATGCTTTCACTTTCAATCTCTCACTCTCCATGTTTCTCTTACTGTTTTACTGATTTACAACAAACATCTGATGGCAAAACAAAGCTGTCCTTTGCTGTTTGTGGAGAGAGTGTGTCTCTATTCTTAATGGTTGTCTCTCTGCCTCCTCATCCCACAAAACTCAAAACATCTCAGAACCCTGCTAGCTGCTAGCCACGAGCTATTATCACAGGCTAAATCTCTCTGTATTATACTTGCATGCCTAGCATGCCCCGAATGCTCAGTATTCAGATCCCGGCAGGAACCAAACTAATTACAGTGTCATCCACATTCTTTCTCTTTGTGGCCCCTGGATTTTGTGTGATTAGTTTCTTCCATGTCATTTATTAAACAGTTCATGGGGTGCAAACTATTTTCTGTCTAAATTAGTCTGCAGTGTCCTTTCTTTATCTGCTAAAGGAGGGTTAGACCTTGGGCTAATTGTAAAGGGATAGTGGTGGTTTCATGGTCCTCCATCCAGTGGAAACAAGGGATTGTAATGCCTTCTGTTGGAGCCCAGACCTGGTGTGACAGGCCATTTCTCATCCCATTCTTCTTCCTGCTGCTGGTCCATCTACCTTCCAACCCAGAGATCCCTGATGTCTCTCACTGACCTTGCCCTTTGACCTCCACTGCTTACACAAACAGCACTATTCCACAGGCAATACAAGCTGAGTGCAGTAGCTGACGCCTCAAGGGAATGTTAATTTACATGGGGGTCAAGGTTCACGAAATGGCAACCTAGACGCATAATTCTCCAAGGTCCCTAGCCATTACAACAATACTATACAACCATACGCTAATTATTTCGTTATCCAATTGTTTGAAATCCATGTTTACCCAAGGCTTCAGGGTAGATAGCATTAATGGCATACTAATGAAACCCAGTTTGGTACCTGAACCACCAAACTGCGAGGGAAAGTGAGTCGACCCTTGCGTCCTCTAAAACCCCAGAGTGTGCTGCTGATTTCATCCCGGCACATTCCACTATCAACTATCTTTAATTGCGAGCTGTTAATTGGACTGTGAACTGTGGCCGACCTCTGTGGCTTCGGCGCTGTCACACGAAACACATCTACCGAGATTGAGCTGTTAAACAGGGATGGGGGGGGGCAGCAGCAGGCAGATGGCTTTGGGGCTCAGCTGCACTTCTGGAACTGTTCTCCTAAACAACACTTTGCATACAGAACCATCTCACCTGAGCTTGGTGAACAGAAACACTGTTTATGCCTCAGGACTGTGAGATCACTGCCATATTGAGTGGGATTTGGGAATTACCGACGCTCTCTCGCCGACGTTAATTGGTTGCGATCCATTTTTACCAAGTCATCACCCAGGACACAGGACAACTTTTTTTTTGTGTCGGGTGACGCAACATTATTCTAAGACACTGTCATATCAGAGCTGCTGTGGTCCGATGTATAACAGTATGTGTTCATTTTGGACTATGTTGTGACAATAGCATTACTCCCGCTAATACGACTCTTTGATCTGTGCACCTTCCATTTGGTAAAATCGTCGTCGTACATGACACATGGTAGAATGCATTGGTTTGTCAGTGGGCCCTACTTAGCATAGCCTAGCCCATGGTCATGCTTGCTCTGGCCTTACGTAATCGTCCATGATTACAACTAATGGCTATAATGATGTACTCTCTCTCCCCAGCAGGGCTGTGTAATTAGGATCAAGCCAATTCTGTATCTCCCCAGGCAGCCCCCAAACCCTCTTTCTTTCTCTGTCTATCCAGCCAGGCTTTTGTGTGTATGTGTGTATGTATGTGTGTGTGTGTCTGTGTGTGTGTGTGTGCGTGTGAGAGAGAAAGAGAGAGAGATTTTTGGCTTATGAGTCCTTGACTTTGTTTTAAGATATCCATTGTACTGTCGCAAGTTTCATTTTGATCTGACGTCATTTGTAGAGGTGTTTATGAGTGTGTGTGTGTGTGTGTGTGTGCGCGCGTATGTGTTGTGATCAGGGTTAGAGAAAAAGAAAGACAAAAGAAATATTAAGTGAGTCATTGACTTTGTTTGATGTGTGAGTACGGGTGGTGAACAAATTGTTGTGATGTTGCTTTCTTTATTCCCAAACCTTACCTACCCTTACCTACACTGTGACTGATCGGCATGGTGAAGGAATACAACATTTATGATTTATCAATGAGCATATCAATTGTTTGCCCGGAATTGGCCTCTGGACACATTCTCACGATTGCATTTTTCTCTGTTATTCTGAAGTAAAAAGGGTTTTGCAACTTCATCTACAGTAGCTTTGAAGGCATCGTACTTTGGCCTGGGGCAGCTCTGAGTCAAATTCTGTTTGAATCTGTAATCACTCAGTGAGGCTTGGTTGGATGTGAGTCACACTGGTTCTATCAGCAACCATTGGCTGGCCATTTCAGCCAGACATCCAGTCATCTTAAAATGAAAGTCAAAATGAGACGTAATTGGCACAGCACTTTGAGGTTCATTGTGAGTGAGCTATGGCTCAGCTTGTGAGTGGGTTTTAGGTCTCTGTGATACTTTTCAGTTTTAGACCAGTTCATCTTGTCTAGGCTTTGTTACCATGGATACAGCATTCCAACCTAGCAGAGAGGTGCACATTTACATCAAAATGGACAATAATGCTTTAAATACACATTCTCACAAAGCACTATGAGTCTTTTAGAGCAGTGACCTTCAATCCTGGTCCTCAAAGCTCATTGTACTGTATGTTTTAAATGTTTCCCATCTACAGCACACCTGATTCAAATGAATGGGTCATTATGAAGTTCAGCAGAAACCTGATAACGAACGCTCATCTGAATCAGGTGTGCTGGAGCAGGGAAACATCTATAACATACAGGACAGTGAACACTGAGGACCATTTTTGAAGACCACTGTTCTAATGTATGTCATAATCCATACAGCTCTTGGGAGAAAAACTGTCCAACAGGCCTTGTCTCCCATCCCCCTTACAGCAAGATAAATGGAGGAGGGGGGTACATAATGTGTGCATCCATGTGTGTACTGTACGTATGTGTGTGTGGCTTCATTTTATTGCCCATGTTTATATCAGGCATCTAAGAAATATTTATGTAATAACTTGGGGCCTATTCCATAAAGGCCGCTCAAAAAAGCTAGACTTAAAGTCCTAAACCAGACTTGAATACGTTTAATTAGTCAAGCGGGGCTTAAGCGGTTCCTTAAAGGACAATTCCAGCTCACGCAGTCCTACTAATTCAAGTCAGATTTACGTAGTCAAGCTAATTGCGCGTGCACCCTATTTTTTAACAGCCCGAGAGGTAAAACATGGATCATACAATCCACCACGGCAAAAGCAATGCACACGGCCACATGACTTCTTCCAGAAAGAACGTCCCCTTTAAATTGTGTACAATGACAGCTCCCTCATCCACAGCCTAAGTTGCCATAGTAACCGAGTTCGAACTACATTGAGCTAGCTTTATGGAACCGAATGAACAAGAAATGAGTCCGACTAACTGACATAAGTCTGGCTTATTCGGTAAACTCGCTTTATGGAACAGGCCTCAGATCTCCATCAGTTATTTTAATTTTTGGTTTTTAATTCTTAAATTTGAAATATGTTGTTCTTTTGGAAATGTAATTTGATGTTAAGATTTACAGTTATATATATTGTTGAGTTCAGAGAATGACCCGGAAGAGAAGGGCGAGTGAAGGACTTTGTTTGGTTGTCAAGGAGACAGAACCACGTTGTTGGAGGTTGGCTAGGTTTACGGCGCGGCAGCCTGGTGTTGGAGCATCGGTGACCTATTCTTTTCGGTGGCATCTTTCAGTGGACGGGAGTTGGCGAGACCGGACTGTCGTCGGCAACTAGAGCGGGTTTGTGTTGACGTTTTTGTGAGACGTGGATTGACTGCAAAGTAAACAATTAATCTTTTACGAGCTCTAACGTTAAGCGCGCCACCATAGCAAGCTTGCTAACAACCGAACTCGGTGTGTTCACACTGCAGAATTGTTTACCGCTCTGCACTGCCAGCCTTCCCACAGTGCACCACGCTTGGGGGCGTGTCAGACAGATTCATTCAGAGCTGTAGTTCTCTTAAATCACTGTTGTAGTTCGTATAATGTCATGGCAAATGTGCAGACAAAATACAACTTTTACACACATTAAGCAAAAATCCGATACGCATTCTGGATCTGACATGATCTTATCTACAGCACACAATAGGTTATCTTTTTCCACACTTTTTTTAGGCCGAGTGAAAGATTAAATGCCACCCGCACTCAAGTCTATGTACAGTAACGGGTCTTGTTCAGGCTGGAAAAAAGATGCATCAGACATAAACGTTGACATGTGTAACCTGTTATTATATTACTCGAAATCTCTGCAAATCAATCGCTATATTATGACTTGCCACTACACATTCACTGTATGGATAGCGAGTGGCTGCCAGCCAGCATTTCAGCGTTGAATGTCAATCGTGTGCCGGGTGAGCTAGCTAGACTATGCAGCTAGCACAGAAGAAAGATACGTAATGTGAAAAACTGAATTAAAGTACAAAATACAACACACCAGGGACGCCGACAACCTCAGCAACCCTGCGCCAGGCATAATTTTTTTTGTTTACATCTCTGTAATTGAACATAGACGTATCATACTATACTGGGTATGAAGACACACATACGATGAGTTGATCTTCCATCTTGAAATTGTCAAACCTAGAAATGTTTACCATGATCAACAGTTGCTACGTTACAAGAAACAAGAAACCAACCCGATTGGCCATCGCTGGCGTTTTCACGCTCCTCATTTACATAACGTTGAGAAAATCCAACTTTCGCCGCCCGCTCGCCTTCCCACAATGCCCTACGCGAGCGGCGACGCCCCGCTCGCCTTCCCACAATGCCCTACGCGGGTGTCATCGCCTGGTTTCATTGAAAATGAATGGGAAGCCAACGCCCCTCTCTGCCCACCCCGCTGCAGTGTGAACGCACCTTAACCTAATTCTAAGGAAAAAAACCCAGGGTGGTTTATTGTTTTTCATATTGTGGTTTTGTTTGTGATAACTGTTGCGGATAGGTTCTGTTTAGGGTTACGAGCAAGGGTTACGCTTAGGGTTCTGGTTAGGTTTTTGGGTTAAGGTTAAAGCTGGGGATAGGTTTAGGAGATTAGGAAAACACGATTTTGAATGGGACTGAATTCTGAGTTCCCACAAGCATAGATGTACACAACAAATGTGTGTACGCGTGGGTGTGTGCAGCCCAGTGGTGCACAGCTAGAAGCCTCAAGTCCCCATGGAGTTGAAGAGGGATGCCTGGGAACAGGGGATCCATCACTCGTACCACAGCTCCTTCACATTACCACATCTCTGGGTAGGTTGGATATTTTAGTTTTCCAGAGTGAGACTAAACTTTTTTGGCATATTTGAATATTTACATCAAAAGAAAAACGAAAACTAATTAAAAACAAATTAAATAAAAATATATATTGATGGAACATGATTATAAAGTGTGCTTAATTGGCCATTCTAATACCTGGCAATACGCCCTGCTGACATCAACTGGAGAATGATGGTTTCTATTTGTGCTCATCTTCAAAACTCATACTGGAGCAGTAGTTTGATATTGAATACATCAATAGGATTTCCTGACAGTTGAATTAGAGATACTGTATACACTTGACAATGCTTTTAATTACTGTAAAAGAAACTCTTGGAGAGCTATCTAGACATGAACCATGTGGCTTCATGGGGCCTCATTGGTAGGGAAACTTTCACCTACCCTGGTGCTGGATATTGATATGAGATTCAGAGTTGGATGTATTTGCCCTGGCCGGAGAGTTAGCAGTAGTACTTAGCAAGTGATTAGGCTTCCCTGCCGTCTTCGGCTGGCTCTAGTTTCCATGGAGACTTGGCTTGATTTGATGAAGGGTGTGTGTGTGTGTGTGTGTGTGTCTGGCTTTTTTCAAGTGAATTTTGAAATTCTCTTTGATATCCAATCAATTCTTGATATCTCTTTCAGATCTTTATAAATTCAAGCCCCATCTCCAACATTACAAAAGATGTGAAGGTATATGCATGAAGATTGCAAAGCAAACTATTTTGTAAAGAAGTGCTTTATTTGTCCTAAAGGCCAGTGACTAAAGCTAATTTGTTTTCTGTAAACATAACCAGGAGCGATGTTATATGACTCATGGCTTCACGGGGGGGGGGGGGGTTGTTACCCTGGGTAGAGGAGGGGAGGGATGTGGAGCTGAGTCACACAGGGCACATCTCTCATCTAATTATATATTTCTCTGAAAGCTATCATTTACCTGATGTAGTTTCAACCTCCAAAATTACAGGGTGTCACAGAGATGTGCTGTAAGCTCCTTTCCCCTGGTGTTGGTTTGTGACCATCAAATCTCCCACTGTTATCACCATGGCCTCAGATCTCCCACTGTGATCACTATGGCCTCAGATCTCCCACTGTTATCACCATGGCCTCAGAACTCCCACTGTTATCACCATAGCCACAGATCTCCCACTGTGATCACCATAGCCACAGATCTCCCAATGTGATCACCATAGCCACAAATCTCCCACTGTTATCACTATGGCCTGAGATCTCCCACTGTGATCACCATAGCCACATATCTCCCACTGTGATCACCATGGCCTCAGATCTCCCACTGTGATCACTATGGCCTGAGATCTCCCACTTTGATCACCATGGTCTCAGATCTCTCACTGTGATCACCATGGCCTGAGATCTCCCACTGTTATCACCATGGCCTCAGATCTCCCACTGTTATCACCATAGCCACAGATCTCCCACTGTGATCACCATAGCCACAGATCTCCCACTGTGATCACCATAGCCACAAATCTCCCACTGTTATCACTATGGCCTGAGATCTCCCACTGTGATCACCATAGCCACAGATCTCCCACTGTGATCACCATGGCCTCAGATCTCCCACTGTGATCACTATGGCCTGAGATCTCCCACTGTGATCACCATGGCCTCAGATCTCCCACTGTGATCACCATGGTCTCAGATCTCCCACTGTGATCACCATGGTCTCAGATCTCTCACTGTGATCACCATAGCCACAAATCTCCCACTGTGATCACCATGGCCTCAGATCTCCCACTGTGATCACCATGGCCTCAGATCTCCCACTGTGATCACCATGGTCTCAGATCTCCCACTGTGATCACCATGGTCTCAGATCTCCCACTGTGATCACCATGGTCTCAGATCTCTCACTGTGATCACCATGGCCTCAGTGACCTTAGACGTCCATGAGGCCACTGCCACCACTTACAATAACCTTTCCTGAGTGGTGGGGCACAATAGCCTGGAGCCCCTTTTTCAATAGTCTTCAGATGCAGTGTGTTAGGAAAAGTCTGTCAGTGTGGAGGATGTGGATTGGCAAGCTGGGCAGTCTTCACACACAAACACACACACCGATAAAAAAACATAAAGTGTGTCACTTCAGAGAAGCAAAATGCATCTGTAGCACTCTGGCTCTCAGGGTTGATATCTGGAGAGGATGTAGAAGGGGGGAAGAGGCCTGCCAATTCCTGGTAATCTATGAATATCAAATTAAGATAGAAAACTAACTTATGCAAATAAACGAAACCGCCTGTCTTCGTTTAGTGTAAGATGAGAACATCAGGAAACGGAGATCTTGTGAGCGTACTCAGCTATCACACTTCATAAAATGTCGCAGAGAATGCAGAGAATGAATGATACAGGAGTCACTTGCCAATTTGCCTTATTCAGTTCACCCATTTTGAAGCCTACCAGCCCAGTCAATATCAGCCTTTAGCCTATTTTTCCTTCTCATATAATAAATATTGTGTTCTGAGAGAGATCATTTAGAACCCTTCAGACACAGAGCTTTTCCCCACACTCGTTGATTTGAAGTGTGAGAGCATCTCTACTTGGATTAGACTTGTAAAAAAAAGGGAAGGATTTTTCCAAACAGAAAGAGCACTACTCGGAAAACCAAGAGTACTTACCGACAGCATAACACACACAACGATCTACTCATAACACCATATTCGAAGAGTGAAATTGAAAGAGAATGCCGTCTCTTCCTAACGTTGAGCCAGACGGATGTTTAAACACAAAAGGAGATGAGATGTCTCTCTAGCATGGCCTGTGTATGTGTAGCTACTTTCATCAGAAACCCCTGTTAAGCTCTAGAGCTCAATTAATGAGAGATTTAGAGAAAATAATGCTTGCCCGCAGGCTCACAACACCAGAATGTGAAACCTCCCTCGTATCCCTTGTTTCCTCCTCATGTTTCTTTTCTCTCCATGTCAAGATAATTATAACAATACACATTTTAAATTAATGATTACACTGTTTGCCTATTACAAGGTATATTATGTTCATTATAGCTTACAATGTTATCTGTATATGTATAGGTTTTAATGGGATAGTGTGATGATGATCATGTTGCTAGTTGTTAAATGTGGAGCTCGAAGGTGTTTTGCCTACCAGAGATAAATTATCTGTCATTTAAGGGGAAAAACATGAAGACAAAGGTGACCCAACATGTTTTTCCACGATCTAGTATGAGTGAATCATGTGTTTCTTCCAAAAGTCAGTAGTAGAAAAAAACTCCACAGAGTACGTGTTCAAAGGAAGTTCAGTTGAGCTAATTATGCTGTTCTGTTACAAGAAAATCCATCCGACCAGACAATGTTAGGATGGGTTTTCTATGATCACAACGTCAGATCCGGACTAACAAAATACCCAGCATACCTTTCATCATTTTTTCTTTTCACAAGATATCAAGCTTTGCTTTTAAGTCAGAGTGAGTCGTTATTATTCTTTCAATTGCGAACACCTACGTCGATGGGAAATGTTATGTGTCTCTGAAGTCTCTCGCTCTCTCCATCCAGCGTCCTCGTTCATCCTCGATTTGCAGTGAGGTCCGCGTGGACATCCAGGGGAAAACAGATAAGATGTGAAGTTTAGAACATTCCAAAGAGAAAGAGACCGAGAGGCAGGCTGACAGACACTGCTGTGTTGAAGTATTTCGAAGGTGAGGCCTTTTGCCTCATTGAATCGCCTGACAGAGAAATGGAGATCTCTGCTGTGCACTTTTAATCAAGACATGTCATCTGCATAACCGCTCACCTCGTTTGATCCTCCTTCAATCACGAGACTGATTTTGTGGCATTGAGCAACAGCCAAAGCTAGCCCTTAAATGGGGTCCAGATTAGAAACCACAGAGAGTGCCTGTATCTTATTTGTTATCTCCATGCTACAGTAGCTAGCCGTCCACCTCATCTCCTCCTAAAGTGCTCTTTAAGGGGACTGTACAGTAGGCTATCACTTGTTTCCATTTAGATTCATGCATATGGATATCTGAACTGCAGATATTTGACCATGCTGGACATGGTTTTTATTCCAAATAGCATTTTACAATGACCTTTAGGAAACCACAGGTCCTGTGTCAAACCCTGTACTCAGATTTAGCGTAGATGTGTTCTGAGCCCCTAACTTTGCGAGACAACTAGATTAGAGAGATCTCGAAAAACCTAAAAATCCATCTTGCTGAGCTCCCTCTTATCAGCTCCGACCAATCAGTGTCCAGTGAGGAACTACTGGCAGCTACGGCAATGGTTGAAGTTAGACCGTGATAGACGGTGATAGACAGATGGTTCATCCAATCACCTGCCAAGTACTTTTGAAAGTGCCTGACCCTTTCCAAACACTTTCCAAGAATGACTTCCCAGATGGATATATGTAACAAACCATCTGGGAGTCAGGTTAGTGAACTCCCACTCTTTGATGAGAACAGAACTTCAAGTCAGGTGGAGGGAGGGAGAATTGGCAAAGCACTTTTAAATCCATTGCCTGGGGGCATCATTGGTAATGAATGCAAAACAAGTACAATGTACAAAACATGTTCCAAAGACTAATAGGTATGGCATGATATTACATGAGAAACATGTCTTTCTCAGCCAGTATGCTGATGAGCATATGTTTTATGGTATGGTGAGCGCTCAGAACTCATAAGACTTATTTAGTTATTCTGCCTTAGCAAGAAAGATACCAGAAAAAGCAGTTCCAAAGCCATTTAGTCTCAACTAACAATACAGACATATGCTTCCTGTTCACACACACACGCACACACATCTTAGCAAGAAATCTCCAGCAGTTAGCATGCAGAGTTCCCTGCTCAGGAAAGATGAGCAGGGTGATTTTATTTAACAGCTCATTTAGCATTCATGTATAGTACATTTAGCTCAGGTCCTTAACGACCTGGATCCCCCAGGATTTGTCAGGAGATGTATGGAAATGCACATCTAGCAGCAGGCAACAGACACCCTGTCTGCACTCTGTTCAGGGGAAGAGCCACTGCAATCACAGCAAGCTCCAGCTCTCCTCTCAAGATCAGGCCAGCTCCTGGGAGAATTGTGTGTTGAATCTTGTGTAGGCACTGTAAATCCTGGTTTGAGTCATACAGTACTCAACAACGTTTTCTCTGTGTCTGTGAAAGAACATTGTCAAATTCACATGAAAGCTGATTTACTTTCATGTACGCAAGGTTCTGTTCATCTTTACAATCTGTTTCAGGGAGGTTTGTTTGCAGCTAGCCAAACCGTATTGACCTTGTGGCAATTTTTTCTTTCTTTTTTTTTGTTGAATTGTTATGGTATAATGAAGTCCATTGATTAGGACCTGCTGGTGTAATCTGTGGGAGTTTACTTATCTCCGATTCAATAAGCAGTGCAGTCTTTTTCATGATAAAACAATGATAGGCTGAGAGAGAATACAGCATAAGCCTTTATTATTTGGGCTTGGGCACTTCTGTAGATAAAACTGAGAAATTCTTTGTCATCCCTTTAAATGCATGTACGTAAACACATTTTCAAAGGACAGTTTTTAATCACTGATTAGCATTCTGCCTTGCATATTCCCCTCAGGGACTCTGATAATTCAAGGTCTGCACACACACACACGCACACACACACTCACCCCACACAACACAATACTCTCTCACCCAGCACCACACTCGCACACACAAACACGCACACACACAGACGCACACTTCACATGCACACTTACACCCCCCCACACACACACAATACTCACAAACAGAGCAGCACACTCGCGCACACACACATACACTCACACATAGTGAGTGTCTGGCAAAGGATGGGTCATCTTTGGGCCGACAAGCAAACAAGAACGCATCAGTTCACTCAGTTATTCACACCAAGACACACACACATATAGACACAGCAAACCCAAACAGTCATTTTTTCTCTCTCCGGTTTCTCCCTCTAAATCAATCAAACTGAATTACAGCACCCCTCCAGCCACGCCGACAGGAAGTGAGCGTGGCGGTGGGCGGGCCGGTGGTGTCTATGTTTAGCCGGCCTGGCAGCAGAGGAGGAGGAGGGATTTAGCGCTCTCTCTGCCAACCTAGCCAATCCCATTAGGGTTCAAAACCTGCAGGAGGCACGGACCCCTATCAGACAATTAGATATCAATGACTCCCCCTAATGGATTTAACCTAATGAATCACCTGGCATAAACCGCACTGGTTTCTTTTCAAGTCATACCAGAACTGTAGGAGTCTGAATAGAATAAGGAACCACCCTGTGTTTTGTTCTTCATCATTCGATGTTCTGGGAGGAGACGAGAGCGGTAAAATCCAGCCTCAGGTCAAAGTCAGAATATCTGGTCCTCGTTTGAGGGATTTATAACATCTTGTCGAACCATGTCATGTGTTTTCATATTTCTACATGTTTTGTTTCACATCAACCCATGTCCACCATTCAAGGGTCTAATACATAGCAGATGTACAGTGGATCAGTGGTTGTCGTCTGTTTAACCATCTTTACATGTTCTCAGGACTTTAGACTTCTTATTTGTAAAAACCAAGTAAAGGATTTCCACTGTCATGTTTTCAAAGGTACTGTTCTCAAAACAGAAAAAAAACCATTCAAGATCAATGAACTTAAAACCAGGAGGATAAATTGTTTGCCTTCAACCACAGACTCCACACCTCAAGAAATTCTACAAGCGCCTCTTTGTGGATCGATTCATTTAAAGAAAGAGAGAGAGAAAGAGAGAGAGAGAGAGGGAGTGAGTACACAGTCGTGGGAGGTCGGTTCCTGACCCACGGTAAGCGCTTCTCACGGTTCTCCTGTGTTCCTTGATAAACGAGTAGCCACTGTGGGAGGTAGATGAATCCCCATAGCTCCAGGTTTCCCTAGCTGTACTGAACCACAGAGTCCCAGAGCCCTTGTTGCTGTTACTGAGCCCTCCTGCTTACCTTGAAAAGGAGGAGCAAAAAGTTAGGCCCCTTGTAAAACAACACTACTCCGCTACCGTGTGTGTTTAACGAGCGTGAACGTGTGCATACCGTATGTGTGTGCTTTTGTGTGCGCTTTGTTTTTTGTGCTTGTTCTTCCAGACATGTCTCTTTCTTTGTCTCCGGGCCTCACAGCAGAATCCCTGGGAAGATAAATGCTACACTTCCTGACACCGAACACACTTTGCATCTTTCCTGCTGTCCAAGTGAGAACTCCCACTCAGGAAAGATGAGGAGGGGGAATGTATTTAACAGCCCATTTGGCATTCCTGCGAGCGACTTGTAACTTAGAGATTGAATAGCCTCTGGGATGGTTCAGGCAGCTCATCACCCACTGTTCAACCGCTTTAGAGGAACTCCTTCCTATCTGAGTGTTAAAAAGACTTCGAACTTGTTACGGCGAGATAACTCGTGTCTGCATCCTTTCGTTCCCGGGGTTGTTTCACCTTGACATCTCAGTCGCAGATCCTGCAAATGAACGTTGCTCACAATCACCTTTCATACATGTCACAGGTCATGTCACAGGTCGTCTAGCCCTTTTTTGGTCCTCGGAAAAAAGAGCAGTCTTTGATTTGATTCTATTGTTATTTTCGTTCCCCCTCTTCTTCTGGCCTCTCCTCTTTTGCTCGGTGGGGGAAGGCCTCTGCTTGCTGCCTGCGTCGGGCCTGTGAGTTGGGAGCTCTCTCGCTCTACTTTCTCCTCTCTCCCCCACTGCCTGCCAATTTTCCTGACAGGCGAAGCTGAATTTACAGACGGAGGGAAAAAAAAGGAGTCAGGGGGCTGTTGAAGAGTTGCGCCAGACCGTCGAGCTTCTCCGACGTGACCCCGCTCTCTCTAACCTGGCCTCCTCTCTCCATCCGCTCCCTCTCTTTCCTCTCCTCCCTCTCTGTTGCAGCGAAGCGGGTTTTATCATCTGTGATAAAGCACCGACAGTCTGGCAAGAATCAACCCTGGATGGTTATTACATTAGGTCAGTGCCTTCTAATGGAGACAGTCCGGCACACCCTGTCAGTGCCACAGGGCTACAGGGGCGGCGGATACAGAATCCCTGTACTCCCTCTCACACACAAACACACACGCGCACACATACGCACTCACAAACACACACGCGCACACATACGCACTCACAAACACACACGCGCGCGCACACACACACACATGCACACACACGAGCGAAAAGAGGTTCAACTTGATCAGAAAGCTATTAAGGACCTTAGTGCGCGCCATTTATTTGACTTGATGTCATTTGAAAAAAATTTGCAATGATCCATGTCTGCATGCCACGCACACAGCCCTGTCGTATTCAATTTTTTGGGGGGCCTGCAAAAATCTGTTCGACGAAACGGTCACTCTACTGGTTGTCTGTCTGTGTGTGTGCTTTTGTGTGCATGTGTGACACGGATTCCACACGAACTTCACACACACCTCCAAGGTCATTCACAAGGTCCTCCCTGATGTTATTTACAATACCACAATAGTGCAGCTTCGCTCTCATTCCTCCGAGCGACAGATTGTTTCATTTGAGAGGAGTCTGTTTCCGGGTCTGATAGAAGCACACTGCTCAGGTAACGACGTCAACTGCCAGCTCACCTGGGGCCTACAATTAGCGTTGAGCAGATGTTGTGCTTTCTGCGCCGCGGCAACTCAACACGCCATGGACACGGCCTGTCAGCTCCTGATATCAAACACCCAGAGAATAAGGCATCCCTGTCCCTTCTGCTTGTCCTATTTCCATATCTGCCTGCTCTGTTGTGCAAAGTAAATACACTCATACGTACAGGAGGACACAGACAAACGTCATTCGCCATCCATTGATACCAACCACTCAAAGGTCCAGACACCTAAGTCATTCATTGGTCTTCAACCTTGCACGGAAAGGGGAATGACTGCCTCCGCCAACGCGCACACACACACACACACACCAGCTCCCACCACCCTCAGTCCAAATGGCTTGTTGACCCCCCCTGTGGAGAAAAGACAGGCAGTGGCCCCCAGGTGACCCTGGCCAGCACTACCTCGGTGACACCGGGCCACCTCTGATGAGGACTAGTGGCCGTGTGTGTGATGTGAATCACAGAGAAGTGCTTTAACTGGCCACGGCGCTGGACTCCCACCACCGTCATGATTATTAGGAGAGTCAGGGAGAGAGCTGGGCAGATGGTCTCTCTGGAGGGATTCCCTATTAGGATGCAGCTGTCACCAGTGAAGACCATCTACCTGAAATAATGCATTTCCTTTCTCAACAGCCCCTCTGACTGTAAGGTAACGACAAAATTGTAGTCGAAGTTCCGCTGTTTTTCTATCGGCTGATTAAAGCCGGTATCTGTCTATCCATTTGTGATTTATAGATTTAGGCCTCCAAAAGGGGATTGGGGGGCTGGTGATTATGGGATGCTGTGTCGTGTTGCTGGTTCCCTGAGGGCGCCAATCAACTGCTCACTGCCAGTCTCCCCCCGATTGTCTGTCTCCATTAGTTAAGTCCATCTGTACTTTCTGCTTAATGAAATGGCTGGAATCTAGAGGTGCACACTGACTAGGATGGCGCAACGGTTGTGTTTCAGCCACAAAGCACACACAGCAATCCACAACCATGCAAGATGATCACAGATCGTTTCAAGGTGTTTGTGCTCACGCTGTATAATCCCATGTACAGTATGAATCCGTCTCCACCAGATGTTGCTGTGTACATTTCTTCAAAGGACAGCACGGCACAAGGAGGGAACACCAAAGAACATGTCTCAGCCCACTTAAAATCGTACCTGGAGGCCAAATGTGTATGTGTGTTTTTTATGCGGTGTGTGAGCGTAAACCTGCCTCTCTACTCTCTGTGAAAATGTTATTTTTTCTGTCGAGGGAGTGAAGGTGCGTATCAGTTTGGAGGTAGAAAACACGGTGCTGGTGTACCAAAACAAACAGGATCAATCTCACCAGCAGAGGCAGCGGAGCGGAGAGAAGCAAGATAGCAGCCGTAGGCCCATCCCCGGACGTCTCTCTCCCTAATCAGACAGCCTTCTTAAAACCATGGGTTACTTTCATCCAGGCAGAGAGGGTGTGCGTGTCATGGTGTGGGGGGGGGGGGGGGTAGTGGTCTGAAATAATGGAAAAGAAGGTTTTGTTATCATTTTTTCTTTGTTTTCTTCACTGGAGCTGACAGGTGTTATTTGTGTCGGCCACGCGCAGCGCGTGTTGCGCAAACAAATGACAAACTCTCCATTTCTTGGATATTTGAGTGTCTGTATGAACGTTATCACAATAACAAAAAACTCAGCCAAGCCAAACTACCCAACTGTAGGTCTTTGTTCAACTTTTCCACCGGATGTGTGCTGAGATTCTCCGTGCCACGGTACATCGGTATATGCATCAACTAGCTCCCCCTGGAGATGCTCTCCACGGTGACCTCTCTCTCTCTCCCTCTGTAGATTAAGTACACTCCAGCGAGAAGTGCGGTCAAGATGATAATTGTTATCCTCTGAGCGGTCTGAAGGGCTGACTAATATACAGGTTGGATTCTGAGCAGTGCTGAGGGGTCATTTCCTTGGCTTTTCATCTACTCGTGCAGATGATCAGATACATGTACGCTAATGAAGCTCGGCGGCCAACAAGGAGAGATGTGCTGTAGGCCCAGCTGTTGTTTTGATGTTTAAGGCCTCATCTAAAGCTTCACAGGCAACATCACTTGGAAAAGAGCATTACTGCGGCACCGGAGACCGCGAAGGATATGTATCTGTGTCGTACACGGCTACAGTCTCTTTCACCTGGAGATGAAACACGAAAGAGAAGGGCTGTTGCTGAAAAAAGGGCTCATCATCGCCATCACGGCTCTCATCTAATGCCCCCCCCCCACCTTCCCCCCCCCCCCCCCATCGGTGGCCTCCTCTCCAAACTCATTTTCATTACCTCGAGAGTTCTCTAAACATGCTCGGCGCAATCAACGGCGATCAAAACAGCTTTGAAAAGCTGTCCAATAGCCTCTCGGCAGCTCTCTCGACAACTTAAAAGCAACTTCTTAGTCAAAGGATTTTGTTTCAAAACATCACGCTTTTAAATGGTCTCATTGAGTCCTTCCATTTCCTTAAAACCTTGTAATGCTTTCAGTCTGAAATGGGGAACTGATTAATGAAAAGTCAAAAAGGATAGAATACATTTTTCCCGTCCAATCTTTCCCGAAGCTTGTTTTTGTTCTTGTAGTGCACATCCTTTATACCGGATGTGTAGGTGTATATCCTTTTATATTTTGACTCTAAAAAACATGCTTTTGTTTGACTTGCTTTTGGAGTGTGGCTGTGGTATGCGTGCGTGTGTTTGTCTGTGTGTGTGTGTGGGGGGTACAGATTGTGTAATGCTCTATCCGGTTAAGTTTACTATAAAACATGTTGTATTTATGTTCATGTACTTGATTTTGTTTCCCAGCAGTAGAAGATAAAGCGAACAACATTCTCCATTTGTACAAGTCATTCATGTCAACAAGCAAGGGGAGAGTTTCTGAGAAGCAGAGCTGGTACGAGGGTGGACAAAGGGTGAAGCAGGGGGCAGCATGTTGTCTTCCTGTTCTAGTCCTTTCTCCAACATGTGATGACCCCAAGTCCCTTGGCAGGGGGCTGGGTCGCCAGGGCAACCCCCCCTTCATTACCCATAAGTCTCGGAGTCGGACTACAATATCTCATTGTGAAGGCAAAGGTCAAATTCTCCATTCTCCTCGTGAATGCACATGTGTGCTATGTCTTTCGCCCACAATGCTCTTTTTATTCAGCAGTACTTGGAAGATAGATCATCTACGTTAGAGAGAAACTAACTTTAGAAAGAAAGAGATACTGACAACATAAATACAACAGTACAATAACAAGTCATTCTGTGGATATCATTGTTTGTATTTGATCACTTTTGATCATATGGCACATTGTTTGATTCCAGTTGCTTTACTTTTTGTTTCCTGGATGTAACTGCAAATTTTACAAGATCACCCCCGGTGATCAGAAAATGAGCCACTTATGTGATATTCAAGTTTTAATTTGTGTCTTTACCTCTTTTGAATTGTGACACCTTTTCAACACCCAGTTGTCTACAGCAGGACAAGCACTCTGAAAGAGTCTCTTGTGATCTGCTTGCTGAGAGAAAGTCTGACCTGAGCAGACAGGGTTGTGGAAGCTGAGGACATAATGGAGGCCAGGTTTGTGGGCTCCAGGCACTGGTCTCCACACGGTATCAATGTCTGCCTGGATGCCTGGCAGCACCAGCTCACTGCAGACCCCCCCCCCCTCCCCACACACACACACCCCATGCCCCCCCCCCCCACCTCCAGAATCCCCTCAATCTCCGCAAGCTATCCAAAGCAAATAAAACAATGTTCAATTTGAGTCGACCTGTCCTACCCCCCGTTCTCCCTCCTTACTCCCCTCGAGGACGAACCAAAAAAAAGGTTGACTTTTCTTTTTTCCCCCCATCAGCACAAAATTCTAAAATAACCAACCTTGCTGTAAAAATAAAAAATAACATTTGAGAGGGAGATGAAAGGAAAACGGTGGAACATCTGGCCAGCAGACCCAGGCAGGTTAAGGTAAACAGCCAGGCCTTTTATGGAGGTGCTCAAGCCCTCTCGCAGATTCCAAGGTATGATGTGGAACACCTTCAAAGGAGCGTGGGGCCAGAACATCTTGTGTTCATTTACCTCGTAACCAGGACAACACTCCTCTTCAAATAGTTCTCTTGGCTTAATATACTCCCGCAAAGGAGAAGATACAACACACACACATGAACCTGAGAAACACGCACGCTGCTATAGAAGGGGCCGTGTAAAAATACACTCTCACGCTAACTATACACATACACATGCCCCCCCCCCCCCGCCCTCCCACACACACACACGCACAGTCACACCTACTCTGATTTTTTCAGACCAGCACCACATATTTGAGCAGTGACCTTCTGGGGAAGTAGGGAGGGGGTAGATTAATTAGTTCATGGCCGGCTCTGAAGCCAAGCGGCACGCCAAAGCCACACGTCAATTCCTAGAACATCTGGCACTGGGCATCTGGCACCATACATCAAACCAGCTCCTCCATGTCCCTCTCTCATGTTGCCTTATCAAACTAGCTTCTCCTAAAACTAACATTTGCTTGAAAGGGTAACGTGAGAAAAGGAGCAGAAGCTAGCTGGAGGCTTCTGGGTTCCGAGTCCCAGAACCAGTTTATCCGACCAGGCCTGAACAAGATCCCTCCCTCAACATCCACCTCCTTCCTTGTGACAGGGGGGGAATGTTGGGCGGCATTCCTGGTGCAGGCAAGTTTCAGACCCCCCCTCCCCCCGCCCTCTGTTTGTGTTCAACAATCACGCAAATACACTCACATACTACACAGACACACACACACACACACACTCATTTGGTCCAGTCGATGAGGATGAGATGACCAGGGAAGTTGTTGCTACCCCTCCAGGACCCTCCGCAGGCTCCAATGAACAGTCTACCACCAGCCCTGTAGCCAATGAGAGGCCTGCAGGCGCTAGCTGTCACAACGGCATGGACAAGATCTCCATGCTGAGAGGAAGAGCCGGCCTGTTCCTGATCACAGCCCGGCAGCACACAGTCTACACACACAGTCTACACACACACAGACTACACATACACAGTCTACACGCACAGTCTACAGACAGTCTACACACAGTCTACACACACACAGTCTACACACAGTCTACACACAGTCTACACACACACAGTCCACACACACAGACTACACACACACAGACTACACACACACAGACTACACACACAGTCTACACACACAGTCCACACACACACAGTCCACACACACAGACTACACACAGAGACTACACACACACACACTACACACAGACTACACACAGACTACACACACACTTCACACAGAGACTACACACACACACACTACACACAGACTACACACACACACACAGGCTGTCAATCTGGGTCATCCAGTATCTGTATCCACAGCTGGCCTCCTCCTCTACTACATACCAACCAGCAGAGCCCCACCAGCATGGAGCATTTTGTCCCCACCCAACCCCAACTACATTCCTGTCCTCTGACACCATGTGGAGCCCCACACCGCTGGGGAGAGAAGATGCTGCTGGTGAAGAGCTGCCATGTTCTCTGTCACAAAGCAGCATGGCAGACTCTCTTCCCTGCTGTGTGTGTGTGCGCGCGTGTGTGTGTGTGTGTAGTTCTAGGTAGTCAGCAACTGTAATTGAATGATATTGTGCGGGATGAATTAGATCAGATCTTGTGTTTATTTTTCTGTCAGTTTAAATTATTGGTCTGCTTTGAGCAAAGACGTACACACACAGACATGTGCCTGCAAACAAACTCTCTCTCACTCACACACACACACACACACACAGACAGACAGGCATGTGCCTGCAAACACACTCTCTCAAACCGGTAGGAGTAAACAGTATTTAGAAAGAGAAGAAGAAGAAAAAAATGCAACTAAATCTATGTTTTGTTGTGTTTCATTCAAAATCTCACAATAGTAGCTTTTCCTCAAGGAAATGTCTTTGACGGATTATTCAGATTGTTCCAAAGATAATTCCATCAGCATTTCGATGGCAAGCACGTAAAAAAAACCCCCATCATAACAAGATGTTAAACAAAATCTCAAGGCCAGTGTTAGAAGAGACGATGTCTTAGTATAGGAACATCTTTTATAAAACAGTAATTATGTTTCACATGAATCATCCGATATTCCTTAGAAGAGATGATGTTTACAGTCCGCTCCAAATCCGATTATGTGAAGTTTATTGTGTTTCTTTGTGTGTCTGTCTTTCTTTCTCTATTTCTCATTTTCTCCCTGCATTTATTTTCCTCTATCTCCCTCTCTCCCCCTATCAGTCTCTCTTCCTCCCTCTCGCTCTTGCTCTCCCTTGTGTTGTGTGTGTGCGTCTGGGTGCGTGCGTGCGTGTATTTGTGTGCTTGGGGAATCGGTAAAAGCCGCTTGGGAGGGGATTGCTGAGGGGATTTTTTCTCATGTACCGTTCTACAGGAAAGGGGGTAGAATCCAACTGTTATTGTGTAGGAATGGCCTGCAGCTTTTTGTCTGTCTCCTGTTTGCTGGGTAAGGGGAGGTTTTGCTATACTAAGCAGGCTATGGATCCTTTCCCCACCAATCCTCCAGTAATCCTAATAATCCAAGCTTGCGTTCTCATTCCTCTGTAATAGGTGCCAGATGCTGATAGCCCGGATAAACAGCAAACCTGTGTTTTCATCCAAGGAAAATAAAACGTTGGGGGCCACAGGAATTTGCATGCTGTTCTTGAAGCATGTGAACACACACACACACACATACCTACACAGGGCGTAGAATATCTGCCTGCCCACCAAGACAGTGGGAGACATCCTGGAGACAAATGTTGTACACAAGCCACACGCACGCATGTCCCACTCTTTCATGCACGTTCACCAAATGCAGAGAAACGGAAGCAATGTATCCTTAACGCAGGGAATTAACGTCAGCACATCTCTCTCTCTCACACACACACACCCATGCACACACACGCACCAAGGCAGACACACACTCACATCCACTCAAAGGTTCTACAACCTCCTTGCACAAGTCCCTGTTTCAAGGGAATTTCTGCAGCTATTGGGGCTGTACACATCATGTTTTTTCTACTGGCACTCGGTGGAGTGGGGTATGGAGGGGGGTGGGTGGGGGGAAAGGGGGGGCAGGGAGAGGAGAGAGAGAGAGAGAGAGAGAGAGAGAGAGAGAGAGAGAGAGAGAGAGAGAGAGAGAGAGAGAGAGAGAGAGAGAAAGGTGTGGTGCAGCGTATTGTTCAAACCCCATGTACTGAAGGCTCCAGGCTTCTTGCACAGATTGCTTTTTCCCACTCGGCAGAGACCCAGGTGGTATGGGGTGGAGAGGGTGGATTGTGACTGGCCTATCGTGCCACGGAGCCCAGACGCAGGGAGTTGAGCTGGCTCTCCTCTGGGTCTGCTGGGAGAGCTCCCCGCACGTCTCGTTTGATGCTCCCATGCATGCTGCAGGAGAGGGGAGCGACAACAAGTCAAGCCCACCATCTAAATTAATTTAATTTGATACCGTTTGAGGCATTGTGGAACAATGGCAGCAGGATATGAAGAGCCAAATATGTGTTGACGTAGTTCTTGAAAAGAACCTGTATTCAGGTGGCACGTAGGATTTGGGTGCTCTGCAAGGCCAAATTCACAAAACAGACATCACAGGATGTATTTGTGAAAGTACACAGACTATTGTTCTGTATATCTGAGTACAGTCAATCTGTATATTTTTCCCCTGGTAAATTCTAATGCAGCATATTAATGTTTTCTGAGAGGCCAACAAAAAACTGTTCTGGTTTCACTTTTACCTTAGCCTTTCAATAGAGACGATGTTCTTCCTCGTGTTTACTCCAGGCTATGATGTGTGCTGTCCTTCACTGTGATATTACAGGAAATATATGAAGGCGCTGTTGCAGTGGGAGTTTGTCGATCCTACTGTAAGTTCTCCTCTACTGTTATTGATTTTAGTTTTCTTTCCTTTATTTTTCTTTCTCCACCTTTGTCCTTTTTCTCTTTGGCTTTTATTATGAGTTTTCTCTGACTTTCCTGTGAGCTCCAAAGTGTCATCTCCAAAGGCTGAGGCTAAAGACTCTAATCTCGGTCACAAGTTATACCAGTCCTTGAGCCTTCCCACCTACATTCACTGTTCTGTACATGGTTATCAGATTGACATCAGTGAAAACATCATCATTCCATTGCGTTCGGAAAGCTCGTAAACGACAATGGCCACAATGACGGTAACGGCATTGACAATGACCTTGATGGTGATGGTATCAGTGTGGTTGATGGCGGAAGATGCGGCGGTGATGGCACCAGCGATGGTGCCGATGACAGAGAAAGGGTAATACAATGACTCTCCCTTTGACAAATGATCCTCTGGCTCCATTCTATGCTAAAGAGCGCTCTCCTGCCAGGCCCCTGTTTAACAGACAGCAGTATACCTCCCTCCTCCTCCTCCTCCACCCTGGAGACACCAGGAGCCCTACCAGGGAAGGGATCGATCATAGTAATGGCTTCCCCCTGTGGCGACTGAAGCCAGAGGCAGGTGACACATCGCCCCATCGCAGTGAACACAACGCTCCATCACGGCTGACAATGGTTGCCACAGCCCCGGACCAATCAGCTCCCTTGGCCATTTAATCCTTTTAGCCAATCAGCTCTCACATCCCCCAATCAACAGAGCCCATTCGCTCGGACTTGATTTCATCGCCCCAACGAGCTAACCTATCAGTTTCCATCCCTCCATGTCTCAACCCTATTCGGAGGATGAAGACCTGCATGAAAATTTCAGCCGCTCAATAGATAATTCATACACAAAAGATCCCTTGTGCTTTCTTCTCCCTCTGGTCTATTCCACAGTGTTCCTAACGGCTGTCAGCGACCATATAGCTTCAGCCTCTGACCGACAGACTCCATCTCAGCCTGTAGGCTTTGATCCTGTCCCAGCCTCCCTGCACTCTATCAATCCAGTCACTCTCCCGGGCTCTCCCCGGCTCGTGGCTCCTCTGCTCTGCAGTTGTCCCCCTGGTCCTGGGTTCAAATCAGGCTGAGTAATGGTTCTCTCCATCAACCTGGGTTCAGCTGCCAGGGAGCCAGAAGGCTAGTGGGCCCACGAGGCTAGGAGGGCGCTCATGGTTATGGGGGGGGGTTGCTGTTCGCAGGCTAGTTAGTTTAGGTGTTGGTGGGCTGAGACCAGAGGGCTTCCAAAGGTCATTGGGACGGATGGGTCACGAGAGCTCCATCGCTGGTGCAGACAGACTGTGGGTTCCCATGGGCTTTCACAGAGCGTTGTCATGGTTCTTCAGGGCAGATGCTCCTCATGGATGAATGGCATTTTAGAGGTAGAGCACTGGAGGGTGGTGTCACCTTACTGATCCGCTCTCAGAAACAACATCCATGTTGGAGAACTTTCTGGAAAATCTGTTTCGCTTCCAGCTGCCACCACAAGCCCTTTTAGCCGGTACCAGACAGGTGCTATTTTAAGGATTTTCTCACAACCAAGGAGATAACCTTAAATTGATATTCTGAAGTGTAGAAAACCGTTTGTTCAGATCATCCACTCCCGAGATCTCTGAATTCTCCAAGGTGTCTGACAGAGACATGAACAACACATGATTGAGATGTTTGCTAAATCCTAGATACACAGTGAGTCAAATCTAAACCCCCTCACGTTCTGTTTCAGATCCTGTCAGACATAAACCAAGGCCATGACTAGGCGAGCTGTTTTCTGACCTGAGTTTAACATCCCATGCGTCGCCCTCCTTTCACAGTGGAGGACAATGGACGCCCCCTTCAGGCAGGGATGTGTAACCGCATGAGTCAGGCAAACAGCTGCTCTTTGTTAGGCATAGTCAGTGTGCATGTCACACCAATGCTGGATGTGTGGGGCTGGATGACCTGCTTGTCCGGCAAAGGGAGGGGTTTTGGAGTGTGTGTGTGTGTGGGGGGGGGGGGGGAGGAAGCGGATGCTTGAGCACGTGGGTGAACATTTCTTTCATTCTGTTTGTATTAGCATTTCTCACACATCGATTTTTTGTCTCATTAATTGGCGATTTGTTCCCCAGCCGTTTTTGAATGATTACAGTGATGGCCCTTTAGAAACACGATGAAGGCTGGAAAAGCGATTAACCCCCTTCATCTTCAATCCGACATGTCAAGACAAGATGTAGACAGATTCCCAGATTATTAAGATAATCAGGGTAATCGTTATTGGCAATTTACAAGATGAAACATATTTGACTGAAACACATCAGCCAGTCTGACAGAAAGCAGCCTGTATTTAAGATGGAGCTGTTTCACTGACTGTTGACTGCAAACAAAACTGTTGATTCTTCTTGGGGAAAATAAATGAGCTCATTTGTACTTGAAAGCTTTTTTTTCAAGAGTCATAAATTACTAATGTACAACAAAGCTGCTGTTTATGCTTTTACCCACGTGGGATTGTTATGTGTTATATTGTTAAATTGGGCCATACTTTTCAGAAAGCGTTCTCAAAACGGGAATCCACAATGGGGATGAAGATTATGCACATTCTCAATAATGAGAATTTGTTTTGTATTGTTTGCACCATGCATTCTAAGACACTATTCTGCTATTTGTATCTATCTATATAATGACTATACAGTCTATGCAAAAACGATTAAAAGTGTAAAATCATCAGGGCAAATATAGGGTGAGCCTAAAAGGTTTCTTATATAATTATGTGATAACTCAGGCAAATGCTTTCTAAATGCACAAATTGCAGTTTTGCATCATGATTCTTTCATTGATGATTCATTAAAACATAACAGTTGAATTCGTATGTGCATAATGATTATGTTCTGCTGGCTCTTTAAAAGCTGGAGCGTGGACATGGCTGCTCACAACATCGCCATGGCAGCCAAGAGCTCCTGAGATAAATCCCTCTCGCTAATCAATGAGGGTCCTCTGCCAGGGCCGTATCCCACGCCCACACCAGCCTCTCACCACATCGTCCCCCCTGTCGAAATCCATCACTGATCACAAATCATGAAGTCCTGCACCCCCCCCCCCCCGCCCTTTCCCCTCATCATCCCCCCCCCTACCCCTCGTGGAGACTCCCCAGCACCCCGCCGTCCTCCCATATGTCCCGAGACACACCCGACCCCCCCCCCCCCCCAAGTCTAATAAAGTCCGTACAGTGACACGGCAGACAGTCCCTTGTCTGGAAAAGCTCCCTGCTCTCAGTCATAAATGATTTATGTGAGAGTGGTTCAGCCTTGTCTTAGCTTTTTTTTTCTTTCGATTTCGTCCTTTTTTTCCCCCTCTCCATCGTTTTGAGGGGCGTAATTAAAACCCTGGGAGCCTTGTGACTGTGCTCCAAATGAATGTCCCCTGGCACATCTCCATCTGTGGACCAGTCACACGTCCTTCTCTGCATTAGAGCCCAGCTGTGTAAACTGTCTGCCGGCCCCCCGCCCCAGCCTGGCAGAACACCATCCTCATTCCAAGCTCCTTTCCTTTCTTCTCCCTCAAACTTTAGCCCCCTTCATGAGCTATCAAACTGCTTTGTCCCTAGTCCTACCGGTCCTATGCCCAGACCCTTCACCCAGCAGCCGTGTCCCCATTTCCAAGCCCTGTTCCTAAACCGATTCATGTTCTTACCGCCCATCCCAGCCCCATCCCAGCCCCAGCCCCAGCCCCAGCCCCAGCCCCAGCCCCAGCCCCAGCCCCAGCCCCAGCCCCAGCCCCAGCCCCATCCCAGCCCCATCCCAGCCCCAGCCCCATCCCAGCCCCATCCCAGCTCCATCCCAGCTCCATCCCAGCTCCATCCCAGCCCCTTCCCCCTTCCTCGCAGAGATAGAGTGAAGAAAGAGAGAGAGAGAAAGAGAGAGAGAGAGAGAGAGAGAGAGAGAGAGAAGAGAGAGAGAGAGAGAGAAAGAGAGAGAGAGAGAGAGAGAGAGAGAGAGAGAGAGAGAGAGAGAGAGAGAGAGAGAGAGAGAAGCAGAGATCTCTCCAAATCTGTCTCAATATCTCACATCAGTTCTACTTTGCTGGGCTGATTTGCTCCTAATTTTGTCTCAAACAGCTCTCTCCGCTGTGATCTGGTTGATGCTAATGGCCGCCGCAGTGGAGACATTTGGGTGGATGAAAGGCTTTTACAGAAGCATGCAGGGGAAGATGGCCGACTTGTTAGTGCGATATCAAGCGAGAATGTGAGTTTGAAGTTTGTTTTCCCACATACTTCTCTTAGACAGGGTAGATATGAGAGGGCTTGTGACGGATGCTTCGGAGATTGTGACAACATATGCATGTGTCTGTTGGCAGCCAACGGTGCACAACCCAACAAACAGACAAATGGAGCACATGCTATGCAAGCAAAGTGAGAAATGGAAGGCCAATTTCGACTGCGTATATTCCATCACTCATGATAATGTACATGTTAACATGAAACTTCGACGAGTGATTGATTCACAATGTTCCGTGAAATGATGATAGGTTGTGCTGGGCTCAGACAGGAGAGGACATGTGCATGCTGAGCAGAAGCACGAGCAGAACCGCGGCCGTTGTTATACCGGCGCTCAGGCACGACGGGCCAAAAAGACCCTCCAAATGAGCATCACGACAGCAGTCAATCCCAGCATGCCCTAATAACATCAAATCCAGGGCCTCATCATTTGATGGGAGACGGGCCCTGTCTGCCAGCCTAGTCAGAGAGCTTGTTTTGCCTCACGGTCCATCCCATTTAACGGGCGTCTGGCTCCAAGCGTGCAAGATACGGCCGATCCAATTTGGGCCACGCTCAATCAACCTAATTCTACGGGGGACACGGAGACAGGGTACTGCAATGTGTGCAGGAACGGAACGCTCGACAAAGCAGCTTTTAAAGGTCATGTTTTCGCTGCGTCTGTGCCCAGAAGACCCTTACAGAGGGGCACGGTTTACCAACACACGGTGTGAATTCATCAAAGCCATTCAAGTCTGGAGTGATTAATGTTGTTAAGTTGGGAGCAGCAAGTTTTGACGGCGCAAGCTGGGACTGTGGGAAAACTGTGGTGTGGCTAAATCCCCACATGGCCTATTTATAGATTCAGCAACTGAAGAAGTAGTTCAGAATGTCTCTCGAATCAACAAATTGATTGGGCTTGGAATAAAGAAGCGCAGTCTGCAGACCCCTCTGGTCACCTCATGTCTTTATCGATAGATACATACTGTAGTTGCCACAGTGGTGAATTTTGAACAATATGTGCAATATATGCAAGGCAACAAACTTTACTTCACTCCCCCTCTCAATATGTTCATCATTCTCCTGGAGAGCCCGGTATCATACTTCTGACTCTGCAATACAAGAAGCCAATTATATTGTCAGCATGGGACCTACGCTTGACATCGCATGTCCTGATGGCCTAATGGAATAAAGAAGGTTTCTCACACACTCCTGCTGTGTCCTTGACACTTTGAAATGTCTACTTTGCAATTTCTGTAATTTTGGTGAGGAAGGGGGGGGGGGGGTACAGAGATACCACAGTGTGGACTGAACTCCACAGGGGGGAGATTTTAGGCAGCCAATCTCAAGATGCGATCCAGGTTTGGGGCACCAGTCACTAACCAGTGAGGTAAACAAACAAGTATTGTGTTCTTCGAAGCTGTTGTCCCATCACCACAGTCACTATGCATGTGGTGTATTTCATATGGTAATATTTGCCTTCCTACTTTCTTCACTTTGGATAAAGTGTCACCTATGGGTGACCACTGATGTTAGCAATGAATCTGACCATTAATTGGAAGATGCCACCAAACCAAGCTGCTCCACAGGCCAGCCTCTTAGGGGAAGATCTCAGTGGAAGTACACACTGGGCCGCATGGATCTCAGAGGGGTCGGCGCAAAGGCAGAGAAGAAGACAAGCTTCACGGAGTTCCGTGCCTTGTCATCAACTCCCAGACCCCCAGACGTTTACAGGAGTCAGGAATGGTTGTTATAAATGTACAACACACAGTTGTAAAGTGAGTGCCAAGTCGTGTTTGATGATGGGGGGGCTCCGACTGCCTTGTTCTAATGAGCTCTCCCCCAACCACCAGATGTGATGGAGCCAGTGCTCTGTGAAGTTAACATCTGCACATAATTGGATATTGTAGCTATTGTGGAAAACATGTTGAGGGGGCCCCTTTTCACTGTTAGAACTCATTATCAATGTTTATGTTAATGGTTTCGCCCAACCAAGGTTGTTCTGGATGCTAGCCCCGTTTTCCAGATTGAAGCAGTTTTGCAGATTTTGTTTTGTTCTGTTTACAAGAAAAGGGTTTCAACCCCTTGACTATTTCTTCCCGGGTTTTGGAGGTCTCTGGTGTGTGAGCAGTCGGTTCCACTATTCCACAGTGACAGGCAAACTTGTTTCTTGGCAAACAAGGACTGAGAGACAGCTTTAGTCACTTAGTGATTTGACACATCACCTGTCACACACAGATGTTAGACTTAATATGCACTGTCAAAGAAAAACCTGTCTGCCTGTCTGCTGCTGCTGCTTGTCTTCATACACTGTGCTCAATACATCATTTTTATCATCCTCCTGAGAAACGTCAAGGTTTATCTGACATCAAATCAGCAGTTCTATTCCATTTGTAACTGATGTTAAATGTACCTCAGTCATTTGTACAAGCATGGGTGTTTTAAGTAGTTAGGTTTTTAAGTATATTTTATCATCACATACTGTAGGCTACTTTTTTAAATGTATCCCAGTATTAATCAGACTTAGACGCAGTGAAAACTTTTTTGCAGAGGTGGGTGTCCTGTGGAGAGAAGCCTGGAGCAGCTGGAATACATCTCTCCTTTCATGTCAGACATCCCCTTAGATGACCTGCTTCTGCTTGATATTATTCTGAGCAAGATTGAATAATTGAGAACACATTGCGAAAAGGGAAAAATCGACACGTCCCTTTCTCTCCCTCTGAAATCCTTTCCATCTTACATAATCAGTTAGCCTGGCTCTGCCCTCCTACGTACTTCCGCTCAATTTTCATTGTGCTTCTGTACTGTGTCTGGGCTTGAGGTATATTGGTCAGATGTCTCCGGTAAACATTTTACCGGTCCAATCAGCGAACAGAGGGAGTGGCTGTGAACGATAACGTTGATGTCGTGCGCTAGTTTGAGTTGTTGTTTTGTAATGGCGGCGGAGAAAGATGCGAGCAAAGCCATTCGGTCCTTTGTGGCAACGCTGCCGAATATTCAGAAGTTAAAGCCGGAGCAAGAACAATCTTTGATCCCCATGGGGTTCGTTTGATTTTCCAGCTAAGGCGAACACTAGTGATTGGTTATGCCAGATCCAGAGTGGCTCTGGGCAGATCCAATAGTTGTAAACTTTAACAGAGTACCCGCCTTCAAGGAAGTTAACGCTTGTCAATGGATTGAGCCCAGACTCTCTGTACAAATGCAATGTAAGAGAGTCTGGTTAGGACCAGGCTAATAATCAGTGGGCATCTGGGCAAATGTGTGTGTGTGTGGTTTGGATGCCTCCTACAGAGATTCCATCTAGTTTGCACTGGGTGAGGTGGATCAGCAGAAGATGTTTACTGAACATGTCTGAGTGTGTGTGTGTGTGTGGGGGGGGGGGGGGCGTCTGGTGGTGTAAAGGTCTCAGATTGCTGTCTGCTTGTGTGTAGAAAGCCCTGGCTGTGCGGGTCCCTGCTGGGGAATGGCCCCTTCTTCTTTCGGTGGGGTAATTTGTAACAGTGTTACTATAGACATCCACTTCTCAGGGATATGCATAGATTGTACTGCATAAATTGGCGTAACCTGACTCGTCAGATAGTTTGTTACACATACCCATCTGGGAAGTCGTCCTTGGAAACTGTTTGGAAAACAGCAGGCACTTAAAAAAAATCTATATTTGGTAGATTTGGTGATTGTATATCTATAATCTCTTTCAGTTCTCTTCTGAGGTTGAGGTACAGGATGGAAATGCTATTCAAATAGAGCTTCGGTGGAAAAGACATTGAATATGTTTAAGGCCTTGAAGCTTTGAGTTGTGTGGGTGACAACTCTTGTAATGATTAAAATGGCAGTGTTATTGAACAGAAAAAGAGTCCAACCCTGGGTGTTAATTGGTTTTGTGGTTACAGAAGGTTTCAATGGAGAAATTGAAAAAAAAAAACGGAATATTCTTCTGCTCGGCAATGCGTCGTTTATCCATGATAGCACCGATACGCTCAAAGACATGCAGCACAGCCATGGACCGCTTTGTGAACACTTAATGAACACAAGTTTATTTCACTTGACACGACCTTGCATGAAGAAGGACACCACTTGCCAGTATGTTAGCCTGCTTCAGAGACTCTAATCCCACAGTAACTCACTAAGCGATAACAAACATGGCGTGTGATCAAACTACACTTCAGCGGATGGAGAGGCGTGTGTTTAGATTTACAGAGATTTACTGGGTGACTCTGGGGAGGAGGAATGAATAGCAGAGACAGGAGGTCAAACAGCAACACCAGCGAAAAAGCAGAGATATCCCCCATGATGTCTTACTCGTCATGCAACTTAGAGTATATTCTATGAATCGTTCTTACTGTGATATGAAATGGCATACACATGAACTGATTCTGGTCTGAACTGGAAAAATAACATCCAATCCTGGGTAACATCCTCCAAATGTTTTCAAATACTTTGCTTTAATCAAATTCTAAATGAAATAAACATGCAAATGGAGTGAAAGCCATTTGTTATTGCCTCCCAGATCCCCCTTAGTTTATGCAACTAAGAGAGGATGACTTCTGAAAGACGTCACAGTTAGGGAATGACTTTCTGTGCTGGAAGCTTCGCCCGATCCCAACCATGTGATTTGAATTGATGTTGCGATCTGTGTTTGTTAATGTTTGGAAATGGATTCCAGTCCACCCGCGATGATAACCAGACAACACATCACTGCTCTGGGTCATGTTTTTCTCATTACCAAAACAAAACAGATATTGATTTGAGAAAAGGTGTTTTTCAGGAAAGTTGGGTCCCACGGATTGTTTATTATCTGCCACAGTCTCATACTGATCTGGGAGGTCGGTGTCAGACCTGCTAATTATGTTCAGCAACATGAGAGAAAATGAACATCTTACTTTACATTTTCACGACAACTCTCAACTAGGCCTCTGGCAGAAACGTTTTCTCGGATTGAAAAACTGGACGTGTGCCTTTCTGTTGGTCTGAAATCATTTAGTTCTTTGTGTTTGTTCTGTTGTTCTTGTAGCTGACTTAAACCTCGTAGACTGGACCGTAGGAAACTAAAAGAAGAGGAAATTGCTAGTATTGGAATGCTGCAGGAAATTTGTGGTTATCTCTGGAACCTTTCAAGCTACTGCTAAGTCAAAACATCCCATTATGTAATAGTAACCCCAATAACAGCAGCATTTGCTCCAGCATTTGTTTCATCCTAATGATAAACTGTATTTCTATACCTGTCAGAAGAAGCAAAAACCAAATATATTTACTAACAAACCAAATACGTTTCCAAACAATCCATCCAAGCATTTATATTTCCTTAGCTAGCTTTCAGCAACATTCTCAACCCAACATACATACATTTTACATATTATGCTCACTTGAACCAGAGCAAGATACAGAATTGTCTAATGTCCAGTACTGCATGGACTGTGTAGACCAGCCTGTGTTTGTGGTTTGTCTCTGACTGTTGACCCCATGTCTTCCCCCAGCCAGACCATCTCTGTCCCCGAGGCGTTTGATGGGGAGCGCTTGATTGATTTACCTCGGTTCCTCTGAGTGGAGGTCTGGCTGAGGGCGAGGAGGGCGAGGAGGGTGAGGAGGTGGAGGGGCTGAGGGTAAACACAGACATGATGAACCCTAGTCGGGAGGAGGAGGAGGAGGAGGGTGGGGGGGGGACCTGCCAGGGTAAGTACTAACGGAGGGGGCTCTGCTATCTGTGTGATCGCACCACCAACACACCAGTCTGACATAACCTTCCACACATCCTGCTTGAAAAAGCATACACTTTTCTCTCTGTTGCTTTGTGCTCGGAATGTGTTCACGGGCAGCTGTGTCAACAATAAGAGAGCCCTGTGAACGTTGAGCCTAGGTGCCGTGCCTTCCTCTGACTGGGTTTCTTGATGTCAAGAGGACAGGTTTGCAGTGCCGGCAGTGCCATCGTGTCTCACTGCTGTGAACTTGAAGTGGGTGTGCTGAATCCTGGCCTCCCGCACACTCTATCAGCCCGCCCACGCCCAACGCCCACCTGCAAATCTGTCACTGCCGCTATCAATGACAGGCACTTCTTTGCCATGGTGTGACTGTGAAGTGTATGTGTGTGTTGACAGAGAGAGAGAGCGAGAGCGAGAGAGAGAGAGAGAGAGAGAGAGAGAAAGAGAGAGAGAGAGAGAGAGAGAGAGAGAGAGAGAGAGAGAGAGAGAGAGAAAGAGGGAGAGAGAGAGAGAGAGAGAGAGAGAGAGAGAGAGAGAGAGAGAGAGAGAGAGAGAGAGAGAGAGAGAGAGAGAGAGAGAAAGAGGGAGAGAGAGGTGGATCGAGGTGACAGTTGGAAATGAGTTGACAAATGGAAGCGGATGAGAGGGTAAGGCATACTTTAACAAGTTTCATAATCTTAGGAGGTAATCCCATGTCAGTTGTCAGTCTGGCTGTCAGTTCTTCTTTACATAAATCATAATGATACACTTACAGTATGCGGTTGCCGATAGAGTTAAGCTACCATGGGCCAAGCTGCCAAAATACCAAGAACGCAGTGACCCAAAAGATTTCCAAGGGTAATTGATGAACCTCATTTTCCCTTTTCTCTCCTTTCCACCCTGCACGCAGTGGCAAATCCTGCACACTCGGTGAGGACGAGAGAGATGGAGTCATCATCCTCTGTTGTTTCATTTAGACTCTGCAGTCCCCACTCATCCATATACAAACCCTCGCACCCCCCACCCAGACCCCCGCTCTCCTTTTTGGACTTAATGTTGATAAATGAATCTGTTCTTACCCTGTCCCCTCACCACCCTTAAACCAAACTGTCACTCTTAGAGAAGTGAATCTGTTACAATTCAACCCCAGGGTCTTAAAACCTCCCCATCCTTTACTCTGTATCTCTCTTTTACAAATAGTCGTCAAGGACACAGGGGTTGCATACCAGCAATGCTCTCAAACAGGGCTGTGTCTGAAGTCCTAATAAACACAGCCAGAAAACAAAGATCTACCAAAGATTTAGAAACACCTAAAACAGAGTAACTGGACACGAGGTTCTGTCATTGACATAAAGTTCACCCTTGTGGAGGTACTGCTCCCATGACGACAGAGCCATCCACACTGCAGAGCAGTCAACTGTTAACTGAATTCAAACGGCGCAATTAGACAGTTGTTTCGCTCGATTAAACACAGTCAAGTCAGAGCTAGAGAATACTGTACAATTTGCTGTTCATTTGAGCTAAGAGGATGTAAATATTTGAGCCCTTTGTTATAAATGCAAATGAGCATTTTAGCTGATCTCCCAGAAGTTTCAGTTAGCATTATCATAATTGCCATGATTGCCAACTTGTGGTTCTCTCTCTTATTAGGTTTTAGAGACTAGCTCCTCCTCTCTCATTTACCTCCCTGCCCCACCACACACATCCCACCCACCCACTTCACACTATTAAAATGAGCGAGTAACAAAGAGTATAAATTGAGAGGAAAGACAGAGAGAAAGAGAGAGAAAGAGAGAGAAAAAAAGAATGTTTGGTTATCTAGGTCTTTATACCTCCAGCGAGAGTGTCTGACTTCTAAGTTTACGAGACACTGTTTGCTGCAGCAGTGAGAAGCGGGTTGCCAGATTTGGGTCAGGTTCTGCAGCCTGGGTTCAGGCACCATGCAGGCTTCTGCAGATGAGAGGAGGGCGGGGGGCATGTAAATACCATTCCTCCTCCAGATGGAAAGGGGGAAGCATAATTGGGAGAATCTCTTTTACCTCAGGTGTCACAGATGGAGTGGTCCCCAAACAGGAAAAGGCATATACAGCCTAGCACACAGGCTGTGGGAGTTCACCATCTAGAGACCAGTTGACATGCGTAGCTCCATCAGTCACAGCTGAGTCCAAATATTCTCCACACTTCTGTCTGCGAGGGCAGGTAAACAATGATCAAACCTGGCTGATACAAAAAATACTATAAACTTCTTGGCTTGAGCTTGAGCTTCAATTAAGTCAACCAGTTCAATGAAACCGATAGGTGAGTCCCACAACTGCAAACTGTGAAGCGAACCCCCTCACACCCAGTCTATTGAGTCTGGTCTGTGTTCTGGGCTGCGATAGTTGTGGGTAAATCACAGTGACAGGCAGGCCCAGGGCCAAGGGAGTGTTGTCTGGCTAGATCACTTGGATTCAGCTCTCGCCCTCAACTCTCATTAACCACTGGGGTCAGTCTCAGATCGACCTCAGTCAAAGAGACCTGTGTGTCCTGGGTAGACAGACAGACAGATAAGGCAGGCAAGCAGACAGGCAGGCAAGGATGAGGCAGTAGGGCAGGGAGGCAGACAACCAGACCTTATTTATGGCTGGGTTTAGGTTGTCTTGATCTCTGCATGTTCACGCACTTATTTTTACACAACCCTTGTTTGTACTGTCGGGCACCTGTTTGGATAAAGGGATTGGAACCACATTTGTGCGATGAATAGGTCTACCTGTAACTTAAAAGATCTTTTAGAAATTCCTTCTTGGTCTAGTGGTAATGTTGCCATGCGGCTGTCCTGTGATAAACCCCCACCCCATCCCACCATTTAATCAGCACTTTGATAAACTGATCCTAGAGGTTTTACTTGAATCTCTTCTGTACGCCATTGGATCAATTCATCCAGTTGTACCAAGCCAACTAATGATCTGAAGGCCAACTATGCATCTCTGAGGGCTAAACTTGTGAAGCCTGTAGGAATGGCATTTGTCACAAAAGGAAGGCTCTATATCATAGATGGTTTGCTCTGCTTGTTCTGTATTGTATGGAGTTGCATTGCCAACTTCCATCTTCCAGCAGTCTGTTCAACATCAATAGTGTTGACCCTGAGATTAATGGAAAGATTGATGGTATCCTCAACATTTGTTTGTAAGACTCACGTTATAATACAATGTTCTGTATTTACCAGGCTTTCAAACATGAGGCAAAGCTCCTTTGTGCTTTGTTGAGGGTACACTTTACTTTCATGTTTCTTTCACCATCGAAGGTCTCAACTGAAGATAACAAGCGGATGGTTATAGTCGAAAAATCTCATCCCTTTGTGTTAAAGATGGTTTCACGCTTTACCACAGACATTTAAGACACTGGCGCTTGAAGGTTTATCCTGTAATGCACGTCGGATTTCACATCAGTTCCTACATCACACACATCCTAGAAGTGGAGGGTGAGTAGACAGTCGGTGACAGAGTGCAGTTTATATTGTCGCTAGTCATACAGTAATAAGACAAAGTTACAAATCCAGTTGGAGATACAGCCAACATTACTGTGTATGTGCATTGTCAGATTCAAATCACACATACACGATAACTGTTAATAACTTACAGCCTGGTAACAACACTGTAAGAATGTTCACTTTGCAGATGCTGTAATCCAAAGTAATTTGCCGATTTTTTACCTGCAACCGCTAGATCTGCCGTCAAATGCTTTAACGGTGAGGTTTACCTGTCCTCTGATGAAGAAAAAAAATGTGTTCAATGAGCGCACACAAAGACACACAGAGACAGACACACACTCACACTAAGTAAACACATCTGTGAGTGCTGGTCAAATTGAGACCTCATCGTTTTGGGAGTGTGTCATAAGTGAGATGACAGAGTGAAAAATACGAAGTAGAGCTCAATCCCAGCAGGGGCAGAGGGCAGTGGAAAGGGAGGAGAGGAGAAAACAACTAGCCGGGTGGTGGACCGATACCCACTGACCAATCCCCCTCCCCCACCCTCCCCCCGGCTCTCCCACAGATGGAGGTAATGACCAGCGTGGGCTGAGGCATGCCAATCCTCACGGTGAACAGGTAAGCTGGTGAAGTTCAATAGGGTGCAAGATAAGGGCTCCAGGCTGTGTGTGTGTGTGTGTGTGTGTTTGTGTGTGGTGAGAGGGGCGGGTTGAGGCTGACAGGCTCAGACAAACACAGCTCGGCACACACGTACTTTTCCCACTACCAGGGCCTCTCTCCTTCACAGTGGTGTAGCCTACCTACCCACCTATACGGCCCCCCCGGGGAGCCCAACCCCCGCCAGGCCAGCTCAGAGGGCTTCAACTTGCTGGGCGGAGGTGGGGGTTGGGAAGGAGGATGGAAGCTTGAGCCGGATCGAAGGAAGACAGACCTGAGGCGGGGCACACACTGGAAAATGTGGTCCATGTGATAGAGAATGGGCGATTCTCATTCTTTAAAAAATGATTTGAACAGTGGCTCAGATTTTGCCTTCGGTTTATGGTTAAAGAGAAGGATTTGAGAGATATACTACATACAGTGACTCACAGCAAGGTGACGAGTTGTGGGTTTTTGTTCTCAGTGGCTCTTTCTGTTGTGTTCACGTGCACATATATTCACACACATGTAGTCACTGTCTCAACCCTGCTATCGAAGACTCCTTACTTTAAGTAAAAAAAAACTTTCACTGGGGAGGCCAACTTCACTCTGTCTGACAAGCAGAAATTACACGTCTAATGGAATGGAATAGTTGTGCAAATTGGATAAATAAAACACAGCTTTTTTTTTTTTTTTTTATCTAGGTGTCTCCTTAAATTAACTGTTAATTTACACCACATTCACAGGTAATGGAGTGCAGTCAGCTTGCTTAGGTGCCTCTGGACTGCCTGCAGCTCTCATGGATGCAGTTTGTCTAAGGTATTCATTATCAACTCCACTGACCACCATTTTGAGGCGACTGCAGCTAATGGCGCTGATGGCAAGAGGACAGATGAGAGTCACATCTGACTGTGAAAGAAGGGTGGTTAATTACTGACACATTGTGGCATGATTCACTGTTTTCCTGTACAGAGATGAGACGTGGGGGTCGGACATGAAGCACTCACAAAATAAGACACCAGGAACCACCGGTGACAAACTTCCTCCCAGCCTCTTGATTTTTTAAGGATGTCATGACGAACATTTTTCTACATGCTTTATCTCTTGGCTTTGGGGAGGATCCCAAAGAATGTTTTCTGCTTTGGTCTCCCTGTGGCCTACGAGTCAACGTCCCAGAGAACAAAGTTGAGATTTCACAGCTGCTCCATCTACGTAAAAGTAAACAAGAGAATTCTTATGGGAAGATGGAGGTTGTGGCCAAGGGAGCTGCCCAATGGGTCTTCTCCATTTGACCATAGGTCACCAAAGGTTTTGCTCAGTATGAGTGCTGCTGTGTGTGTGTGTGTGTGTGTGTGTGTATGTGTGTGTGTGCGTGTGCGTGTGTGCGTGTGTGTGTGCGTGTGTGAATGTGTGGGGTTACTGGGGAGACAGATTTTCTATGTAAAAGTTTTCTGAGAATCCCTCAAGCCCTCAGCAAACCAGGTTTACTCGGTCTAAATAATGAAAACAAAATGTATTTCAGATAGAATGTTTGACATCAAATGGTTTTATTATTAGCTGACTTCTCTGTGTTGGGGAATAGTGATGAATGAAGTAGGGCTGATTATCATAAAATAATGTAAAAAAAAAACACTCATAGTCAATTAATTTGATAAAAAGACATAAGATAATCAACCCTTTCAAAGACAAACGTTACAAAGGCTGTATGTTCTGATTGCGATTCAGCTGAGTACAGTAGAGTGTGCCGATGTAAAACAGAAACCTTTCATATCACTCCTGAGGGAATTCTGTGGGCTTTCAGTAGCTTCCCGTGGCGATCTAAGGCATGAGAGACAAAGCAGAGATGTGTTGAAGGGCTTGTGGCAGAAATAGTATCTTATCACTGACCTCAGGCCCCTGGCAGTTGGCTGAAGCCTCAACCCCCCCCCCCCCCTCCCCCTTTCATCTCCACTCATAGCAACACCGAACTTAGCTGACAAAAACACTCTTTCCCAACGTTCCGGGAAGACCGAGGAATGAACAGAGAATGTGGTGGGTGGTAGAACGAGAGAGACTGACACCACTGCACAGAGTTTAGACAGGCATGTTGTAGCGGCATCAACTTTGCTACTGATAAGATGTGAGGATGACATCAGTTAAGTTAGGGTTGGACCATGAGTGGCACGAGAGGACCTTGTATTGGCTGTTATTTCCTGTACATTCATTCATTATTCATGAATATGCACCTTAACATTATTGTCTTGTTGATTTCCACACCTCTATTAAGTGTATTTTGCTGGAGGATAAAGCAGAACCATCTAAACAATTCACAACAGGCCTGGATAAAAAATGAATTAGGTAGTTTTTGTTGTTGTTGCCTTAGGGCTGGTCTGAAAAAGTGCAACGTGTAAGTGGGTGGGTACTACTGAGTTAAATACAAAAAAAACTGACCAACATTTGGTGCCAGTAAAAATGGCTTTTCCAATTCTTTCCTCACTCCCACAAACATTCCTACCTTCCCCAAATGCAATTTCCCCTGATTGAGGACCCCGGTAGAACCAAAGAGTGAATCTACAGCCACAATGGAATAGGGAGAGAATAGCGATGCTAATCTGATAGAGGCGGACAAAAAACGCACAACAAATACAGATGTGTCATGGAGAGTGCTGCATGGAAAATTACCTGCAATAAATTAAAGCCTGTGCTGGAGAGGATAGAAGTAAAGTCAGGCAGGGGAAAATAAATAAATGTGAAAGTGGCTTGCAGACTGGTTGGGTGTAAAAGCCATTATCTGGACAGGCAGGAATGTCTCGTGGTAGCGTGGTTGGAATGCTAAAGTATGGCCTGGCATGTAATTAACAGATAAAACTGTTGGTTCATTAAATGCAGATGCAATGTCATGTGTTCCGAGTGTATTGATCTGCTGCTTGCCGAGCTGGGGCCTCCCTGCTCACCAGACTACTGACACTACATCCATCACACCTTCCACCTCGGCATATTTATAGAATTATAATTAGCTCTGCGCTCAAGCCAACATCATTAGCTTAGCCTTTTTTTTCCATTTCAAAAAGCAGTCATGCATGGTAATAACGGTGTTCTTAGCAGAACAGAGGGTGTCTTTATCAAGGACACATCCAGACATGGGATTCGAGAAAGAGAGAGTTAGACTGGAGGAAATATGGCAGTTTAAAATGACAATGAAGAATGGAAGAGGATGAAGAAGCTAAAACATTACGTGTTCTACTCAGGCAACAATGTCACCTTGGAAGAATTTTTTGATTGATTACATAAGCAGACCTAGTCATTCCTCAGAGATGGCCTGGTTTGATGATAGTTGATATTGCCAGAATATTCTGAACCCCAAAGCTCTGTTCTAGGATACCATGCAGGCACAGCTGCCTCTATTTTTTTATATCGTATAAAAGTATTTTCCATAAATACTGCACTGCCCAAATACTCTCTCCATTACTATAAAAGGTTCAGTAACGAAAGGCAGAGGTAATAAACTGGCACATTTTAACTCTTGACATTTTCACTTCCTTCAATCACATTTGAAAATCACGGACAGAGACGGCATATTCACTGTCCATGAAGTCATGTGTGTGGATTTGATTCTAAGGGCCTGGAGGCCAATACTGGCCTTGCCGCTCCTCTCTGCATTCTCAACCAGCCTTGTAAAGGGGAGATCGCTTATGTAGGACAGATTCAAGGTGAAAAGCTATTAGTTTAACATTAACCCATGGCTTTTTAGCATTAGCACCTGGGACGTGTTATTGTACATGGGATTGGATTTGACTGCAGTTTAAACCCTGCTCTCTCAGCCTTTGTGCATGGGCGCATTCGCAACCTGGAAAATGGAAAACGATTTCAATATTCCATTTTACAGAAACTCAAAAGGAGATGGAAGATGCCCGAGTCACATAAATGACAGTTTTGCATGACATGGTCTTGAGTCTTATTACTGCAACATCATAATTGGTGTCACTGTCAGAGGCACTGGCCACGGTGAGCTGGCAAGGACTAATGAAGTGAGAACGTCTCTATTTTGTGACACATTGCTGCATGATTTATGGAGACAAAGGAAACCCAATCTCAAATACGGTATGTTATAGAAGAGCCTGTTTCTTTAACTTTATTTTCAGCTCGCTGTTCAGCAGAGTTAACGAAACTGAGCCTATCTAGCGTACAATGACCAATTATTTTATTTTGATGATTGTTTTTGATGTTGTTGCTCCATACACACAGACCCTTGGAGGTGACCTAATTAAACCAGAGGGTAGATGTAATTACTTGACACCTTCATCCCCTCCAGGCGCTATTGTTTTGGCTACTCGCTATTGCTTGTGGGCTCAATTACTGTCTTGGCGGCTGTTCCTTGAAGTGATTTAACCCATCAGTTTGGATAAACCCTCTATAACAACACTACCAAGCATGGAGGAGCTTCCCCCCCCCAAAAAAAAACACGATAGCTGATTGACCACAAATATATGTTATTCAATGGCCATAGTAGAAATGATAATTGTAGAAATGGTCATTGTAGAAATGGCTGCTGGGTGTAGCTCAGAAGTTAGAGTATTTAACAGCAGATCAAGAGGCCACAGGTTTGAATCCCATCCTGTTGTTTTAGATAAAAATGTGTGTTAAATGCACACAATCAATAACATTATAATTATGATTGACTGACTAAATTCCTGTGGGTTGAGTTAGTACTGAGACAATCCATTCCTTAAAAAGTCTAGTCTTCACATGGTGCTAGAGTTGAGGAGAGGGCAACAGGAGTCTGGGCGGTGCTTGGGGCTGGTCGATGACAGAGTTTCTTACCACACTTGCTGTCATTTGCAGCTGCTGTCAGTGCCCGGCCTTGTTGGTAATTAATCACATCGGCTGGCTAATACATTCCTTCGATCCGGGTGATTCATTTCTTTGGACAGTGGCCCATGAAAGGTCATCCTTCCCTGGTCGTTGGTCATTCCGGGAGGACCGTATTCGCAGGAGGCGTGCCCTCTCATCCAGTCAATACATCTCTATCCCGATGCACATATGAAATGAGTTTGCAGCGTCGGCTGGATTGAATTATAGTGTTGCTGGACCACGTCATCATGTCTGGGAAGAACCTGGACAAGGTGACTAATGGCTTCCTTCCAGGCACGCACAGTCCTGGTTAGTGTCACAGGGGTTGCAATCTTTGAAGTTGAAATACAAATTCATTTAGATTATTCCCTATCTGCCATATGTCTCTGGCTCACATGGGTGCAACAGTGCATTGTAACTAACCGTTAAGTGAAGGCCCAGCTGTAGTATCCATGACGGGAGGCCCAAGCGGTACATAGAATAAAAAATCATCCAAACTGAAACATGATACATACATAAACGTCATGTCCATACTCTAACATGGCTCAAACGGTGCCGTTGAAAGACAAATGCAAGCACATGTGTCACCGTGTGGAAAGCACCCATGATGGGGCCGGGCCAAACTTCAGAAGGAGCAGATGAAAGGTCAGGGAGCGGGGATGACCGCAAACTGTACCTCCATCAATGATGTCACCGTGTTCATAAGTCCACACGCCACTCAAGCGTGCCAAAGAGCGATGGCTGGCGTGTGTGCAGAACGGTCGATGAAAGAGGATGAGAAGGAGGAGGTGGGATGGGTGGGGAGGATGAGGGGGAGTGGTTGTCAAGGAGAAAGTTGTGTTGGGTATGTTAAAGATTTAGCAACCTCACTGACAGTCACACCAAGGTTGGCATTTCAGTGATTACTATGGAATCTGTGATTCAAATGGTGGTCGCGCAGTTACAAATTCAGCATCCACTTCTGTGAAGCAGAGGTGTACTGGAGTTTCTCTGTGATGGTGGCAGGCAGTTCCCTTGACCACCCAATAAACATTGCCATGGCAGCAACTCCACCGAAACTCTATTCGAAGGGTCCAGTGATTTGCCTGTTGGATAACATACAGGTCAAGAACCGAAACAGAATATTTAGTAAGAGTTCCCACATATCGTCTAGGTAAGAAGGTGTGACTGGAATCACCCAACACAGGGCAGATGGGTAAAAATGTATTTGCTCCAAGTCATTTCACATAGTATTGATCAGCTGGTTTGGCAAGCCAATGAAATCATGTGATCCCCGCCATCTATCATTGGTTTTGTGATTGTGTGTGAGAGCCAGCCAAGCGCTCACATGGTAGTCACATCTTAGAGAGGGGTGGAATTGAGACCATCTGGGAGCACTGACCCCAAACACACCGTGTGCGTGTCACAGGTTGACCCACTAAAGTGATACCCTGACTGAAGTATGCATCACTGTTAGAGTGCTTACCATCATCTGGCTGTGGACTTGATACGCATCCAGCATCCAGACAAGGCTGTGTTGATACTAGCCTGACAGCAAATCAATAAAAAGAATTCCCTCTAGTTTTTCTGTCGGTGGATGTATAAAAAATTTCTTTTGAGTCTTAGAAACATGAAAGCGATCGACGTGTTAGAGCATCGGTGAGGTTTAAGTTCTCTCGACTTTAGTATAAATAAACAATGAAGTGGTGGCAGGGCTTAGTGTGGGATTTTGCTGCACAGCTGTATTGGATTTTCTGACGCCACCTGGGATCCATTTATTCAATGGTAATGAAGTTGTGTGCTTATGTGCCCTCCATACATGCACATGCACTATTGGTTTCTCAAACTAAGAACGCTTCACATTGAAATTCATCTTTACCCTCTGAGTGGAATCTGTGGCTTGGACCCCCAAAGAACAGAATTGTGTTGACATGACCATACGCATGTAAATGTCTAATAGAGTCGGTCAAATCTGGAAATCTGGGAGAAAAAAAAAATATTGACACTCACACTGTCTAACATTTCATGGCTTGCAGTTTTCAAATTCGAAACTTGTCACCTTGGTACCAAACCTAATTAAAAAGTAATTAAAATGCAAATGTGGTAAAGTGGTCACGGTGTATTCAGTGTTAGATGGAGGGCAGTTGGTGGCATTACATTTATCCTCAGTTGGCCTCCTCTTTACTTCTCAGTGTCTACACTCCTGAACTGAAGTAAAATTCAGGTTTGACCCAGGGGAAGGAAAATGCGAGGGGGGAAATCTCCTCTGTATACTGGTATTATTTAGGCTTCCTGTTGCTTACTGTGCAGCACCCCCGCTTAGACTGAAGGGTGGTATAGTCCGCTGTGAGCAGGCCATCATGGTTAGTGGAGCAGCTGCGGTGGTCCCCTCTGCATGTGGTCTGATCTTTGATACAGATCTCCACCACAGGGATTACATGCTCTGAGGCCCAAAGAGACTCTCACCCTCTGCTCAGAGTCAGGCCCCTAAGGCAGTACCCCCAATCAGCTCACAAACATCCTCTTCAAAGCAACCGCACGCGCCCCAACTTGCTCCGAGTGTGTGTGCCTCTTCCTCCCAGAGTCGGTCTCCACCTTTCTCTCTTTATCAGCTTATCTCCCCCCTCTCAGCTGCCTCCGTCAGCCGCCTCAATCTCGTTGGCTCTTACAGGCTCTTGCGCTCTCGCTTTCCAGCATCTCCCTCTTCTCTCTGTTTCTCTCTGTCTGTATATCTCTCTCTCCCTCCACCTCCCTGTCTGTATCTGTGTCTGCAAGGAAACTCAGTGGACCTAGTCTTCTCATTGCCATCCCCTCTTGGCTGCTGGCTGTTGAGCTGTGTAATTCCTGGACGAGACCCGCGTAAGATTGTCAGAGGGCTTGGTTTCCATTCAAATGTCTGCAGCAAAAACACACACTTCCTTATTGCGATTGCACATAGATGATGCACACAACATCAGTCATGGAGAAAAATAGAAAGAGAATAAGATATAGTGAGTGTGTGTGTGTGTGTGTGTATGTGTTTGATGCCAAAGGAGACTACGGAAAACAAAAGATGCTTTGATCCTGGGGGACCCTCAGAGTGCATGCTACCTCACACCCCACCTCTAGTTTCTAATCAGGGTATCATCTTCTACAGAGCTCTGTGAATGTGGATTAATTAAACAGATTGTAGCGTGTTTGACACAGTAGGAGGGTTGATCTCACTCTCAAGCACACTAGAAAGGCAAGAATAGCTGCAAACCTGTCTCAGATGTCTCTTCAAAGAGCATCCCCTACGTGGAGAAAAAAAAGTTGGATAAATCCAGCAAGACTCCCAGCAAGACCCAAATAATGATCGCAACGCTCCAGTATGTTCATCACATGTACCTCTGCTGCACCATGGTTCTGATGTTGGACTTCAAATGGTCTCTTAACAAAGACGAGCACAAACAAGTAATCTTCTCCTTTCAGAAGGCAAACACCCACTCGGCTGTTTTACGTGGCATCGACTGGATGCAGAGATGAAACATCCAGTACGACAGCGGTCCGCTTCCGATCATTAAGTACAATACTTAAAGTAGACTCGATCCACATTTGTCCTTTGTCCTGTTCTTGCCCCACAGTAGATTGATTGCTACACTGTGTTATGAAGCTTAGAAAACAGATTGTTTTTAATTGGCAACTGACAATAATGACACAGATGGATGAGTAGGCGAGACAGTACGAACCTTCTGGATCCTCTCTCATCTTTGTGGAAGGAAGGAAGGAAGTTGCAACCGAAGACTAACCTCTTCCCTGGAAAAAAAAGTAACTGATTGTGGTGGCATCCGAAACTAAACTAGAATTGAGACAATGCACTTTCATGATAGTTTTGCGAATTTAGACAAAGTCATAATGGACAGTCCCTTCTTGACTGACAAGACAGACTGTTAGCATAAACATCTTGTCCACAGCTAGAAATTAATATTGTGTGTAATGACAGTATTAACTAATGGGATTCATTAATGGGACATAAACATTTGAGTCATTTTTCAAGTGCTTATATTCCAGGGCTGCAATTTGCTGAGGATGAAAGTATAATTTTACTTATACAGGAATCCCATATTGGGATTGGTTGCATACTACAGTACAACAAGGAAATTGCCAATTTGCAAAAAATATTGACAACCTTGTTGCATGAGGGACAACTATTTCATGGATTAACTAGAGAGGGTAGCCTGGTCCTAACCAGACCCTCGTACATGACATTTGTACAGAGGGTCTGGGATCTCTCGATTGACAAACGTTAACTTCCTTGAAGGCGGGTCCTCTGTTGAAGTTTAAAACTATTGGATCTGCCCAGAGCCACTCTGATTTGCCATAACCAATCGCAAGCGTTCGCCTTAGCCAACTCCTTCACCACTACTGTAACAGAAAATTACTGTAAAATCAAACTTTTCCAGAACCCCGTGGGGAGGAGGGCCACAACATCATGGCCACCAACAAAACTCAGCAAGGAATGTTCTTGCTCCGGCTTTAACCTACCCTTACAAAAAAGAAGTATACTTCAAGTTTATTTTGTAAGTATACTTAGTATAAAAAGTATACTATTATCATGTTACTTAAAGTATACTAGCAGTGTACTTATTTACTCTTTTTGTACTAAGTAAACTGAATTGGCCCACTTTTTAGGTCATTTAGTACACTTTAAAGTACACTTGTAGTGTATTTCAAAGTTTACTTTTGAATACTGCAAAGTAGACTGTGTAGTGCACTTTCAGTTTATCAAGTATACTTCCTCAAGTACTTCAAAGTATACTTTGGAATACTCTAAAGTAGCCTGTGTAGTGCACTTTCAGTTCATTAAGTATACTTCCTAAAATACTTCAAAGTATACTTTGTAATACTCTAAAGTAACCTGTGTAGTGCACTTTGAGTTCATGAAGTATACTTCCTAAAGAACCTCAATGTATACTTTTGTTACTTTCAAGTGCACTTTCATTTAATGTAAGTGCGTCAATAATTAAACTTCTCAACGTAATTTTAATTTATTCACTAATGTTAGCTGTTTATGGGCCCCTCAAACACCTCAAATCGTCAATCACTTAAAGAGAACGGGGCCCTCGTATCAATTTAATACAGATTAGTATTTCTTGACTGCACATTCGATGACAACTCGAGAATCCAGCTGTTCTTATAAAATGTAACAGTTATTTAACTCATGGTTACAATGGTAAACCAGCACAACAATGACAATTACCACGCAACAAAACTCTACATTCTAACCAGACACATTTAAAAAACGAAATTCATGAAGTTTAATAACATTCAAATTCTCAATTAGCTTTTTCGTTTTTTTCCATTAATACTCCAATTGATAATTATTAGTATAAGAGTATAGGGTTTCAGAATGTTTTAGCAGTAATTAAGGTTACAGCTTCAGTAACAAAAAAAGATTCAATGTACAATGCATTAGATTTTCATAGACATGAATAATTAGAATGAGATGGATCTAAAAAATGTAACCTGTAATGTACTTAAAAATTATTTTGACTGTTTTTGCTGTATAATAATAGAAAACATACATCCTACTCCAGAAAAAATGTATACCATTTTCTGTTTCTAAGCATACTTCTTAAAAGTACGTTATTGAGTACGTAGTGAAGAGCTACGAATCTGCAGTAAACTATTATGAGGGCCCCGTTCTCGCCAAGTGACTCAAGATCTGAGGCGTTTGAGGGGCCCATAAACATTTTAATAGATTAGTAAATAATAGTGAAATTACATTTAGAGGTTTACTTGTTGACGTACTTACATTAAATGAAAGTGCACTTGAAAGTATTGCAAAGTATACTATAGGTTCTTTAGGAAGTATACTTGATTAACTCAAAGTGCACTACACAGGTTACTTTAGAGTATTCCAAAGTATACTTTGAAGTACTTGACTAAGTATACTTGATGAACTGAAAGTGCACTACACAGGCTACTTGGCAGTATTCAAAAGTGAACTATTTTCAAAGCATACTTAAAAGTATTTTAAAAGTAAACTATGTTCTAAGTATACTTCTTAAAAGTATATTAAAAGTGAACTATTTTCTAAGCATACTTCTTAAAAGTATATCAAAAGTGAACTAAAAGTGTACTATCCATATTTTAGTATACTTATAGTATACATTAATATACTTCTTTTTTGTAAGGGATGCTCCTGTAGGCTACATTTATACGCCCTTCGACTAGTTGGCTCCTGCGATTCCCACGACAGAAGTGTAGTTAGCTAGCTAACTGTACAATTTGCCGGAGCTAGGCCTGAATATAGGAGCAAAACGGAGCACAGCTGCCAGCTGTAGGTATTTGCAGGTAGCAACGCTATGCTAAATAAGTATTTAGCTGGTCAACTCCATGATTCTAGGTAAACAGGGCTTGTGAGACTGCTCACCAAAAGAACGAAGGGGAACCAAATTGGAAAATAATTTTAAATAATAAGTATATGAGAGAGATGGTTGTGCTCGCCGAAGGCGACCGGAGTCTGCCTATTACGCCCGCTTTAGGCTATTGTGTTCTGATCAGTCACAGAAAACAAACACTGAATAAAGCCAACTGACCCACTGTATTTGTTGACAAGCAACACATAGGCTATGTAGCCTACGTGGGTTAGACTTTGTTTGTTAAATCATGTTGACTAATTAAGACACAGATCCATCTCTGGGGTCTTCCACCAAATTGATTTATCTGATGAACTTGACAGCTGCATGTTTCAAATGAGCATGGTTGACAGAAGTTCTAACCCCCGAAAGAAACACAATGGCCCAAACAAATCATTAAACTAGGAAATTATACTCTTGCATAATTAAATTGCTAATAATTAAAGGGGCATGTTCTCCCAATTGGTGAGAATAGTCACAAGCTAAAGGGATTGCAGTATTGTCAGGCATATCTACTGAAATGAGTTGTTGACCTGTGCCATAACGAACATGTTTAGTTGACAATATCTGTAACTCACACAGCAAATGGCATAACATCTGACATGTTTACTAATGTAACATTCCATCATCAGATGTAATTGTTTCTCAATTGTCAGTCTTACTCTAGGCCTCCATTTGGCAGCATTTACAATGTATCACCCTCATACAAGTATCCATCTTGATTTGTAGGCCACTGCTCTTGACAAAGAACTAAAATCTTGCCAAATAAATGTATATTTATTTATTATATAAATGTTTTTTATAATAAACACATTTATTTCATACTCACTTTAAAGGATATTTTAGACATGGTTTGTGTTTTGAGTCTTGGACTCCCTTGCATCATTAACTGTGTGCTCACTTGCAGCCCATTAATCATCACCAGTAAGACGTGTAGATATGAATCTGGCCACGCCCACCGTTGTAAGTAGAAAGAGAGACATTGGGACCTTAATGAGAGAATCAAGCAACCGTTTGTGTCTATTTCTTTTATGTGGTGGTGGTGGCTACATAATATTCTTGTAAGTATTAAAACGCTTAACATCATTGGTGGGCACATTGGCACTGTGTAAGTCAACTGATGGGACATCTGTCTTCATTTGTTGTGTCAAGTTCACTCAAAGTCGTTGAACGTATGTAAACCACTTCTGGCTACAAGCATGCCTGCATGCACCAGACAAAGATTGAGTTTGTTCTGTTACAAATTACTTCTGAAATAGTACAGTATACCACATCCAGTGTCACTGCCATCGTGTATAGTATTTCCAGGTATTCGTACCCGCTTCCGTACATGGGACAGGAGAGTCAACTGTGGAGATGATGGTACAAAACCAGACATACACAGATCTATTGCCTTCTGTGTCGGCACTCCCGCGGTATCTACTGAAAAGTGAAGTACGGATGTGGAGAAGGGACAAAGCTAGTTTGTGTGCTCCAGTTTCAACTCCAGAACCAGTGAGACTATTGAAATGACCAGAAGACACCCTCTACCCTGAGAGAAGAGCCAGGAAAGAGGCAAGAGTGACACCTGCTGCTTCAGATTGGAAGGTCATGCAGTGAGAAGACCACACGTTCCTACCGTATACATTTGTGTGATGTTGTCAATGCTGTACGGAAAATACTGTAGTAGTAAACGTGCAGCAGATAGGTGTGGTCTTCATAGACCCTGCTTTTAGTGTGTTCCAGATACTTATCTGTTCTAAGAGCATCTCCGTATTGGTCTCCGATGCGGCCAACTGCCATTAGAGTTTCCTGCGGAGAGAGAACGCAGGCTATCTCTGGAGATTGTTTTCAGAGTACGCAGAAAACTAATTACAAGCAATAAATTAATTTCACGCTGCCGCTTTGGAATTAATTGCGTCTTTAAAAGACTGACTGGGAGCGATGGCTCAAGCAGCGATAAGAATGGACAGACCGAGTAAATGAATTACATAACTTGCCAATGGCATTGCTTGGCTGTGGCCCTTCATGCCCTTTAAATGAATGCTTTTAAGACTTTCAGTTTTTTCAGTTTTTTTTTTTTTACTGTAAGTGCAATTTTTGGCTGAAATGTTCTTATGCTACAGTAAATAAACATTCAATCTATTGCCATAGGTATTAAAAGTACAATACAAATATTCAAATGTTTTGTTAAGTTAGTATACAAATTATTAATGGGAAAACAACAAATATACATGTAAAGTTTGAGACCAAAACATCAGGAAGCATCTTGGTTGTTTGTATGTCTGTGACCCTATCCCTTCACCCTGTCACTTATGGGGTGATCATTCTGACCATAGGTGGAATATTTAGCACCAGATGGGTGGTGCTACAGACCAAGTCCAATGTTGTTTGACTGTAACCAGGAAACCTTGACAACAAGGCCTCCATGGGGATGTGAGGTGGGTGCATGCGAGGTGAGCGGACATGACACATTATGTATATTTACTAGATGTATGATCTTATATGAAGGAGAGTAGAGTTAGTAGACTATGAGGCTCTTAAATTATTGAAAATGTGCAAGATTTCCATATTTCTTTGTATAGTAGCATAACTATTGCATCACCCATGAATGATGGTATATTAAAATGTAAATATAGATCATATTTAGGTTTATTAGTAGACTATATGGGTCAGCTGCACGTTTCTATTATTTCTGAACACAGAGGCAGTGAAGTCATTTTTGAGGATTGAAACAGGAGTGTGCTGACTTTTCAAGATAATACTAATTGGCCCCAATGGGAATTTGAACAAAAATCCTTGATGTGACTTCTCACTACTCTCTAGCAATGTTCACATGAAAGACCCCTCCCATTGCAACAGATTCTCATGAGTTTGACAGTCGCAGTAATCTTTGTTGATGTCATCGTTGTATTTTTTCAAAACACTGCACTGTTTGATCATTATGAAAGATGTCATTTTCATTCAGATAATCCATGTCTGGTCATGTCCATTCGCTTTGTCTGTCCACTGACATCATTGATATTTATCCCCCATAGAATGACAGCTATGGAACCCATTCATTTTACAACAGCTTGTGTACTAAATGAATCAACTTAAGAAAGATCAAATATATACCCATTTCTGAGGATACTGTATATTTGAAACAGTTTTCTGGAAACAGCTTTAGCTGAGCTAAATCTTCTGCTGGGCAGTTCACTGGTAACATTCTGAATGGTAATCAGAGAAGACCCCAAATATAATTGATCTGTTGTAGGGTGAAACTAGAAGGTTCTACCCAAGGCTCTGGACAGAATACTGATTTCAGAGTTACAGTGCACATGCCATATTGTTCTGCTGCCAAAGGCTAAGTTCTAGGTAGAATCTAAGAAGATTTGGTTAAAAGGTTAACAGGTGTGCTTGATAATCTCATTCTAGCTTGGTTACTGTGTATCACAGAGGTTTATCCCCTCGGGCCACATAATTGGATGGGTTTGCCAACTGTAAGTTTTCACGTTTAATGCTTTACACGTAAATACTTGGACAACACTACGTTGCTGTGCTTGTTGTGTATATTCATTTGTTGCCATTTAAAGATTAGTGTTTGAAGGTACGGATTCATCTTTCTTATTGCAGTTTCCTGGCGGTGTCAAAAGGGTTCCCAAGAGCCTACATTGTACTTCAGACAGGAAGCGACAGGAAGAGACAGAAAATGACAGGAAGTGCTGCTAAAAAGCCTGCCACGCTGGGGTGTCAATATTATCATTGAGATCATGGATTTTCTTAGTGTAGTTGTGTACTGCATTCATATTGTACATCCTAGATGTGTGTTATTTATAAGTGAAAGGAAAGGGCTGTTGTTTTGTTATGAGAGTAGCCCTAATAGGTTTGTTGGTACAATTAGCAACCTTTAAAATGCTTCTGGAAGTCCACCTGAGGGGGGAAAGGTGTGTGGTGTACCATGAATAACACTAGAAGCTTCTTTCAGCCCTTGCTTCTCTCTCACACTCCAACTGCATTATGGTCCTCCGACACTGGGTAAACAAACAAGTGCGAGCCACACCCTGTTAATGATTCGCCACATACTCTACTGTTTATATACCTGTGTAAACAGGCTCTCTGGTAAAGCCTGCACATAATTATACTCTCTGTCACACACAGGCAAGTACACACATGATGTACAATCTTCCTCTCTAAAATGTTCATACTCAACTGAATAAAGTTTAAACATGAGAAGGGAACACAAAACAATTTATTTTCTGTCAAACAGCTCAAAACCATCAATAGAAATACTGTACATGTGCTATAGATAAAAACATATAGTTGGGTGATCATATTCCAAATCTCACAAGTTAAGGTAAAATGATAATTCTGAACTTTTAATTAAAACCGTTGCAGAAGGGCAGTCTGACTAAAGTATTGTTTGGCAGTTGGAAGATTTTTTTTTTACTTTTCAGGTATTCATCTTCATTGGTATGGTTCTGCTTCAAAAAGTGCTCTACTTGCAGAGGTTTTACAGTACCTGTGATAAAACAATGACTGAGAGCTGTATAACATCCAGCCCTCCACCTGATAGAGTACAACAGAACCAAAGGGTAAAGGGCGGGGTGGTGGAGGCAGCAAAACAGCATCTCTTTTGGTAAAGTTCTGTTTTAGGAAAACATTTCTGCAAATAGATAGTAGTTATGCTCATAGAACAGTGGTGGTTGATCAGTCAGTAGTTTGTGTGACTGCAGTGTGTGTGTGTGTGTGTGTGTGTGTGTGTGTGTGTGTGCGTGTGTGTGTGTGTGTGTGATTATGGCCATGATAATACATTGAGCACATAATACAATTCATGTGCTCTAACTTTAGCTTATCAAAACATGGGAGAAATCTATTCTTAAATACCACACACCAATTTACTCTTATAACACTACTAAAAAGGTTAGCAAAAAGGCAAAAAAAAGCAAAGTACCCCAAACATAAAATCTAGTGCAAATCCAGTACGACTACAACGAGCATCCATAGTAGTTCAGTGTGATGACCCCACAATGACCTCTGACATTGTGGGGTCATTCACGGCTGTAATTCAAGTATCACTCAGCGCTCATTGTTCATTTCTTGGTGCAGACCTCTGCCAAGGTCTGGAACTTAGGCCCCAGAGTGTTGAGAAAGTCCAGGTTGTCTTGGTTACCCTGGTCACTGCAGCAACCCACAGAGCCGGCCTGTGAGCCCACTCCCTCGAAGCCGTACGCGTGCACAATGTCATCCGCGTAGTGCTCCTCTTCCATGGTCCCTAGGTACGTCAGCTTCTACAGGGTGGGAAGCACAGGCAAGTGGGAAGAAGGATATTGAGTTTGGTGGTATGACTGCAGAGTCCAGAACAGGATATTTCACAGACAGATATTACACAGGGTATTACACAGATAAACCGTACACTTGCAAGATAAGACATAGGAACGTTTACAGAAGCGGCCAGACAAGATTACATGGAAGAATTGACAGTGCTCTCACCACGAGGGAAGAGAAATATTAAACCTTGGAGAAAAAATGGCTCAATATCTAGCATGTAAGACTTTAGCGTTTTTATTAAGTAGGGAGCTGTGATATTGACTTTTTGTTGAACAATCTCCTGTCTAGGTTTAGGTTAGGGTCATTGACAAGATGAGTTTAAGATCAGGAATAGCTGTAGTAAAATGTCTACCTTTTGTAATAAGCGTCCGTTGGTTTGCCAGTAGGAACCACTGTTATCCATAGCGAGATTATCGCCAGAGAAAAACTGTTCGCCTCCATATTGGCCTCCACCATTGTACTGGCCAGGAGAGAAGCTGTTGTGGGAATCGCTGAACAAAAGGCCACTGGACTGGTGGAGCAAGTTCTGTTGGGCGTTCAGCCCCCCTCCCTTTGCTAGCGAGCCTTTGCTGCCTGTGAATGCCATGTGAGCCATGGCACCTTTACTGGGTTGGTCAGCAGACGCAGGAACAACAAGTAGATTGGAATCCTGAGGAGGCATGTCACCAAAAAAAAGAAATGAATGAAAAACTGAGGTCTCTAAGCAGTAGGATACAGTATGATATCCCTTCCTGGTTCTTTCATTGTGAGGATCTTACCAGCTGGTCCCCCGGAGCCTCTGTGTTAGACTTAAGGAGGATCCCGCCACTGTCGCCCATATCATCCATCTCTTTGTTCTCCTCTTTAGTCACACAGACCAATGCTAGCACCGCACCTGCCATTGACGGAGAGACAAAGACAAACGGCTCTGTTAAAGCATGGCTCCAGAAGCCACTGCTGGTTGAGGCATTTGTTTTCTGAGTGATTCCCTCCTTCTCAAAACCCTACTGAATCACTTTGGCTTTGACGCACATTGCATAATTAACATTCAGTATACATTTTGTAACAACATTTAATGGGACGTATGGTTCCAGTCTTCCTTCAGACAATGCATACTCTCGATCAGAAGTTCATCTATTTGTTTTGTACTTGTTCACATCAATATTTATTGATTTTACAGGACAATAAAACCCCAATCCCAACGAGTCATCCCTCCCTGTAAAACATATGTCTGTGGTGTACATTTATTCATTTCATTTAGCAGACGCTTTTATCCAAAGCGACTTCCAAGAGAGAGTTTTACAAGGTGCATAGGTCACTGATATAGTGTCGGTGTAGCGCGGTGAGGAGGAAGGGAGGGCGGAGGGGGACTCACAGAGCAGGGCGAGGAGGGCCAGAGGCAGCAGCATGGCCAAGATGCCCCACCCCCCCAGAACGGTGGAGGTCTGCTGGGCCACGCAGGCTCCGCTCCTGCAGCGACACACCCGGATGGTGACCGTCTGCTCCTCGCCCATGCCCTGCAGGTCTTTCACCACCAGGGGGACTTTGTAGACGCCAGTGGGGAGTTCCTTGGTCTGAACCAGTGTGGCGGCAGTGTCTGAAGTGGAGAAGTGGGGTATATGCAGTTTAACAGGCGTTTTAGACAATCCAAATGGGCTTAGGGACAACATTTGTGATTTTGGTGAGGCTGCTAATACTATTTTCTTTTTTTTTTACAAGTCATCTAAAAATGTGTAAAAAGTGAGTTGTAGTCTCTCCGTTCCTACAGTAGACAGTCCAACATTAGCTAGCAGCATGTGGACAGCAGGAGAACACAGTGAGAATCCTCTTCACCACACACCATTAAAGCGCTTCACAGCCCATTTCCCGTCATTCTTGGCCCCCAGCTGGAAGCTGAAGGGGGAGGAGAAGGGAGGCCCGTCTTTATCCTGCGCCACCGCCAGCGCCGAGCCCAGCTCACCGATCTTCTCGCACACGACCATCTCAGCGGAAGGCAGCTCAGGGGTGTGGTCGTTCACGTCCACCACCTCGAGAATCACCATCCCCGAGCCGGTCTTGCCACCTGAAACGCGGCAGAAGATAACGCAGGTCAGGTAAGCGTCCCAGAACATGTGACCGCCGTTGGAAACACTTGCTGAGAGAAGATACTGTATGTGTTATGACAACACTCAACGGCTGTCATGGGTGGTTACAGGTGTTGTCTGAGAATGTCTCATGTTTCTCTGAAGTGTGGGATGCCGTCACCCACCACTGTCTCGTTCATGTAAACAGTGAATAACGTATCTTAATAATCTCTCCATGCACCTTCAGTATCTGAAGTGCTCTCTTTCCCAATCTGTTACGTACACACCCAGGGCACTCAGGGTACACTGAGACTGTTTAAGGTGCGCCAGAACATCCTCCTAACACTGCCTCAAGGTTGGAACACAGTCATCTGTAGCAGCATGACTAAGCTCTAATGATAGCCCTCTGACATGATTGTAGAACCAGCTCTGTCACTTATCTAAAGAAAGTTGGTTTGTGCACTACAAACAAAAATGAGTCAGACAATCAGGAAAAGTCATAAACTAAAATCTATTACGAATCTCGATTTGGTTTCCGAAGCCGTGAAAGGGACTTTTGGAGCGATTGGTATGAAATCATGTGAAAAAAGGAACAGTTGTTTAGTGCAACATGGACTTACTGGCATCCACAGCCTTCATGGTGACATTGTACAAGCCACCTTGAACGTATTTGGACTCCCTGTGTATAGTGTTGGCCACCTTCAGCTGACCACTGTTTTCATCCACACTGATCCAGGACCCTGGGTCGACAACCTTAAAGTACCTGGGAGAAAGAGAAGCAAAACATGCAGGTATATTAAAGGAGTTTCTCAGGAATTTATTTTGACTGCCCTTAAAATGCTTCGGATTTTTCTTGTTGCAGAGCTGTACCACCATCTTGTGTTGGGATCCACAAATGACAGCCACAAGGAAGATTGGAGACATGGGGAGAATCTGACAGGGCTTACTTGATGCCAGCACTGCTCTTGGTCTCGGGGTCGCTGGCCGTGTAGGTTCCCAGGAGGGTTCCATTCGATGTGTTCTCCTCGACGGTGATGCGCATGGTGGGAGCACTGAACTCCGGCCCCTCGTCCTCGTTCCCCACGTTGACGTCCACCGGGATGGAGAGCCAGGAGGCCGTGGTGCCAGTCAGATTAGCCTGGTTCTTTGCCATCACCTCCAGCTTTACGTTCTGGGTGGCTTCATAGTCTAAAGGCTGGAGGAACGAATGGAAGAAGTTCACATGCAAAGTCCATGTCTCAGAAAACTGAGAACTGGGACTTTGCGTCATGATATCACATCACTTAAGTCATGTATCTTGCCTCTAGAAATACAGCAAGATCAGGAATCTGTCAATCCTGTTCAGTGAACAATATGTGTTGGTGAGGAACTCACCTTGGTCAGGTAAAGAAGGCCTTCGTTCGTTATCGGGTCTCTTTCGATCTTGAAGTTACCGTTTTCATTGCCCTTAGTGATGACAAACTCAGAGTTCCAGTTGGGTGTGTTCACCAGGTCCTTGTCCTCGACAGGGATGCGGAGGAGGAGACGTTCTCCCAGGTTCTCCATGACGTCCAAAGTGTACTACAGGCAATAAACAAGGTCAACTGAAGTCAAATGAACATGAATTATCACACTTCATATAAAGAGTGGCATTGTGTCAGATAACTTATGAAAACGTATCAACTGTTTTCCCATCCGCTATCAACCTCCACCATCACCACGTACCAATGACTTGGTGAAAGTGGGCGGATTGTCGTTCACATCCCCCAAAGTGATGGTGGCAGTGCCGGTGCTGAACAGGCCGTTTGGTGCTCCGCCCATATCCCGGATTTCGACTGTGGCGAAATGAGTGTCTTTCACCTGGAGAAGGCAAACAAAGATTCATTTGCAGTGTTGGTTCCCTCTACAGAGCCTCAGGCGGAGATAACATGCTGGTGCTGAGAGAGGCTGGGTGGAGGCCGACCGGAGGGGTGGGAGGGGGGGGGGTACTGACCTCCCTGTCCAGTTTGGAGGAGACGGTGCTGATGACGCCGGTCTCTGGGTGGATGGAGAACAGGTCAGTGCCGGTGATGAGGGAGTAGCGGATCTTGGTGTGGTCCGTACCCTCCTGGTCTCTGTCCGTGGCCTTCACCTGCCCCACCGCCATACCTACAACCAAACACCCAACTCAGGTTTTAAAGAATGTTCACAGTCTAAATATGGGCTACTGTACGCGGTTTATTTGGTGGTGTTTTATGGGAACAGGAGCGCCCTGCCAGACATTCTCACCTGGCTTGCTTTGCTCTGGTACAGAGAACTGCAGTGCGCCGGAGAAAGTTGGCTTGTTGTCGTTCACATCATCTACGTTCACTGTGATTGGCAAAGGCAGGTCTGTTTCCACGTTGGTCAGTCTGTCGAATACTCTGGCTTGGAACTGGCGAGAGACAAGACATGAAGCTTCAGTTCAATAACCGAGACAGTAAGATAACTGGACATTATGATTTTGAACCTAAGCAGGATGTCATTTTCAGTTGACTAAATAAAAAAGACACACATAAACATAAAATAGCAAACTCTGTCATCAGATGTGATTAGCAGCACGGGTAATTGTCAGTGAAGTGAATCGAAAGGTCAAACACAGCATGTTGAACTTTGTTCATAGAACAGAATCATTCTTAGACTTAGTAATGGATACTTAGGATGCTTACAACAGATTTGAGTGCCTTCTTCACAGAATATAAAAAACATTAGGATGGCTGATGGTGACTGGGATCATACTCATCTTTAATCCTCGTACTTACTGTGAACTTTGGAAACTCCTCCCGATCAACAGGCTGATGCACCCTGAGCAACCCTGTGTTCCTGTCGACACTGAACAATCCCCTGGGGTGCTCGTCAACGCCCGGCCCACTGACAGTGTAGTACACAGTGTACGTAGCCGAGGAGTCCGATCCAACCTATACCGGCAAACCCCAAACAACTCAGTGTCATCATATCAATTCGGTGCTGGCGTTTTTTAAAGTGAAATACACACTTTCAATTTCAAAACCCATTCTATCGTTCAAAACCCGTCTTCCTTTGGACGGTAGGTTTTTGTCAAAAGATTGAAAAGCTCCCACAGTAAAGAGGACCTCGGGGCAAGTTACAACACATGCATCCACCACCCAATGGCTTTGGCTTCTGTGTTGATGTATTTTTCAAGGGTGTGTCTATTAGTTTTTGTTTGCCCCATACAGTACTTGTGAGTGTCAGAATATAGTAGAACATGGAGCAGAAGATAGATCAACTTAATAGCTGTCGTAAAAAAGCAGTAGTAGGAACTGTCTTACCAGCTCTACATCTTTTGGAAATGGTGGCACGTCATTTTCTATGATGTTGAAGGGTATTGGGCTCCATCTTCTCTTGGAACGCCTCAGAACCCCATTGTTTTCTACCTAAGATAGGCAGCAGAAGATTCCTCACTTGACACATTTGTAATATTTGAAACTGTAAATCTCCATCAACAATGAAACTCTCAATCACCTCATTGGTACTGCGGACGAGGTAGACATCCATCACAGCCATCTGACCACTGGGGTCTGGATAATGTAGAGAGAATATCCTCCCATTGGCTGGCACTGTGGCCGTGTGTGATGTTATGATGGTGCCGTCTGCTTTCACAGTGAAGTCTGGGTCACTCGAACTGATATCAAACGTTTCTGTCTCGCAGCGGTCCATGTCAACTGATAAACCAAAAGGAAACAACAACAATTGTGGTGACTGTCAAAAAAAGACAGACAGAAGTGGATCATAAACAATGACATTGAATCTGTTAACTACATGCATTTCTGTAATTATCACTGATGATGGGTTGAGCGCAGAAACATGTGGTAAATCAGATGGATACATGTATAGGAACAGTAGTACCTTTAGAAAGGACATATCCAGCAGCTATAGTATGGGGTACTGATACTTGAAGGGAGCGTTGGAAGGAGCAGGACTCAACATAGCTGGAAAGATGCTGGAGAGAATATTTCAGTTGTAATTGGTAATTGTCTGTACATTACACATGCTAATTTTGCCTGAGTTGCCTGTCTTCTGTTTGTCAAAACGTCCTCTCAATGTTTCTTAGGCATATTCTATAAATATAGTTTAAATTCTACATTTTCTTTGAAACTTCATATTCACAGTCACGCAAACTTAACTGAAGTAAAAACAGTAGGCTACTTACCGAAAATAAGCAGATATTGATTAGAAAACTTGGTGTAATAAACCTCTTCCGCTTAATATAAGACATTCTGTAACAGCCAATCGATAAACAGTAGCCTACTGTGTGTCAATGTAAAGTCAGACGGTGGCTATTTGTCTTCTACCTATGAACAGTGGTTCAGTAGTATAAGTCTTGAGTGCTTCTGAATATCTTTCTACTTTTTAACGCTTTGCCTCACCTCGCAACAACCTAAGCATTCAATTGGCTATGAAGTCCTGCAGACGTGCGCGGAGTGACTCACCTCTATAATGCTCCACCCGGTCGCTGGATCAACTCCACCCTTCTTGGGCGTGGGATCGAAGAACAGGTAAAGTGGACGGCAGTTTTGGATTGCGTGCTGTGACGGTCCTAGCACATTCACTGATTGGGTGTGACTGTGGTGTAAGCGGACTTCTTTTACCGCCAGGGGGAAACATTGTATCTCTGGATTCAGTCATATTAGTCTCCAGTTTACCTAGTGCCCCATTCATACTTTTCTGTTGCCAATCTGAGGGATCCCGTTTATTGAAATGATTAGTTTTAAATTATATATTGTCTTTCAAAGGCATGTACACCAACAATATTGTTTATATAGTTCACTTCCACACCTTGATTGTGTACGACGAAGGAGAGATTTAATCTAGAGTAGTATATTTGATGTAATTTGGTCTTCTTACAGTCTGTATGTGAACAGTTTTTGGTCTGTTGTCATGTCTGGTGTGCCACGGTTTGACCTCTCTGGCTCATCTTATGCAGTGTGAGGTTGAAGGCTTGTGGTAAGTGAAGCTGAAAAGGGCTCTTAACTAACCCCGCAGGAATGTGTGTTGGATGAGGCCTGACGTGGGGGAGGCTGAGCTCACAATATCATCATGAACTGCTGATAAGACTGGTGAGTTACACAGCCTCCATAGACACCACAACAGCACAGAGGGGGAGGTACACAGCTACAAGCAGATGACATGTCTGATTAACATCATTCTCACTTTATAAACAATGAGAGCTAGAAGTAAAAGCTTTACTAAGTGAGCCTGGGTCCAGGGGGAATTTGTCATTCTACAATAGTGCCCCTATTAAGTCTTATTAGTTGAATTATTATAGTGGAGAAAATACTGAGAATTAGACTGAGAGATGAGCAACACTTTCTACTATGACCACACCTATCCATGAGCCACAGACCTTCTCAGTTAGAGGAATGTAACACTGCCATTCCAAACAGTCTGTGAACACCCCTGCAGAGACACAGTCAGATAAACCTTGCCTCTCTCAGGCTTCAGAGGAAACGTTTTCATTTTCCTCAAGGCAGTGTTCGTTTATGCTGATTCACCAACAGTCACAAGAAACCTTGTAGATTAAACATGTTTCTGTTCAGTGATTGGGGGAGTGTACTTGTACTAATTCCACTTACCATGGGCATCCATTAACTGAAACCCCTTTGTTTGAGTTACTGGTACTATAGATTTTCTTGTCAGGGACAGACAGAAGGTTTTGTCTGTCTTTAAAAAGTCTTGCCATCCTAAGAGACCCTCTTCTTATTCACTCACCGAGGTCACCTGATCTTCTAAACAGTGATGCCATTTTCCAAAAGAGAACTGATAACCCCACAGGGCTGGGGGCATGTGATTGGTGCAGCATCACAGTAATACCAATAATACAGTGACTAGGTCCAACGTTGGCAGACCGTCATAGACCGATGTCTGAGTAAATGTGTGTTTGTTCTTGATTGGGACTTGAGTTGAGTTCTCCCTTTGGAACTACAGCTAGGACATTAGATAGCAGGCAAACAGACATCCGAATGAGTTCCCACATTGCCACACACACAAGTACACACACGTACACACACAGACCTTTACCCAATGTAAAGAGGAGTGATTGTGCTGGTAGCAGGGTTATTCCAGAAGAATATAACAATAGATAAAACAACTAACTGTTTAGAGTAAGCTCTCATAGGAGCATACTAGGAGAAGGTGTCTCAGACTACAGAACATGTTTCTAATTTTGAGGATGTAAAGACGTCAAAAGATGTTTTTGATCGGATTGGCCGGCAGAAATAAATTCCCACTTATTTACGTTGACATACAATGGAAGATATTACCTGTTTTTTTATTATTCCCTCTTAAAGAAGGTCTCTCTATATTTGCAGTGACCTCTTCTAGGTGTGTTCATGCCTGGAAGTCAGTTGGTTATAGAGAGACCTATTAGTGGACCCACACTAATACCTAACTCCCCAGGTGAACTAGGGTGATTTCCAATACTTTTCAGTCATCTGAGATCTCAAATAGTATGTTCAAATACATACTAATATGTTTAAGTTTCACAAATATACAGAAGGGTATATTGAGGGTGCTGAATGTGTTTTCGACCACACCCAGTACAGCTCTTATCTTTTGATACAGCCCTAGTCAATGATTAGACACCATCTGGATATTGTAATGGAAGTTGCTTCTATCACACGGTCCCTCCTTTGTCACACAGAGTTTAGCAGAAACTCAAATGGGATTGAACATGGACTTTGTCATGAACTAGGGTTTGACAAGGCAGTCCTGCTAAGCCCATTGTAATGCATTACCAATGAATATATTTGATCCTGATGGTCTCCTCTTGGTTCTCACCATCTGACAAGTTCCATGGAATTTAAAACGCATCCAATGACGCAACTTCCAGCTGACAAGTTGCAATGATGCCTCACCTGTGTTACGGATCGTTTACAACACATCTGATGAAGCAATTAATACAATATATCATTACATTGGGGGTGGAAGTAACATGGTCTTATCAGCTCTCCCATTTATTTGAATGTACAGTTACTGGTAACTTGGCAACAGTTGTGAAACATTTACAGTCGTCTCTTTCACACACTCCCCATTCAGTCTTATCTGTTTCTGTCTGTCTTACTCTGTATTCCTAACAGACACATGCACACACACACACACACACACACACACACACGCGCGCGTGGGCTTACACACACACACACACACACAATTATTTCAGTGTTAGCCATAACAAATTTTGCCTGCACCCAAAAAAAAGAAAAGAAAGCATCCCCATTAGTAAGATATTTTAGGCTAATGATGTCCATCTCGGGAGAGACAGTCAGAATTTCACTGCCCTAAGTGAAGTTTTACAGATAAGTGCCAGATCTCAGACCTGCTTGTTTCAAAACGAAGGCCAATCGAAATAGAGTTTTCAATTTCGACAATTTACCTTGTTGTTGTTTACTGTGCGTGCATGTGTGTGTGTGTGTGTGTAAACAGTTTAAAGTAGGCCTATATGACTGCTAGGCAATAGCATGAAGTTATTGACAAGGGATACTCAAGAAAACGTCCTAGAAAATATTGAACCAAACAGGCAAACTTAAGTAATACAACCATAAAGTAGCCTAAATTGCGAGCTTTTGAGTTAAAGAGTATTGTAGACTATTGAAAATTCACAAGAATAGTTATCAAATTTGTCAAAAGAACATGCACAAACTATTCAATTTGCACCAATGTTGAGATGAAGAGCTTCGCATTCCCGGTATCAACCTATGGCTTTGAGAAGAGTATCAAGGAAGGCACCGCCTATTCTCTGCCTCAATAGTATTTGAGAAAGTTTCGACACGGTGCAAGAGGCCAAAGTCTGAAATAACCGAGTTGAGGCTCACGATACGGAATTTACCTCGGGAAGGGAAACACATTTCCCACACATTTGTCCACCTACAATGGTCCGACTTTCAAAATCCAGCGTTATTTTATGGTTACCGTTCATGCTAACTGTAAGTACGAATAAGACTTTCTGTCCGAATCGGAAAAGTGCAGGCGTTAATTATCGTGTAACGGGACATTGGTATAATGTAATGTAATTTCTAATGAACGCTAGATGGGTGGTGTCTCTGATGGATCTAATTATAACGGATTAGTCGGTATGAAAAGCCTACTCATCATAGATGTTTGAAGATTTGTATTAGCGTTAGACCTTTGGGTTTGGGTTTATTTACTGCTTTCCAATGTCTATGATGTTGCCTATAAAGGCGTAGGCCTACCCTATGTCCAAAAAAGCTAAATCAAAGGAGTAATTGTAACATATGTTGAATACAACGTTTTTGAGAAACGCAATTGAAAACTGTGTGTAGGTTAGGCTACTGGTAGGAACTTTTGTAACAACAAAGTAATCCTGTCAAACGGTTCAAGACATAGCATTTCCTTAAAATCATAGGGAACTTTAAAGCAAATGACGAAGCTAAAATAGATTATAATCGGATATCTTAGGTTCTGAGTATATAGCCTAAAATAAGGCTGCGCTAAAGGAATGAATGTTATCGGGCAATGACAACTGCAATACCGCATGAAAGTACACTATAGTGGTGATAATGTTTGTATCTACAAATATCCCAAACGTTTTTATCTACCATAAGGCTATCCAACCATCCAAGAAACATCCACCAATCCAAGATTTTGTGTAATGTCGTCTTAAACCATTTTGCTCAACATATTGAAAGTGTTTCTCTATCAGCATGAGTCGTCATTCAATGATTCTTTTTTCCCAAGAGATAGACGTGTCTTTACAATTTTTTGAATAAAACACTTTGATGATGATGGATCCCAGCCTGCTGAATGACTATTTTCTTGCTAGTTTTTACAGGTGGTAGCAGATGGTGACGGTCAGAAACTGAGAAGACAGAAGAGAGAGTGGATCATTGCTCCTCGTAAACTATATGAGAATGAGGATTACCGAGGCCTGCAGTACATTGCTAAGGTATGATCTTAACAGGGACACAGCATCATTGTGGGTGGGTGTGGGATCGGGCACTGTTGCAGCTCATATTGTACCCATGTTGACACTGATTAATATGAGTTATATTTAGTTTGAATACATTTGTACCAACCTTTGGTTGCTTCAGTAGATGGTTGAGAATGAACCAGTAAATTCCATATTGTAGATCTTCCTCGTCTTCCTAATTCCTCCTTTCATTGATCGTGTTTTGATGATGAGTGTTTTCTTGCATAAATCTTTCAGACCAGCAAAATAAAATAAAAGGGCCACAAATTCTTCCGTAATATCAGTTTTGATTTTATTGTGATTTAATGTTATCTTATGTTATCCTTATGTATAAACAAAGTTCCCATGCATAGTTCATGATCCCTACAGTGGATTCACTGTTCTGGAGAACTAAATAGTAACATTTCTTATTTGTTTATTTATTAGTATTGATCCATATGTTTATTCACGTATTGTTCCTATGACCTCTAAATATATAAAAACTTGAACATGATTACTGATAAGCGTCTCTGTTCTAGATTCAATCAGATAAGGAGTATGAGTCAACGGTGTCCTACTCCCTGTCGGGTCCGGGGGCAGATCAGGATCCGGTGGGCTTGTTCTCCATCGACCCGAACAGTGGCATGGTCCGAATCCATGGCATACTGGACAGAGAGGAGAAGGACTCATACACTGTAATCCTCACCCACACAACCCATATCTTCTAAAAACTAACGCATACAAGATCAAATCAGCTTCCTTGTTCCCTTTTCTTTCTCTCACAGAGAACACTCTAAACTGTAATTATTAGAGACAGGCCTGTGTAAAGACGTAAGGTCTCCGTGTATGTGCTGATGAAACTGACTCGGGCGTGTTCTGACTTTTGCAGTTAATCGGAATGGCTAAGTACAGCAATGGAAAACGCGCTGAGACGGACATTGACCTGCGTATTGTTGTCCTGGACAAGAACGACTGCCCACCTATTTTTTCAATGCAGCAGATCGGAGAAGTGTACGAACACAGCGAAGCAGGTGTGTGGTTCACACTTCATTTTTTGAGCAGCAGACGCTCTTATCCAGAGAGACTTACAGCAAGTACAGGGACATTCCCCCCGAGGCAAGCATGGTGAAGTGCCTTGCCCAGGGACACAACGTCATTTGGCCCGGCCTGGAATCGAACCGGCAAACTGATTACTAGCCCCATTCCCTAACCGCTCAGCCATTTGACTCCACCTGTTTCCCTGCCATGTGCTTTTGAACTACAACCCCTGTAGTGGTGCTCATGTCTTTTCCCGGTCTATTCCAGGCACAGTTATCATGAAAGTGAACGTGACGGATGACGATGAACCTGGCACTGAGCACACCCAGATTAGCTTCAGCATCGTGGAGCAGTCCTCCTCAGCCATGATGTTCTCCATGAACCACCAGACTGGAGAGATCCTGGTCCGCCAGACTAGTCTGGACAGAGAGGTGAGAGGTCATGATCAGCACCAATCATCACAGTACGCAAACTGGGATTACAATGAGACCGGGGCGATGCAGATCAATCCACATGGGTTAAATGAGGATCTTAAATCATATGAAGCTGAGATTAAATTCCCTCTCACAAGGACACTTGAGTTCTCTTCCTAGAGTAGTGTTGATACTTGAATGGAATCCACTGGGTGAAGGCTTAGTTAATATTGTTTTCATTGTCCAGACACAAGACACATTTACCTTGACGGTGAAGGGTACTGACATGAATGGAGCCTCAGGAGGGCTGACTGGAACAGGACAAGTGGTGATTAAGTTGCTGGACATCAACGATAACATACCCAAGCTGGAGAAAGATACTGTAAGGAGCAGTTAACAAACACAAATACTTCTTCTTTCAGCCCAGACCTACTTATATGAACCCTGAGTGAACCAGTATGTGCTGTGGGTTGGACCTTGGGTGACGTGGTTTGTGTTGCAGTACGAGGGGAGCGTGATGGAAAACACCATCGGCATGGTGGTGCTGAGGATGAAAGCTGTGGATCTGGACTTGATGTACTCCGATAACTGGCTGGCTGTATTCACTATTGTGTCTGGCAATGAAGCAGGCTACTTCCACATCACCACTGATTCCAAGACCAATGAGGGTATTATCACTATCGTTAAGGTACGGTTGGGCTTTAGCTTGTCTAAGTAAAGCATACACTGTGCAACCATGTAGTCTAAAACAGGCTTGCAAGAAATTAAAGTTAAAGTCGGGATGAAATAAAGTTACATCAGTCCCGTCAATCACACGTGCAATCAAATCTAGAGCAAGATTTAGCTTAATATTCTTAATGTATTAAACTAAATACCTTAAACTGACCTTTATCTTGCTCTGTGCCTTATAAAAATGAAGGCTTTGGACTATGAGGAGCTGAAGGTGGTGAACCTGGGGGTGACTGTCTCCAACAAGGCAGAGTACAACTTTGGCTCTGTCATCGGTGGAGGCCCCTCCTTAGACCGACCTAAGATCTACTCCATCAAGATCAACGTGGTCAACCAGCTGGAGGGACCGCGCTTCCGGCCTGCCATCAAGGTGGTAACCATCTCCGAGGACCGGACCACAATCTCCCTTAACAAGATCATCACCACCTACGCTGCCATTGACAGTGACACCCTGCTCACTGCCACCAACGTGAGGTAGGACAAGCTCCCATCCTATGTCATTTACTGTACTGCAGGTACATCTCAAGCAGGCGTCTATATACTATGTATGTCATAATGGCGGAAAGTGACTATAGACTGTGTTTGTACATAAAATATGAACTGTATACTGTGGTGCTGTGGGTGAAAGGACGCTAAGATACTGATATATTTTCGGATTTTTCTTTCGGTCAGATATGCCAAACTACACGATTTAGACAACTGGCTGATCATCGATGAGAAGACGGCAGATATCAGATTAACCAAATGGCCCGACCGAGAGTCCAAGTTTGTGGTTAACGGAACCTACACAGCCAAGATAGTCTGCATCACTAACGGCAAGCGTGACAGGCCCATGGATGCCCTCATCTCCATCATGCATCTGCTCTGTCACTTTCACATCTAAACCAAATGAGTTCCTGTCTGTTTACAGAAGTACACGCCAAAACGGCCACAGGGACAATTGCCATCCAGGTGCAGGACTTCAACGACCACTGTCCTACCCTGACCAGCCATCCATCTCAGACCATGTGCCAGGGGACCAACATGGTTTACGTCACAGCTGAGGATGGGGACGCCTTCCCCAACGGAGCACCTTTTAACTTCCGGGTGATTCAGGCAGGCCACAAGGAGAAGTGGACCATAGAGCGTCTTAATGGTTGGTCATAGTCTGCATCAAGTATATATTTTACTAAATGTTGTTGTGGTTGAAAATGTAAAAGATATAGAATACAAAAACTATTTGAAAAAATCTATAATAAGAATAAGAATGATAAAGTAGCTCAATAAAGTAGTCAACAGTTTCAACGTTCAAAACCGTTTTGGCTTACCAAAGCTCTAATGGTCCATCTTGTTTTTTTGCCCTCGCGTCTTCTCAGACACCACTGCGATCCTGCGAGACCACGCCGCTCTGTGGCCTGGGAACTACAGGGTTGCCCTGGAGATCTCGGACCAACAGGGCAAGGTCTGTGGGGACGTCCAGTGGCTCGACGTGGTGGTGTGCACTTGCGATGCCGCCCACACGGCCTGTTTGGGGAAGTCCACGGACACAAGAGTCACGTTAGGCCCTCTGGGTGTCCTCATGCTACTGCTGGGACTGCTACTCCTCCTGTGTGAGTCCTGCCTGCATGCCCCTTCGCACTCTCCATCAGGTTGATAATAGTCACGTCAAGGGCGGAAGGAGAGTCTCCGTCTCGTCATGCAGCCTCTTCTCGTGTTAACGACAACGCGCATGAACGATAGCCATCGTTTGAGCCCCGTTGTGCTACTTTAACGTCTTCGAGGTTAGCTTGTGGGTGAAGTGTTTCAAATGTGGACAGTGATATGAAAGTAAATGTGTGCGTGTGTTTCCAGTGCTGCCCCTCTTCCTGTTGTTTTGCCTGTGCGGAGGGGTGGCGGCCCTGGGAAACTTCAAGCCCATGCCGGGCGACACCAAAGTGGTGACCAGCCTGATCTCATACCACACGGAAGGACAAGGAGAGGACAAGGTACAGAGAGCCCTCCGTTCCCATTGGCTCAACACGGCGTCACTTTCACCGACACGCATACACATAGGTTGATAACGCATATCGCTGTGCTCTCATTGGCCCATGCGTTTCCTTCCCAGGAAGTCCCCTTGCTCAGGGTTCCTCTCGAGGTGGACCACGGCTCCATCCATGCCGGCGACGCGACGACGTACGGAGATAATCATCGGCTCGAGCTCGGGGGGGGTGTGGTGAGCGGAGGAGCTGGAGGCGGCTTCACCTCCATGTCCACGACAGACGTGTACCGTGACAGTGATTTCCACCAGCACATGGTCAGTAGGCACGACCATGTGGACGGCATGGGCATGGGTGTGGGCGGAGCCACCATAGCAGGAGGGCAGCAGTTCTCCTCGTGGCACGATGCAGGGTTATATGGTGGGATCGCCCTGTCTGACAGCTTCCTGGAGGAGTACTACACAAGTGTGAGTATCAACAATCAGCCTGATTCGTAGATACTAAAATGTGTTATTGTGCTGTTTTTTGGGGGTTTTGACCCGCCAAGGGACTACAGAGGTGGGTTAATTTAAAGTTATAATCTGGTAAGGTGCAACAAATGGGGACATTTTTGTTTTAAGCTGTACATGGTCCCATGGTCCACAATAAATATACATATAGGGTGTGGAAGTCATAGTGTCAGAGACATGAATTGGTCCCTGACTTAACAAGACAAACTCTAAGTGAAGTAAAACAAAGTCAAGCTTGCAGTTAAGACAATCTTTTGTTCGGGCCTATGTATGTGAACAGGAAACACTGTCCATCCGAGATTTGCAATACAGTATTGACAGTATTGATTTGCAATACTGTATGACAGTATGTTACTTTTTTGAAGCAGTTTTATTCATGGGCTGTTTGCTGCTTGCAGAAAGCCAACCACGCAGCACAACATTTACAACAGGAAGACGCCCCGATGACCTACGACTACGAAGGTCAGGGGTCACTGGCGGGCTCAGTGGGCTGCTGCAGCCTCCTGGAGCACGAAAACGACCTAGACTTCCTCAACGACCTGGGCTACAAGTTCAGGTCCCTGGCCGAGATCTGCCGAGGGTCCAGCCTGGAGGCGGAACAATCTGTGGGAGTGTCCGTTTGCCCCCCCAGACCCAGCCCTTCCTCAGGCGCCCACATTGAGACCTCCCTGGACACGTCTGCCAACCTCAACACCCTCACCAGCTCCGCACTGGCCTCCTCCTCCTCCTCTGCCCTCATCAAGGAGACGGTGCTCAGAGAGCAGGGGTCCGCCAGCCTCCCCAGGGTCCACGTCCAGGAGAGCATGCGGGTCCCCAACCAGACCCTCCTCATCCAACAGCCCGCCATGTACTACACCTCCGCCCCGGCCCTGTACGTGGTCGAGCCCCAGCCCCAGGTGCTTCTGGTGGATGCGAGGGGAGCAGGGGTCGGGGGCCAGGTGGGGGTGGGGTTGGGACAGGGGCTGGTCCAGGTAGCTGGGCCGTACGGCTCCCAGCAGGGCATGGTGCTGGTGGAGAGGCAGGTGGGGGGGGGTGGAGGGGCTCAAGTGCTCACCAGCACAGGCCAGGCCGTGATAGGAGGAGGCGGTGGTGTTGTGGCCGGGGGAAGCCACACCCTGTCAGGGGGGAGTCACCTCTCACACAGGGTGGGGCAGACCATGGTAAGGCCAGGGCATTTTGCCATGGGTTCAGGCATGTCACAGGGCAGCGTGACTCGATCCAAACATGTCCGTGTCGTTGAGAGCAGCTCAGCAGTGGCTGACAGCGGGGCCAGTTCTGCCGGCCTCACCTCAGGCATGGCCCTGGGGCGTTCCGCTGGGGAGCACAGCCTGGAGGTCAGAGTTCCCCATGTGGAGATGAGGGCTCAGACTGGATCTTCACTGGGCTCCAGCTCCCAGGCTGGGTCTGTGGGGTCAGATGAGGACTCTGCTCTCATGGCTGCTGCGGGCTCCCAGGGCAGCCACAGAGTGCTGGTTCAACGCGAGGAAGTGTTTGTCACAGAGCGGAACGGGGAAGCCACCTCCATTGCCTAAACCACCCGCTTGGTTGTTGTTTTGTCGTCTGTTTTGGCTGTATTGTAAATGATGAGGAAGATAAAGGGAAAGAGGAGCAAAGAGTTACAGAGAGAGCAATAAAGAGGGAGAGAGAGAGAGAGGGAGAGATAATTTTTCTGCTCTCTTAGTCTTCCGGCAATGCAGACACTAAAGCAGGGGTTTTCAACCGGGGGTCCGCAGCCCCCTGGTGGTCTGTGGCGGCTTTGCAGGGGGTCCGCGACACGAGCCTATGTTGATCAGTACGTTGATTTTTTAAAATTTTTATTAATTCGCTTTGATATTTCAACACATTTCCAGATTACTCTTGAATATCGTGAAAGATATCTACCCACATGTAGGCACGCTCGTGTGCGCAGGCACATCAGTGGGCCGCGGATTACTTTCTAGTAAGAATTCTGGTCCCTGGGACGAAACCAGTTGAAAACCCCTGCACTTTAATATGTAAAACAATTGTTAAACACAACTGTTGAGGTGATGTTATTGTACTGCACCAAAATGGCATGGTTAGTCAGGCAGTGTGTGGTACCTCTAGTGCCCAGATAAAACTCCTGTCCTGAATGTATTTTGAAAACTAAAGTTGAAAGGAATTATTTACCCAAGCTCTCTTGCTTCACCCAGCTTGTGTTTACCCCTTTCATAGATATATATGTATATATATTTGAATTAGAACCTTATCCATGGAAAAGCAACAGTATTTCAGTTTGCACTGTACCAAGCATGACAAATATATAATCATGTGTTAGGGTTTACGCACTAATAAAACAAAGTCATAAGATTAATGTTGTTCAACTGTGACACATCTCCATGTAACTGATGTCATTAATGCCAACTTAACATGATTAAAATGGTAGCCCATTTTGTACATGGAATGGGATTCAACTGGAGCTAAACTGTCAAAGACCAAGCAATAGTTTTTTGTAAATATATGTCTATGATCTATTTTGTGAAGTCAATGATTTATGCTTTTTTAACAATGGAAAATATAATTGGGTAATACATTTGTATACATATTTACTTTGGATGAGTAAAAGTAAGATTATGTGGGGAATCTATTTAGGATGGGCTACTGCTATGCACTGATATACATGAATATTGTTTATATTGCTACAAATGTTTAGCAAATGCTCACTTTCAAGATCTTATGTCTTATGTATTTTCGATGTATGTACTTTTTTTAATCCAAAAGCAAGGCGTGTGCTCACTTAGTGTGTTTTGATGGGCTTGGCCTTAAATTAATCACATTAGAAAGCCTATAATAGGTCCAAATAAATGTGCAATGTTTCATCTTTGAGAAAATGTCTCCTTGTGTCCTTTAATGAGATTAACAGTGGAAGACAAGAGAGGCATAGACCCTAAACAGAGACAAAACCACAAGCTGAGAACGTTTTAGTAGTCAAGAGTAGATCATTAGGATGAATTTAGTTGTAGAAGTTTTCAACCGCAACATCCCCACTAGATGTCACTTCAAGCGTACTGTAGGCACAGACCGTACAATTACGTATGTAGACTTTTAAGATCAAGAGGAGCAAATCCACTGGACGTGTGTGAAAGCACTATGTGGTGTGATGAAGAAAGGGTTTTGTCCTTCTCGTAAAGGAGTGACAACGTTTAGTTAAGTTCTGGATTTGTAGAAGTGTTATCAATCTGCAGATTTGGAGAGAGAACCAGACCTTTGACACTATATGACAACACAACACCAGGCTCAGGTGTCAATCATGTCTCTCTCCGCTCTGTCGGCCGGAGGACCATCTTTTATTGCGTACAAGAAAGTAAACATGGTGACAAGCAGGCAGAAAGGGTGTTAGAACAGTCACAGAGAAAGAGATTCCAAGGTATATAGGTGGAGCTCTCCCTGTCGTCGTCACAAGACAAGTTTACACAGTACTTTCTCCTGACCCTGAACAGCTGCTATTCAACCTGACAAATAGACACAATCTACTCTTATGAATAGCAAACTTCCATGACAACATACTAACTAGTTTCAAGTTACTAGTTATATTGGTTAGGGAATCAAATAAGTACACAGGAAATCCCATTTTCTTCCACAGCTGGTAGTTAAGACTACGACCAAGTTACCTCTTAGATGACTGAGTTTTGATTCATTCCAATTCAGGTCATTAGTTTACTTGATTTTGACAGTTAAGCTTATCCTTGTACTTCTTTCATGTGTTCCTTGTGCCTTGGTGATAAACAGGATGAAACCACACCTAATTACAGGAACATTCTGATCTCATAAATACATTGTGATGCAGGAACGTCTAGTAAGTTAGTAGTTAACAATACCTCTTACTCAGCATATGAGCACATACAGTACCTGTCAAAAGTTCACATTCAATAGGAAAATGTGTCCAAACTTTTGACTGGTACTGTATATGACTCATAGATGAGTAATGACATGACTACATTACCAACTGAGAAGTCCTATATAGATGTGTAAGATGATGTAACAGACAGGTGACACATTGCTAATGTTTGACAGGTCTGACATTAGTCTCTCTTCTAGAGAAGAATGACGTGGATGAATTACCGCCCATCCGTGTCAGATTCAGGAGCACCATTAATCAACACAGTGCCATCTTCATGCATCTGGTATTGCTTCCGATTGTGTAAGGGTGTGTAAGTGTATTTCAATCAGGAGAGACCAGGTAAGAGGAGAGTGATGTTTATTACAGAATGGTGAATGTACAACAATGTTTTGGAGCTTAGACCCCGAGGGGAATCATAGCTCAGAGGGCGCCTGCCCGAAATCCGAGAAGAATCCCCTATGGAGTCCAGACACTGGTGGCGGTGGCGGCAGCTGACGACCAACGAGTCGAAGACGGAGACAGGAACTGGGTGGCTACGGGGAGGTGGAGGGTCGCGCACTTGATCGCCTGGATGAACTACACGGGGAGAGAATCTTATTTAAAGGCACGATCATGTGCTTCTTCGACAGCGTTAATTGATAGACGAGATCGACAGTCAAACCGAACCGTATGACAGCCCGATATAGGAAAGAGGAAAAAAGAGCGTTCTTAGTGGGTGGAGTTAGTAGTGAAACATTGTTGAAGTTGCCCGAGCGCAGGGAGAGGTCTTGCCTTACTGAACTTGCGCTATACTTCATGTGTGTGTGTGTCTGTTTGGTGTGGGTGAGCCACTTTAGTAACCACACACTTTCCTTCACGTGATGACTGATGTTTGTCCCTCCCCCTCGTCCCAAACAACAGTTTAGGCCTGGAGATCAGCTGGAGATTGTTACATTCCATAACCTCTGCTCTCAAATCTTGGCAATAGAAGTTGCTATATGACTACTTTTGTAGGTTGCACATGAAACAAAAAAAAAAATATTACAATACATATCTCACATTGACAACCTCGGCCAATGAGCATTACTAGCATTGGCAATCCTTGCAAGCACATGCTGAAACTGCTGAAATTAATGTTGTGATAGATCATTTATATTTGTGTGAACAGATCTTTGATGCCCCAACAATGGAACCCACAGAACTAAAAGACTGACCAGCATCTGACACACAAGCTTGTAACCAGCACAGCATTGTCTCCTGGAAAAAGAAATCTTCTGTCCTGTCACTGCAAACAATGAATGAGGAGACTGCCATTGCATTGCTCAGGGAAGGCAACAGCACAATATGAAACGTTTTTTTATTGAATCTTTCAATGGAAAATATATATGTATTTGCTCAACTGACATAACTGCTTATTTCTGGTAGTGTCTTTTGAAGGTGTAACCTTATATACGTGTATATTATGAAATTGTACAAGGACTAGAATGAATAGGATAGAACATTTTAATTTTGACTTGTGAGAGAGAATGCATTTTGAGGTAAAGGTAACAAAAAACATACTGGAAGTTTCTGACACCAACATTGATAGCCTAAAACATGAACCGGAAAACCAATTACTACAGTATAATAACAATTACATAATTGTCATATTCTAACATCGATCATGGTCTTCGAAGAACATATTCAAACCGCCATGAGATGCGGCATAGCTTAAAAGCTATAATTAACTTCATACACGCACACTGCATAGTCGGAAACCTCTAGATCTCTGAACAACAATTATTGACGATTTCAAGTGACTGGTTAGATATAGCACAGACTGGTACCATATGGCACAGATCAGTGACGGACATCGTGGCGAACCTCCTCTTCATCTTCCACCTCGTCTTCCTCGTACTCGCCCATCTCGTCGGCGGTGGCGTCCTGGTACTGCTGGTACTCCGACACCAGGTCGTTCATGTTGCTCTCGGCCTCGGTGAACTCCATCTCATCCATGCCCTCGCCCGTGTACCAGTGGAGGAAGGCCTTGCGGCGGAACATGGCGGTGAACTGCTCGGAGATGCGCCTGAACAGCTCCTGGATGGCCGTGCTGTTGCCGATGAAGGTGGCGGACATCTTGAGGCCGCGGGGCGGGATGTCGCACACGGCCGTCTTGACGTTGTTGGGGATCCACTCCACGAAGTAGCTGCTGTTCTTGTTCTGCACGCTCAGCATCTGCTCGTCCACCTCCTTCATGGACATGCGGCCGCGGAAGATGGCCGCCACGGTCAGGTAGCGGCCGTGGCGAGGGTCGCAGGCCGCCATCATGTTCTTGGCGTCGAACATCTGCTGGGTGAGCTCGGGCACGGACAGGGCGCGGTACTGCTGGCTCCCCCTGCTGGTGAGGGGCGCGAAGCCAGGCATGAAGAAGTGCAGTCGGGGGAAGGGCACCATGTTGACGGCCAGCTTGCGGAGGTCGGCGTTGAGCTGGCCGGGGAATCTGAGGCAGGTGGTCACCCCGCTCATGGTGGCGGAGACCAGGTGGTTGAGGTCGCCGTAGGTGGGCGTGGTCAGCTTGAGCGTGCGGAAGCAGATGTCGTAGAGCGCCTCGTTGTCGATGCTGAAGGTCTCGTCGGTGTTCTCCACCAGCTGGTGCACGGACAGCGTGGCGTTGTAGGGCTCCACCACAGTGTCCGACACCTTGGGAGAGGGCATCACGCTGAAGGTGTTCATGATGCGGTCGGGGTACTCTTCGCGGATCTTGCTGATGAGCAGGGTGCCCATGCCTGACCCGGTGCCACCGCCCAGGGAGTGGGTGAGCTGGAAGCCCTGGAGACAGTCGCAGTTTTCCGACTCCTTCCTCACCACGTCCAGGACTGAGTCCACCAGCTCGGCCCCCTCCGTGTAGTGGCCCTTGGCCCAGTTGTTACCGGCTCCGCTCTGGCCTGAAAAAACACCCGTTCCCCTCAGTTAAAGATGCATCGCCCTTGGCACTTCATATAACAACATCAAAAGTACATCATTGTTGGGACTTGTTTGAACAAAGTGTTTGTGCAATAAATAAAATATTAGTGGCAAATGAAAACAAATACATGAACAATAACAAACATTTCCCCCAAGGCAGCAGTTTATTTCTTAAAAGATTTGATGAAAAACAAATAAGCCTATTATAAATTGTGAATTCTTCAGGAGAAAAAAAAAAGAGTAAAATTGGAAGTGAAAACAAGAGCACACTATCGAGTGTGTTATTGGACATGTAATAGATTAGTCGACGCCTCGTATGTTTGATCCCGTCTTAAATCCTTCAATCCAGCAGCGCTGCAGGACTGTCCCCCTGTGGACTGGGTTTTGCTGAGTCACCTTGCTGTCTGTGCTGCGCCTGACACAATGGCACATCGCATCGCCTTGCTGAGGGAGTAAAACTCGCTTTGGCTGCAGAGGAGGTGGCAGGGAATGCTGACACCAAGGGCCCGTATGGGTCCGCAGGCTGAGTCGAGAGAATACACCACCATCGCTCTCCCGCACCTCCGCGCACTCACCAAAGACAAAGTTGTCGGGTCTGAAGAGCTGTCCGAAGGGCCCGGAGCGGACAGAGTCCATGGTGCCAGGCTCGAGGTCCACCAGGATGGCACGGGGCACATACTTGCTCCCTGTTGGAGGGAGGAGAGGGAGGAGGGAGGGAAAGGGGGTGAGGAGTTATAACCCGCAGGGTATACTGATCCTGTGGGTGTGGTGTGGTGTGGTTTTGCATCTCAGACAAATAGAGAGAGCATACAACACTGCGATGAAAATGGGCAAAGACATGGTCATATGTGGGACATATAGGCTGGAATCTTTTGGGAAGTGCTAATATGTTCTGGGTAATCCCTGGGTGTGTTTGTAGGGGACACTGTGGGCCGGGGGATGCTGTCCTCCCAGAGGGGATCCCAGGACCTCCAGGCTGGAGCACACTGCAGCACATGCTACGCTGCCAATGATTGTCTGGGCCTCCCTCCCTCCCTCTCACCTCCCCTGTCTCCCATTCGCAGACTGCAGCAAAAGCTTGCAGTGCTGAGAACTGCTGAAGGGTACCGAGGAATGGGGGAGGGGGAGGGGGGGGGGATCTGGCAAAGGGGATGAAAAAAAAGCTGAACTGTGCGGAATACATTCCGAGCGAGATGTGATCTCCCAGTGGACTTGTCCTCTTTATCTAAACACCTCTCCTCTTAAGTCCTGCTACTCAAGCTGAATTAAACCTTTCTAATATGTCTGCATTTAAAGATTAATTTATAAGTGTCCAATAGTGGTACCATACATCACATTGGCTCCAGCTCAATTTACACCTTGCACAAAAGTAAAATAAAAGACATCCACACAGCCTAGCGCTGCATTGACTGGAAACAAGATATGGCTAGCTAGCCATACTGTAGCATATGCTAGTCTTCCATTACTGGCCACTGCCTCTGCCACCCAGCTGAGTGGACACGTGGTGACGGATATAGTCCCGACAGACAATGGATTTCAAATGACCTTCTAAAAGGCTGGCCAATGTAAACAGACAAACGCGAACACCGGGTTTTAGGGTTGGGTCAATTATACAGACACTGCAGATACCTGTCTAACCTGGCATTGAAAGAGGAAGGGAGACAGAAAGAGAGAGAGAGCTCTATTTAGCAAGTCCCCGCTGTCCTCATTTTCCCCAGACGGCTAGCTGGGGCCTAGTTTTCCCTGTCAGGCACAGATTACAGAGCAGCTAGTTGAAGTGAGGTCTGTAGCTTTTACATCATCATTCAGGGAGCACTGCAACAACCTGCTGCAGGGTTCAGCTCTATTGTTCATGGTCACATGCAGAGATTCATGGCCACAGCCTACAGACATTGCAGGACACATTATGATGGATATTTACCTGATGCTTCATTGTAGTACACATTTATCCTCTCCAGTTGCAGGTCACTGTCACCTTGATAACTGCCAGTCGGGTCAATCCCATGTTCGTCACTTATCACCTCCCAGAACTATTATTGGGACATGGATTGATACAAAGTTATAGGTAGGATAAAAACCGTAACTTGGTATCTCACAGAAAAGAGTCCAAGCGGGATTGGACTACTGCTTTGACGCATCTCTTTTGATGACAAAATGACATCAGCCAGATGCGTGACACTACTGCGGCCACGAGCCGCATGTCCCGGTCAAGTGGACCGCACCCTCAGAGGGATGCGTGGAATTGTTATATCATTTCCTGCAAACTTGTATTTACAGAACACGATGTCAATATCAACAACATAGCCTACACTATATTTATAGACAACGTGTCGCAGATCGAGGTGCTGCGTAACAAGGCAGATGCAGGGATACTGATTAAATAGTACGTAGCACAGGAATTATTTGTTGAAATATCAAAAGAAATCTAAACTCGAAAGTTTTTGCATAACAGTTGCTGCGTCAGAAGAAAAATAAACATACCTTGGCTCCAATCTGGTTTCCACATTGTCCAGCCTGGATGTGAACAATTTCCCTCATGATGCTTAGTGGGCGCGAGCAGCAAGCTTTGTGTCTCAACTTAACCGGTCGTCGAGTCCTTCTGTATCACCGCTGTATTTCTTACTCTGAGCATTTTCTACATTCCTCGGGCTAAGGGTGAGCCTCCAGCACCCACAAAATGATGCTGATTGGGTGACGTCACACCTGCGCTGCATCCCAGTACCCTGGCCAGCCTATCACAGGCCACCGGTTTGATGCAGTGGAGCATTTGACCGATCTGCATCGGTCACCGTGACATCATCCTGTCCGAGACAGAACGCAGCTTGTTACCAACATACCTATTATGAGTGACTCATGGCTTTTTTCCGAAATAAAAATAATGGTTTAATTTGCGAATTTGATAGCAAACGCGCAGATTGTGGAGGTACCAGCCCTCCAATTGCTCGCAGTCTCTGCTGCACCATTTGGACATAAATATGCAATAAAGGTCAGTTTGGACCCGTTTTCTATTAATAGTATTATAAATATTGGTGTTTATTTCTGAGTAATACACAGGGTAGTTAATTTGGCTAGCCAAGTCAATAATATAGTTCATAAGCCTTGATCTAAAGTTAGGATGCAGATGAGCAGGCACATGGGAAACTATAACTGATGTGGAATGGGGAAGAAATCACTTCACAAAGAACAAGAGGCGTCAAGATATTTGATCAATAAATAGTGAAGTTTATTACAACGACACATATGGCTTATGTACAAGTGCATTACTCATGTTAAAAAATGGTAAAAATAAACACGTTCAAATCAGTGGTTTTTACATTCAATCCGCTCAACCACCAACCCAGGGCCACTGAAGCAGTTTATTGTACACTTCTTATACACAGAGGCTGTTTCCCAGTGTATCTCACAAACTATGAATCCATCAACAATGACAGTCTACATTACAATTGTCTGTTTTCCTAACTCTGACAGGAAGACCTTTGTCTTATCACAATGTTATATATTCTGTGTTCATCTACTTAACATAAGCACCCCCTTATCAACACCTCAAGATGAACCTATCAGCTGGCACTGAATATGCTATTACCTTTAAATTCTGAGAAAATATGGAGGTTGTAACATCCATGTCAGTCAAACATCAACTAATCTTGCACGCCATTGCCTATCCTGAATGTCAACCAGCGAGAGTTTCAAGATCACTTCATAAAATGGGTGGTGGCAAGTTGCTGACAACAACTGTGTTGTAAACCCTTAAGCAACCCTAATCCTAAAGCATACATCCCACTGTTATAGATGGAGGAGTCCATCACATTTGAAATGACAAGACATCATTTAATTGTTGTACATTTGGTCTACAGTACAATGGCATTGTTTTAACAGGAGAAATATGTCTGTAAACGGTGACCTATCTACATGTCCATTCCTTCATAGAACTTCCTCTCCAAAGCATTTTTATGTCACATCTTTAGCTAGCATTGGCAAAGCCCCAGACCTTATGTAAGTATCATATTGTTCGACATCAGACAAGAGGGAAGACATTCGTCATGTATGTGTTTTTCACACAATAATCGGAGGTTTTCTTCAAGAGACCTGATAGCTCTCTGTCATATCCAGACTGATTACGATGAAATAAGTACCTTGTGTTAATGGTAATTATTCTACATTCATGAAATAAAAAAAAATGGGGGGGAAAGGCTCGGAATGAAACAAATCACAAATAAAGCAATACTGCAGCTTTTGTAAATTGAATTAGTTTCATATACTTTTGATACAAAAACAAAACAGGTGTTACATTTCAAAAGAAAATCCATGTTTATAAAAATGGACATTGGAGTTTGGCAATGAAAAATGTATTGTTGAAGGAAGATGCAATTATTTTGTCAATTCGGAGAATAGCTTGGTCTGTTCCAAAACAAGGCATTCTGACCTTGTGGTTAAAACGTTGTTTTGATGACAATGTCATAATGTGCACATGCTTTGTCCTCCAAGCAAAGGATAAGGTGTCAAATACCTCGACACAAACACTGAAGCTGTGCTTTACAGCCTGGAAAAATGAGGGCACCCCATGTGAAGGCAGAATGTTCTTCTTCTTTTTTTGATCAAGCTCAATATCGGCAGCACAACAACAGAAGGTTTGTGATTTACTGACAACATCATTTTACAAAAACTTTTTAAAATGCATTGATTTATTGAAAAGGGTGGAAAAAGAAGAATACACTCCTTTAGACCAATGGAAAAGGTTGATGTCCTCACACTGTATCCAGTCCAGGGTTCAGCTCAGCAGAGGGACCACATGACTCCAGTATTTCTCACTTTTGAGTTTCCTACAATACAAAGTAAAGTCCTTGGACCTTTGGAAACAAATTTGATTAGTGTGATTGATATTCACACACACACATGCTTTTATAACACTCAGGGCTGCCTACAGTTCAGCTATTTGTCTATTGTATTTCCCACTGTCCAGTAATGGCAGATATTTTCTATAAATCGCATGACACTAAACACATAATTTGCAAAGATAAATAACTTTGGGTTTTTAGGTGGTTCAGCAAATATGTCCATTCTTTGTCAAAATAAAAATAAGCCTCAATTTGGTTTAGAATTCGGCCATTTAAAGGACATTCATATTTTTTTTTTTAGGTAAGGCGGTTTGCTGTCATCATCAACACACTGGGCAAACATCTTACGCAAATGCACAGATGGATATGACTTCTCCAACCAACCATGTCATACTGTAGCAGTGAACATGGGCTTTTTGGCTCACAGACCCTCAGAAAACAACACACCGAGACTCTCCACAGACCAAAACCCCAGGCTGGCGACGTCCGGTGATATTCAGTGGGGCAGAGGGGATTCCCACAATGTCAAAGCATGACCGCTAACTTCAAGCCTCGGTCAAAACAATGTCCTCCTCAGCGGCAATAGCCAACTAAGAGGCACCCCCAACAAATACCACCTCCTCACCTCAAGGTGGAGCCAGTCTCTCTACAGAGCATCTGAAGGGTCCGAAACCTGAGCCGGCCAGTTGGTACATGTCTCTCCCCCCCCCCACCCCAGGTCAAGAGACATGAGCTGGGTCCCGAGTGGGGCCCAAGCCCACCCCCTCCCGTCCTCTCCACGGGGCTTGAGACATTGGATCATGAGGAGTCCACTCCGTTCACGATGCTGTTTCCTGTGATGGCACAGTCTGTCACTGGGAGGAGACCAGAGTCCATGGGGGAGGAGACAGTGCAGGCCACGGGGAAGGCAGGGGGGGGCGCCTCCAGGGGAGGACAGTCTGTTGCAGCGAGGGCTTCCGAGTCTATGACCAGCGGGGGGGTGGGGAGGACAAGGTCTGTGACAGGGAGAATGGTACAGTCCGCTGCGGGGGGAGGAGTGGAGGGGATGTCAGGGGTGGATGCGGGCCCACGTACTGATGGAGACACGGGGTCGGGTGAGGTGAGGATGATGGAGTCTAGGGCGACAGGGGGAGGGGATTCTGCGGAGACGGTGATGTCCGTGGGAGGGGGGTCAGTGTCGTTAACCTGAGGGGTGGGGGAGCGGGAAGGGGAGGGGGGACGAGGGTCAATAACAGGTTGAGCGGAAGAGTCCAATACGGGGGGAGGGGTGCTTTCGAGTACATGGGAAGTGGTACAATCCAAAATGGGGGGAGGGGTGGTTTCAAGTACATGGGAAGTGGTACCATCCAAAATGGGGGGAGGGGTGGTTTCAAGTACAGGTGAGGTGGGATAGTCTAACGTAGGGGGAGGCAAGACTTCAAGTACAGGGGAAGTGGTTGAGTCCAAAGTGGAAGTCGGGTCAAGTTCAAGTAAGGGGTTGATGGGAGAGTCCTTAGCTGGGGAGGGAATGAGATCATGGAGGACTGGGGAGGGAGATGTTGAGGTAGGCGGGGGGTCAAAGCTGGAAGTGGTGGATACCAGTATGGGGGTTGAGGGGGGGTCTGTGACAGGGGACTCCAATGAAGAGATAGAGAGGGGGACAATGGCAGGGGTTGAGGGAGGGGAGTCCTTGGCAGGGAAGGGGCCAGAGTCGTTGACCAGGGCGGCGGGCGAATCAATGGAAGGGGCGACAGGATTCAGCAGAGGGGGGCTGGAGTCCTCAGCGGAGGCCAGGAGGGGCTCGGTAGGAGAGGGCGGAGCCTCGTGCAGAGGGGTGGAGGACAACAGCTTCTCCTGGCTCGCCAGCATGACCCCCCCATCACCCGGGGCAGAGGGGGTGCCCGGGGGCGGGGCGAAGGAGCGTCCGTTGCGGCCCGCCAGCCGCGGCTTGAGCAGCCCCAGCTCCGTGGCGGGGGACGCCGACACGTCGACGACGGAGGGCGCCGTCAGGTCCACGGCCGACGAGGCGGTGGAATCCATGGCGGCGGCGGCCGCCTCGTGGAGCGGCGTGTCGTGGCTGTCGTCCCGGCCGCCGTCCTGCGGCGCCAGCAGGAGGCGCTGCTCCACCGGCTTGCGGGGCGGCAGCAGGGGCGGGCGGGTGTAGAACTCGCTGTCGGCCAGCGTCTCCGGGAGGGGCTGGTAGCGCGTCTCGGGCAGCAGCAGGATGCAGATGATGCAGATGAGGGTGCAGCAGGCGAAGATGATGTGGTGGAGGAAGTAGCCCTTCTGGTTGTGGAGCTCCATGATGGGCGCGGTTAGGATGCCGAAGCCGGCGCTGGCCAGCACCAGACCCAGACCACCACCCCTGCACATGGAGGAGAGGACAAAGAGAGAGAGGGGGGGGGGGGGGGAAACCGAAGGAGAGAGGAGGGGGAGGAGGAGGAGAGGAGGAGAGGAGAGAAAAAGAGGATAGGAGAGGAAGGGAGAGGAAGAGAGGAGTCAGTCATCTCTTATGGCACAGAGGAAACACTCCATTTTGATCTCTGGACATTTGTGTTTGGCCTGTTCATGGTCCGTGAAATGTTCTCCAAAAAGGAGGAACGACACAGTGCCCGCACCCATGTCAAGACACGCGTAACAGACCCAAACCGACCAACCAGGATGTCTCCTGCAGGTATTTTCAGCTCGGTCACGTTTCACCAAACACAGCCCGTTCTGGACTCCCCACATCCAACAGATAACGAAACATCTCGTCTCCAACGAACAAACGAATCGTCATAGGCCATGGGTGTGTTCTCGACTCATCCCCGGCTGTTTGTTTCGCAGAGTGCTGCAATCCAACCAAACCGCATCCTCTCCCTTTCCTCTGCATGCAGTGCTATTACTCTCCCGTCTGCTCTGGGGTGCCATTCCCCTCGGTCCACCAGATGGCGCTCTGTAGCTATTAACAGGCGGGTGCGCCACGCACCTTATGTAACCTTGGGGCCGATACAGACCCGGTGTGCGTGTGTTTTACAGAAACCCACAATCGCCACAATGTGTGGATGTAGCATGACACGATCACAGAGGTATGCTCACCGGGGGGGGGGAGGGGTAGTGGGAGGGGGGTGGTGGGGGGGGGGGGGGGTGTTGTGACGTGGGTTCTGGGTTCTCACACACTCTCTCTGGGGGTTGGGTGTGCCGCTAACACAGCTGTGTCTCCTGCTCGTGCCCCCTTCTCTTCAGCTCAACCTTGAGCGAGTCCTCTCGCCGGCAGGAACGAGAGACGACCCAGCGAGTTCACGACAGATATACAAAAACAGCCTTCAGAGTCCTCGAGCAAAATCTGCTTTGCCACTGTGATGCTCTACAGAGTCCACCCATCCCCGTAGGTCCACTATGACTCACGTTGAGTATTAACTTGACACGGTATCGGCCAGGAACTATCTCATGGTGGCTCTGCTTTCTGTGGGCGTAGGGATTTGAAAACCGAAAAACAAGCGCTTCGTCCTCTGGCCTGGTAAGCGTCTCCTGAGGGCACAGTGAAAATCCCCATTCATCCAAACTAACAACTGCAACTGCTATCGTTCTCCATTCCTCCCACCCCTCCCCGGAGCGCTCTAGTGGTCTGGTCCCAGTGTGTGGGAGGGCTTACCTGATGACTGTGGGGGTGATCTCAGCACAGAAGAAGATACTCAGGTTGCTGACTGCGTGGGAGGAGAACATGCCGATGATGGAGAAGGCAATAGAGAAGTTCCTATTCAGCGTATCTGAGCGCTCTGCGCAGGGAAGAGACACACACACACACACACACACACACATTAGCCATTATTCATAAATTCGTAATACAATGAGAACAGCTTCGCACGGTATGAAAACTTTTGACGAGGCTTTGATAGCGTGTTGAGAGAGTTTCTAAACTCCATAAACTCACCATGGCTGGCTAATACCGTCCTAAATTGTGGACTGACTCTACAAAGGTCATACAATGTAACATAAGTGACTATACTGCCCAGTCCGACATCCTGAATTTGGGATGGTGGGTTTAACTCGGATCTGGATTAGCATTCGGAATACAGCCTGTCTGATCCGCCCCAGCTAATTTAAAAGAAAACAGATTGTTCACACACACAAACACACACACAAACACACAAACACACACACACCCAGGGGGGGGGGACTGAGGACATTGAAAAGAGCCTAAAGAGGATGATCCGAGTCTGGTCTGTGATTGGCTTGGGCCTGTTCTTATCTCTAATCCCCAGTCTGTCTGACAACCCATGCTCATTTAGCTGCCCACGCACCCACAGGGAGAGAAGGGGAGCATGAAGAGACTGATAAACATGAGAGGAGGATGAAGAGAGGGTTTGGGCCAATTAGTCAGATCATACTCCAGCGTGGGAGGGACTAGGGTCTGGGTTAGGGTTTGTTACAGGTCACAGCTGTGTGGTTCAAAGAGCATTTTCCTGATGGTGATGCTTACAGTCTATGACTTGGCGGCAGACACAGCCAACCCTGAGGACAGGTCAATAAGGAATTCTGACATACTTCCAAACCGATTTCTACCAACATGCTCCCGTAAACTTGTTATCAACAGCTTGGAAAAAACAATTGCTACTGAATGAGCCATTGTGATGCATAGTCATTCTGTTATTGATGTTTATGTTATTGGATCATGAGCACTGATAATGGGCTGATGTTTATGTATTGATTCAATTCAGCAGACATGCTGGGCTCTGTGACAAGGTATCTCACCAGACACCATCAAAAATAGAGTTTTCTGCAGAGGTCATGTGAGCTGGCATATATACTGTTGTCCTTGACTCCACCAGCCCAAATACAAGGACCCACATTCCAGCAGCTGTGTAAGAGAGAGAAACAAAGTCATACTTTACCTATGTTCAGCTGCACGCTGTACTTGCCCACCACTGCAGGTCAAACGAGAGAAAGAAAGAAAACAAGAAAACACGTTGAAAACAAGGTGGTGATAACGACGGAGTGTGGGCAGCTGACACCAGACAACACCGGTTACGACAGCACCAACAGAGCAAACAGACAGCATGCAGCCTGCCCCACTCCCACTTCTGCTTCTTCCTGCTCGTATATATATTGACAGCTTTCATAGAACCCGAGGACAAGAGTGTGGGTGTTGCCTGTGACCTTGGAGCACTCAGAATCTGGTCAAATATTTGCTGACTCACATTTAAGGAACGGGCAGCAAACAAGCGTGCCACTAAGACATGTTCCCTCTGTTCTGACAAATTTTGTTTTGGTAAACATGAAATGGGGAGCTTCCATCCTGCAGTTTTATTTTTTTTGCTCTAGCCCCAGCTTTAACCAGATGATTCGGTACATCAACTAGAGAATAATTCGACTTAAAGTGGAGAATGCAAATTTCCAAGAACAGGGTTGAGGACATCCAAAACGTTCTATACTAGGCACTTTCTCCGCACTATAGCTAAACTCTGAATGAACTTGACACTTGTGTGGACGGAGAAACAAGATCCATTGCCGTGCGAGGTTTACACTGGCTGGAGCTGACATTCAGGCACTCACTCGTCATAAGAGGTATTGGTCTTTGAGTGCCACAAATAGAGAGGTTTCCAGTAGTTCGGTCATCTCAAGCCACTCTTTCGATGACAGTCTTGTTGCATAAAAGAGCATGTTAAAGGTCAATGCGCCAGGACTAGGACACTGATACGGCATGAGCTATATAGTGGTAGTGGAGGAACAGATCGAGTGACGTGTACGCTATTGTGCGCGTGCGCGCTCACAATTGAGCAGGCCGAGTTGCAGCAGCGAGGCCAGGGCGGTGACGATCATGAACATGAGCAGGCCGCCGCGTCGTCCCATCAGCCCCACGGCCGGACACAGCGCCAGGCAGGACGCCACGGCGATGCCAGCCTTGGTGTAGTAGTCGGCGTAGAAGTTGTGGAAGATGGCCGTGTCGTGGGCCTCGTGGTCCATCATGCTGCGGGCGAAACAGTGGTGGATCCCATAGCCCGTCAGCCTGGACACCAGAGGGGAGAGATCCAACACAAGGACGCCAGTTATTTCCTGCTCTGTTGCATTTAGGGAAAGCCCTTTTCTCAATTGGGCCAAAACAGCTTTGATTCAAATGTGTTGAACGTGGAATGGGAGGAAAAACATATGAAACGATATGAATATGACAAATGTGCAGTGAAACTGGGATCCTCCCTTTGCAAACAGACTTCTTCCTCCAAAGATGGCGAGGTTTAAATTATGAGTCTATTCAGTATATAATATATATACACACACACACACACATCAACGAACTGGCTTCCCTAGGTCAGTCAAAATCAAGTCTGCTTCTGAAATCAAAAGCTCAATATTCTGCAGACGACTCGTTGCTTCTTTCAAAAACAAAAGAAGGACCAACTATAGTCCGTCTGTCAGAATCCTACCGGTCAATTTGAGAGTAAAAAGATATTCCAGAAAGGTTCCAGATATACTTCACTGTCATCAAACACACACACACACACACATTTTAAACAGAATGCATAAAGAAATGCAAACGACATACTTCCCCAACATCATGAAGAAGAATGAAGAATTGTGAGCAGTTAACAGTGGGGTATTGTTAGATGACAATTCAAACCATTCCATGTATTCAGCACTGCATGTAGCAATCTGCATGAAATGTCTGTCTCGACCATGTTCTGTGTATCAAACTTTGTGGCAACAATTTCCTGTATCAGCTTGCTGATGCCACCGTGCACAATGAGAGGTCCATACCGAAATGCTTTATCGAGTTTGGTGTGGACAAACTTGACTGGCCTGCACACTCCCTGACCCAAACATCAAACGCATTTGGTAATAATTCTAACGCCGTCTGCAAGCCAGGTGTAGTCACTCAAAATCAGTGCCCAACCTCCCTAATGCTCTTCAAGCTGCATGGAAGCAAGGCCCGCACCATTGTTCCAACATCTATTGAAGCTTCCCAGGAAAGGCTGTTACAGAAACAAAGAGGGAACCACTGATCTTGGAATGTGAGGTTCAACAAGCAGGTGTGTGTACACTGAGCAGTGTCCACATACTGTACTGTTGTCCATGTCATGTATCGGTGTCTAAATGCAGAGCTATAGGTATGTTTGTATCTGTGTTTTTTTGTACAGTACATCTCTTGACATACCAATAAAGCACCTGAAATTTAGATTGAATGTAGAGAGAGAGGGAGAGAGAGACAGAGTGTAGATGATGCAGAGGGGAGTGGATGAGGGGTTAAAAAGTCAAAGATGTCACCTAAACACACACACACACACACAAAACTTGTTTGACTATGGTTTCATACAAACAACGCTCATGTAAAAGTCAAGGTCAGTCCAAAGTCAGGTCCACCAGGCAGTAGAATGGTAAACATTCAGGCCCGACTCTGCCCAGGACACAGTGGAGGAGGGCCAAACGGATGAACAGACAGAGGGAAAGACGGACAGAACGTCCACTGCAGGAGGAACAGGAAGCCCCTGATCAACGCTGCATCCAACTGACCAGTCAATAGGGCGGACGCCTCAGGAAGCCATGGGCCACTGGGTGGCAACACCACACACACACACACACACGGCCAAACTAGTTCAAGTTCTCTCTCCCTCTTTCTCTTTGTCTCCTTACACACACGATATGCCGACATGATTCTGTAGTTGAGGCCTGTAGTTCACCTACGTTTAGATACGCTTTACCCTCTCTAATTGCGCTCTCTCACTCACTCACTCACACACCAAACAAATCTCACACAGGTAACATAGGAAACAGGCAGGGACACACACACACACACACACACACACAGGACTTACGAGTTGACACAGAGGACCACGATGTTCTTCCACAGATTCCTGGTGCCCACCATCTTCACGATGCATGTTCTCTTGGGCTTCATCTGCAGGGCCCTCTGCAGCTCTGGAAACAGGAGGCCACACCAGGGTTCAGGAGGACGCATGGAACATCGTGAACATCGCGATTGTTTTGTCGCGCCAGCAGCAGCAAGGCATGCATGACAGCTGCGAGTCACAAAAGACAATGGCTCCACAAGACTCATGTCGTCCTGTCGTTACTGCAGATGTGACGGCAGGGGGGGGATGACTAAACGTACGGCTGATGGAGGAGTGTGCTTTGCGGAGGGACAACGCCCTACTGCCTATCTGACGGGGGCACGGCGTTGTTTTGGAATCCAACCAGTTGCCATGGAAACAAACCTTCTACATTCTGCCTGTGCACGTGACATTCCACAAGACTGTTCTGACTTATCTTTGACTGTGTGTGTGTGTGTGTGGGTGTGTCCAACCAAGCAGCATACCTCTTCCACTAATCCCCCTAATACAACATGACTCTGCCTTTCAAAGGGCAGAAATAATAGACACGCGCACACAAATACCCGTGTGAGGATACCTCAGTTAAACATAGCAGGTAGCCGGGGCCAAACTAAACCCATGAATACAGCAGATGACTGTCACTGTGCTGACACACCCACATTGTGTCTCCATCCCTGCACCAGCGCACTCTGGTCCAAATCTCCAGGAGCCCAACGAAAATGAAGGAGTCCATTTCACCTGAGCCAGCTCGGTTTCCCTGTACTGTTCCATTTCTCACATCAACATGTGTCCTGTGTAAGATCCTTTCCTGGATGCCGAAAGCAGGGTCTGTAGACTTGCCCAGCAGACACATGGATATGTAGGGTGGACGTTCTGGTGTGTCAGCTGTGACAACTAACAGCATTCTCCCTCCACTGTGTGCCAGGACGCCCCGGACTACTTCTGCGAGAGTCGGGGTCAATGGGATTAACCTGCTCCCATCTGTTGACCATACACCCGGCCTCCCCTCTCCTTCCCCCTGCCTCACCTCTCCCTCCCCCTGCCTCACCTCTCCTTCCCCCTGCCTTTCCCCCCCCTGCCCCTCCTCCCCCTCCCTCACCTCTCCCTCCCCCTGCCTCACCTCTCCTTCCCCCTGCCTTTCCCCCCCCCTGCCCCTCCTCCCCCTCCCCCTGCCTCACCTCTCCCTCCCCCTGCCTCACCTCTCCTCCCCCTCCCCCTGGCTCGCCTCTCCTCGCCTCTCCTCCCCCTGCCCCTCCCCCCTCCCCCTGCCTTGCTTCTCCTCCCCCTGCCACTCCTCTCCTTTATTGTTTCTCTTCCCCCTTCCTCTCCTCCCTCCATTCTTGTTTTGATAAAGATAATCAAAGGGCTGGAGTGCCTGGAGGGGGTTGGGAAATGGAGGAGAGAGACGGAGTGTAGGTTTACCAACCCCACCGACCCCGGAGTCGACCTGTTACCATGGGTACCACAGAGGAGGGGGCCGAGGGTTGGGGTGGGGGGGGATCTCTATCAGGCCATAAACCCTGCATGCCCAAGGCAGACACCTCACACCTCACTGTTAGCCTCAGATCCTTTCCTACATAACTGTATAACTGTGACCATTTGGCCAGGAAAAAAACACAAGGAATGTAAATATATCCTTATTGATTTACCGATCAATGCGTTTCAGGTGAGAGCAGACCCAGGTCAGCCTCATATAAAGGGCCGGGGCTGAAGAGGATGGCGTCTCATTTCCCTGTGTGAGGCCTACCTGTGAGGATCAGGTCAGGGTCCAGCTCAGTGTTGATCTGGTTCTTCTTGGCGATGTGTCCCATGATGTACTTGGAGCGACTGTACTGCTGAGTGGAGAGCAGCCATCGCAGCGACTCTGGGAAGATCCTGAGGGGAACGATGAACAACGGAAGAGTCCCTCATTAATAAGAGAAACGCTGATGAATCAAAATCCAATCAGTCTTTTTTTGTTGTTGTCTCCTTCTTGGGAGCCTGTTTCAGACGCCGTTATCCTGGGAATTCCTTTCCTCGCTCTCTTTCCCCCCGCCGCTCTCTTCCGCTGCTTCTCTCTTTCTCTCTCGTTCTGTCTCTCTTGTTTGGGACTCATTGGGCTCGCCATACTCGGTCTAATCTCAGATGGAAGCATTGAAATCATGTGATAACTGCCGAATTATGAAAACGGGCTTTGTTCAGGTGCGCTGCGGAAAACAACAATGACAGGCTTTGTGTTTGTCTTTGACAGACCTAGGTTCTCTCCTTTGGCAGCTTCCCCACCAGTTTCTGAGCTCAGTCAGTATACTTTGCCATGGCAGAGTAAATGGAGGTCAACAAATTAGTATTTACGAGCCAGAACACCATTGACAGGTAACTTTGGTTATGGTAGAGGTTGTTTGAAGGCAAGTTATAAATAAGCACAAAATAAGACATAGCCATTACTGAAAGATAATGATTAGTGTGGAAATGTCCTTCAGCTCTAGCATATCTTGTTAGGCCTCTAATAACAGAATAATGTTGAATAATGACGAATGTGAGGTATTGTCAGAACATAGATTATGCAACAAGTAGAACATGGAATCTTGGTGTTGAAAACGAGTGACTGAAAGTGTTTGGACAGGGCATTGCATCCAATATCAATATATGTTCTTGCTGCAAATTTTGGACAATGCCTATCCAAAAGTTCCAGGCATCGGGTAAAAATACTGTTTAGGAGTTTGCTCATTGCTCTGGAGGAGGATATCAAGGGATGGCAAAGCACCATGAGGCCCATTTCCCACACAATATCAGACTACACATCTGACCTAGACCATCACACAAGACAGGAGCCGTGTCAACAGGGGCTGGTGGTCTTCTCACCAGATGTAGGAGAGCATGAGGAACAGCGGGCACACGATGACGGCCTGCAGGACCTGCCAGTCCCGGCACAGGTATGCAACCCCGGGCATCAGCAGCTGCCCCCCCAACACCACGAAACTGGCCACCATGGTCACGGTGAAACGCCAGCCCGGCAGACACAGCTCAATCCCTGTGGGGGAGCGAGAGAGAGGGACAGAGACAGAGAACAAGAAAAAAAGGAGAGAAAGGGGGAGAGAGAAAGGGTCCATAAGTCAACAGTGCAACTACACAAATACAGCAATACACAAATAGTCCATTCACAATACAGATAGAGGACGGAATGTTCGCAGGGGCCCGACGACCTCAAAGAAACGTTTGTTTGCGAGAAAGGAATTTCGAGTTGTAAGGCAAATATCTCCATTGTTCCCATTACGATATGCCTACTGCATCCCAACTTTGCTTTCACTTGAGAGGTTAGAAGGACCTGTTCAGGTTCAAGTAACATATCGGCATGGATGAGTGACTATTCACTGGTTTTGGTGGCAGGAAAGACCATCCTGGTGTTATGAGCTGTACGTCGCAAAGGAGTGGCTCATGCATTTGTGAAGTACTACAGTTTATCAGGGATGGCCTTTACAAGACACCCCTTAGATGACCTCCGGATAACCTGGAAAGGAACACACACACACACACACACAATTTGATAAGAACGGTTGCCAAGTCAGTCCTTCCTGCGCCCTCGTTCAGCCAATCAGCCAAGTGAGGCAGGCAGGAACCGAGCGAGAGAGGCTCCTTGTGTTCATTCTCTCCCTATCAGAAAGACTCTGATTCATTCAGCCGGTCATTAGCATGCGCGGCGCGCTAGCGAGCAGCCACCAAAGACACCTCGGCCTTCCAGACCGCAGAGCAGCACACGAGCCAGGAGGACGCTACGTTACTGTAACACCGCCGTTCCCACACCGCTCGGCTCCTTTGTCCTTCATTCATCCCTTTATCTTTCGCATCTTTCTTTCTCCCTCTTTTTTTTTTGGGGGGGGGGGTCTTTTGTGCAGCCGAGGCATGCAGGGGCTGTTCCAGATGGGGCCATTCAAGGTGACAGGGCTGGGATAATACAGGGACTGGCGGCAGCTCCGCTCCATTCCTCAAGGAAGAAAAAGAAAGGACCACAACAAAAAGAAGGACCCGGGAATTTCAATGAGGCTATGCCCCCCTCCTGAGGACATGAATAATGTTCTCTGTTCAGGGACAGTTCTGCAGCTGGAGCGACCAAGCCAATGAAGAGAGGAGAGACAGAAAAAGGGGGGGGGGGGGGAAAGGGAGACAAGGTTGGAGAGAGAGAGAGAGAGAGAGAGAGAGAGAGAGAGAGAGAGAGAGAGAGAGACAGAGAGAGAGAGAGAGAGAGAGAGAGAGAGAGAGAGAGAGGGAGGGAAGAGAGAGAGAGAGAGAGAGAGAGAGAGAGAGAGAGAGAGAGAGAGAGAGAGAGAGAGAGACAGAGACAGAGAGAGAGAGAGGGAGGGAAAGAGAGAGAGAGAGGGAGGGAGGGAGGGAAAGAGAGGGAGAGAACATTGGTGAGGATATAAGGAGACAGATGAGGAGAGTAACCTCACCCCAGTCTTCCCTCCCACCCACCAGCCCTCCCCAGTAGGAGCCTGCGAGCCCTCAGCGTGGACCGGTGATTAGGAATAGCAGGGGATGACATTCCTCACGGGTGTTTTGGAGATCTTGACGGTCACACTGTGGCCCCACAGTACGTCATGGGCATGGGAAAACACACACACACACACACACTCCTGAGGAGCGGAGGCCTTCTGAGCTCCTTACCCCTGCTGACCCTAATCCTCCACATCCCTCTAGATCAGCACTCCCACAATGCACTGCTCCAGCCTGGGCCCCTGCTCACACAAATCCCCACTGCTCAGCTGATGTCATACACAAGGCGCCCTCTGAAAGTCCCCAGTGACACGGTAACATGGCAAGGTGACGGAACTGGCCTCAAACGGAACCCGGAGACCGACACAGGAAACTACCTTCAGCTGACGTGATGACAGCCCATGCAGTGGACGTTAGAAGGCCGTCAAACCACCGAAGCACCTCGTGGTTTGCTGACTAACAGGTGGTTTGGCTGACGCAAAAGCGTGCGGCAAACCTCAACCGTGTCTCTGGTCAGGAATGTGCTCGGTAGCCTGGACAACCAAGGGACAGAGAGTTCAGTGAGTCAGGAGGGTCGAAGGTTTCCGCTTTTACCGACTCTGACCACTAGAGGCCCTCAGATAGGTATTTCCCTGATCCCTGCGGCCAATGAGCTGGGTGACCTTTCTGTGTCACATGAGATCCTCATGGCTTTCTTGCCATGATGTCGTCTCTGACCCCCGGCCCCTGGGTTCCTGTGTTCCTCGCAGGGCCCCGGGTGCCTCCTGTCACAATCCACACACTGACCGCTCCACGACCTTACGATGCCGTCGGGATGTTCATTTAAAGGCACATCGCAAACGCAATGAGCGCACGGCGGACGCGAGTGTGTGCGCGCGCGTCACCTGTGGCATCACGTTCTCCGTGGACTTTCACTTTAGGTCCCACTCATTGATCGGGTGCTTATCTCTTCGTAACAAGATCAGTGGGTCACGGTAGACTTTAGACAAAACATTCCAACTTTTAATCTCATCTACTTTTACACTTGCTGAAGATCACTGTATTCACACTGAACTGGCTCATTGTGTGTGTGTGTGTGAGTTAGTGTGTGTGTGTGTGTGCTCGGTGAAAACCGACCCTAATATCAACGCAAACACAGAATATCAGCCTTGCTCCCAGCTGGGAACAGAGCGCGAGAGATAAAAGACATTCACTCTTACACAAACACTGATAAAGTGTGCGTACAGTCCACAAAACCCCTCAGTCATCAGAACTGAAAAAACAAATAGTGGAGATAGTCACCTCCTCTGTCACCCCCTCACTGTCACCATGACACTACACCGGACACGCCACCAAAACCGGACTACAACTCGGATTTCAAAATCTGAGGAGAGTTGTTTGTCATGGTGGCTTGTCGAAGTTTAAGGTTAGTGTATTATTATGGATGGGATGGATGGCTATGGGACCTAGGCTACACTATGTGGGGTTTATTGATAGAGACAGCTATGGGGCCTAGCTTGGTGTATGTTGTTACTAGATTAGAGAAGGCTTTGGGGCCTAGTCTAATGTATTAGGGTTATCAGGGTAGTGTCATGGTTGACAGTATAAGAAAGGTAAACCTATGAGTGCTGGGTTATTGTGTGGGCTTGCTAGATAACAACGGATGGACAGAACGAGGGAAGGAAGTTAGCCGAGCTGCCAGGAATGCACACTCCACAAAAAGGTGAACTTTAACCTGCTCACAGAAAACACGGCACCTACACTCATTTATACAGACACGGAAAGAGGGGGGGAGGGTTGGAGGAAGAGAAGGGGAGGAGAAGGAAAGAATGGTTTGTAGTTCAGCCTGTGTATCACACACAAACACTCTGACACACACATACACAAACAGGCATCCCCTCCCCCTCTCTCCCCCTCTCTCCCCCTCTCCCCCCTCCCCCTCCCTCTCTCTCTCTTTCCCATACCCAATGCCCACACATTCTATTCTATCTCCCCAAGAAGTTGGGCTCACATGAATAAATTAACATTCAAAGTCAGGGCCTCAACCCGATCACAGATCAGAAACGTATCGGTTCCTGTCTCTGTCATGCACAGGCAGAGACAGAGGCACAGATAGAGGAACAGGCACAGGCAGAGAGAAAGGAGGCATACAGAGGCAGACAGGCAGAGGGAGAGGAACAGCCACAGAGCGGCAGACAGGGAGATAGAAGCAGACAGGCAGAGACAGAGACAGAGGAACAGGCACAGAGGCAGACAGGGAGATAGAGGCAGACAGGCAGAGACAGAGACATAGGAACAGGCACAGAGGCAGACAGGGAGATAGAGGCAGACAGGCAGAGACAGAGACAGAGGAACAGGCACAGAGGCAGACAGGGAGACAGAGGCAGACAGGCAGAGACAGAGGAACAGGCACAGAGGCAGACAGGGAGACAGAGGCAGACAGGCAGAGACAGAGACAGAGGAACAGGCACAGAGGCAGACAGGGAGATAGAGGCAGACAGGCAGAGACAGAGACAGAGGAACAGGCACAGAGGCAGACAGGGAGATAGAGGCAGACAGGCAGAGACAGAGACAGAGGAACAGGCACAGAGGCAGACAGGGAGACAGAGGCAGACAGGCAGAGACAGAGACAGAGGAACAGGCACAGAGGCAGACAGGGAGACAGAGGCAGACAGGCAGAGACAGAGACAGAGGAACAGGCACAGAGGCAGACAGGGAGATAGAGGCAGACAGGCAGAGACAGAGACAGAGGAACAGGCACAGAGGCAGACAGGGAGATAGAGGCAGACAGGCAGAGACAGAGACAGAAACAGAGGAACAGGCACAGAGGCAGACAAGGAGAGAGAGAGAGGCAGACAGGCAGAGGGAGAGGGAGAGGAACAGGCACAGAGGCAGACAGGGAGACAGAGGCAGACAGGCAGAGACAGAGGAACAGGCACAGAGGCAGACAGGGAGAGAGAGGCAGACAGGCAGAGGGAGAGGGAGAGGAACAGGCACAGAGGCAGACAGGGAGAGAGAGGCAGACAGGCAGAGACAGAGGAACAGGTACAGAGGCAGACAGGCACAGAGAGGCAGACAGGGAGAGAGAGGCAGACAGAGGCAGACAGGTGGAGAGAGAGGGAGAGGAACAGGCAGAGAGAGGCAGACAGGGAGAGAGGGAGGCAGGGAGAGAGGCAGAGACTGACTGTGGCGGCTTGCTGCTCCACAGGGAGCCTGAGGGAAGTGATGGTGAAATGAAATGCTCCTCTCAGCAGGATGGACAGAGTCCTACTGCTGTCAACAGGCCTTAAGGATAGACATACATCAGGGACCTGCACTGCACCGACCAGCACATTTACACACAGATGGAGAGACTGCCAATAGACAGAGACAGGAAGAGGAGAGAGAGAATAAAGAGAGACTGAAAGAAAGGAACAACATGGGAAGAGAGAAAGAGAGAGACAGAGGGAAAGCGACCATGCACTTTAATAGGACATCAAAATAGGGCCCTAGCATGGATACACACACAAACACTTATTCACTATCTAACACCCACTCTGTTCCCACCTGGCTCTCCTTTATCACTGTACAGGGAGATTAATGCCCGTGGTAAAATGGGGGCGAAGAGGAATGGAGAGGAGAAGAGAGGAGAAGAGAAGAGTTGAGGGGAAGAGAGAAGAAGAAAAGAGAGAAGATCGCAGAGGCGAGGAGAGGAGAAGAAAGAGAGGAGGAAAAAAAGAGGAGAGGCGAGGAGAGGAAACTAGAGAAGAGAGAAGAGGAAGCGTGATTCGGCTCGGCATGGCCCATCCCAGCGCGATCCAGCGATGCAGCCGAATGTGAGCAGTGCTGGCTCAAATCCTATCTGAATAGAGAAGCTCTGCTTCCACCACCACAGAGGAAACACACAGACACACGCGCGCACACACGCACGAGGACATATACAGTACACACACACACACACACAGGCGGTGACACCATTTCCCCCCCCACACCTTGATCTGTCATCTCACTCAAAAGGGAGGAGGTGACACATTTAGGACCTGCACAAACACGTTCTGGGTCCACAAGCAAACAACCAGTCATTCGACATTTGGTACTCTTCCTAAACTCTCATCCCAAAGACAATGTGGCCCTACCGTGACAGCTTCCAAGCCTTGTGAGGACTGTCGTCCTCCGATCTCCCTGCTCTATTGGTGGAGGATGGTGGGCCTGGTGAGGAAGTCTTACTGTGATCTGACACACCTGGCCCCGGTGTGTCCCTTCACCTTTAAGAGAGTGGATTCCCCTACCTCTGGGAGGCCTCAGTCCGCGCAACACCTTTTGTTCCGTTGTGACATTGTTGGGCTGTTTTGTCTCTAAGACCTTCAACACTGCTCGTCACTATGACCGCCCCACTCCCCCACACACTTAAAGCACTGATCTACTGATTGACACACATCGTCATCATCACGTTTTTGTTGTTGTTGCGATTCTATAAACAAAGTGGTTTAGTTTGGCATTTGCTTTCCATGCATGTGACACTGTACAAACCCACCTCTGAGGAAGTAAAACAAAACGACAATTATTTTACAGGGACGTACTATACGTAGAACCATTTGTAATCTACCATAGTGAAACTATCTGGGATTCTCATCTGGATCTCGTTTTTGAGAAAACTGCCCCCTGACACACATAGGCTTTTGTTTTTCCTAATGGTAGTTCAGAGGATATCCTTCTCGGTCCCCTTTGTGTGCAGATACAGCAGCTGTAGAGGGGCCGTCATCATAGCGGGGCGTGTACTGTGGGATTGCCTCACCGTGATGCAGTGGGAGCAGATACCAAGTACTCCAAGCACACCATCAATGCAGTATAGTGAGCATTTGGGTGTGTCCGGAGCACACCATCCAGACAGAATCAATCCCATGTAGCTTGCCAAGGTTTGGGCGGTGTGATTCTCTAAAGACTTCAAAATGGAGGGAGTGTTCCTTAAATGTTTACGAGTTTGAACCACAAATTCGGATGAGGTCGAGTGGATAATGTGGAATTGTGAGCCACAAACTTTTGACTGCATTTTCCATTTGTTCCAAATCATAATTACAATGAATATTTGCTCTTACTTTAATCACACCAATACATTTTAAATGTGTACTAAAGGTGGCAGACAAGCAAACGTGTTCTGTACAAAACAGTATACTGTGTTTAATAGAAGGGAACCATATGGGAAACATCAACACACAAACAGTTAGTAGTATCAAGTGACATCATCAGGCCTACCAGACCTCACTCAGCAGGACTCAAGGTTCACAAACAGACAGACACACACACACACACACACACACACACACACAGGTGACACTGTCAGGTGACATCTTTGGCTACACCAGACCTTCTAAGTAAGCAAGACTTATGGCTCATGCGTTGTTCTCTGTTTCCAGTCCCAGATGCACAAACACACAAGCACGCACACACATCATCTTTCAGAAGCACATCCACACGAGTGAAGAGCGGGTGACATGCATGCAAAGAAATGCAAACGCACTAAAACACATTTGTCACGTGCATGAGCCCACACACACACACACACACAAACAAACACGCACATGCAGGCAGACACATGTTCAGGGAACAGGGTGTACCCAGGGACGCAGGGATCTCTTTTCTTCGGAATGGCTTCTCGATCCTGTGATCACATGAGCTGTGTGGCAGCACAGATAAGCCATGTGTCCGCGGACACACAGGGGTGATAGGACGCACCAAAGTAGGTCTGTGTGTCTGAAGCCGTCATTTATCAAGAAGCCACAGATCAACTGACGCTCGCTGTCGGCTAAACTGGATAATCAGCCATTACCCATTTACAAGTCATAAAAATTGCAGTTAGCATAGATGGCTAACTTGCAGAATGAAGGGAAAGTACTTGAAAACAAGACCCCACTGCCCCAGAGCACAATAACCCCGGTTCACAGCGGTCACAATGAGCTCACACAAACAAGCCAGCACACAGCCAGCTAGCATGACTCAGAGTTAGCTAGCTCTGTGGGGAGCAAAACACTCACCGAAAACAACATGCCGGGTACAACAAAAGCTCTCTACATATACACTTACAACAGCTAGCCACCGGTGTGACCCCTGGGCTAAGCTCTGGAACTCGGCCTGCAAGGGATGCTATGCTACAGTTTTTTGCTAACACATAATTACAACATGGAACTCGTATTTCGGCACCCTAAACCTACAAATATAGCAGTGGAGCATGATGGATCGGATAACTTACGCTTGCTGCTTGGGTACTCTGCTTTGTTTAATATGTAGGGATCATATATAGGGGGTCAAATGGCTGAGCAGTTAGAAAAGCTGGTTATGAATTAAAAGCTTGCCAGTTTGATTCCCGGCCGTGCAAAATGATGTTGTGTCCTTGGGCAAGGCACTTCACCCTACTTGCCTTGGGGGAATGTCCCTGTACTTACTGTAAGTCGCTCTGGATAAAAGCGTCTGCTAAAATAACTAAATGTAAACATTGTTATGTCTCACTGATTCTCTCTTTTTAGAAAAGTCAGGTGGCTGAGCAGTTAGGAAATTGGGCTAGCAATCCAAAGGTTGCTGGTTCAATTTCCGGCCGTGCCAAATGACGCTGTGTCCTTGGGCAAGGCACTTCACCGTACTTGCCTCGGGTGGAATGTCCCTGTACTTACTGTAGGTCGCTCTGGATAACAGTGTCTGCTAAATGACTAAATGTAAATATAGAACGCTATAGACTGATGAGCCAAAACATTATGACCACCTGCCTAACATATTGTTGGTTCGTCCATGCGCCTGACCCCTGCTGAATTGGACTGAGATTTGAGGAATTTGGAGAACCCCATGAACACTTTATCATTACCATTCCTGAACAATGTGTGCAGTGTGACAGGACTCATTATCCTGCTGAAAGAAGCCACTGCCATCAGAGAATACCAGTGTCATGAAGGGGTGTCTGCAGCAATGTCGAGGTCATTGGCTCGTGTCAAACAGCGGTGGGCCTTGGATGCCCAACACCCTGTCACCGGTTGGTGGTTTGTCCATCCTAGGACCACTGCCGTTAGGTCCTAACCACAGCTGACTTGGAGCACCCTAAAAACCTCACACTCTGACCCAGCCATCTGTCCAGAACAGTCTGGCCCTTGTCAAACTCCCAACGCCCATTTCTCCTGCATCCAACACTCCGACTATGAAAACTGGCTGGCTGGCTTACCATCTAATCTACCCAGACATGAACAGGTGCCCTTGTTAGGAGACCATCAATGTTATTCGCTTCATATGTGAGTGGTTATCATGTTTTGGCTCATCAGCGTAAATAGTGGATGAATTGAAATGCTTTGGACTGCATTATGTAAAGCAGATGTACACAAACAGGCAATATAGAAAGGAATGCGTTGACGTCCAGACTTGAGGTCTGGGTGTGTTCTCTGCTCTCGCTCTGTATGTTCTCTCGCTGTTCATTGCGATTCTATGGTTTTCCTGAACCACGCCAACCCCCAACCCAATTTATTGTCCCCCTTACGCCTCCTTCATCTCCTTTATCCCCCCCCCCCCCCCCTCTTCTCCGTATGCTGGTTAGCGTCAGGAGCAGTATTTGGTGTCGCCTCACATCAGGCATGTCTGCCCATGCGGTGTTTCTGAATCTGACAGGCCAGCCGAGCGGAACAGACACTGGAACTACACAAACCTCTCACAACCCACTGGCCTGCCTGCCTGCCTAGCCTTTTCTACTTTGGGAATGCCTTCACTGGAAACAGGGATGACATCACTGATGTAACAATGACAAGATCCAGTACTGGTTATCTCCAGAGAGAAAAATACTGACATGACACATCAACAACCCTCAGACTTTCCCAAAGTTCCATGTCTAACTCAAATGCAGAGAGGAATGTTGCTGTGTGTATTTAGTCCAGTGAATACCTGGCCTCAAGCAAGAGTTATAGGTGTTTTATAGGGATTTTGTTTTTGCTGAGTGGACAAAAGAAACATTTGATGAAATAAGTTTTATTTTCATCTCATGTCTGTATTTTCATCTCATGTCTGTAGTGTAAAGATGCCCTTAAAGCGGTTGATTTACAGTACCAGCATTAGAGAAGTTGTGGCAATACAGACAGATAGTGGAACAACAGACCAACACCATACTATTGGAAATATGAAAAACAATATGGGCTCGAACTATTTATAAGAGAGAGCTCAACTTAAAATTCCTTGAGCTCGAGAGGAAATCTCAATGCACATAGAAGGATTACCCGTCGCAGGTAAATAATGCTCTCTCTCACTTCCCTTCCTGTTTGTTGGTCACTTCCCGTTTTGTATTTCTACGATCGCAAGGACACCAAATGTTTTCACAGTTTCATGGTCTGACATGAGTGAAGTGACCTCAGTTTTTTTAGGCCCACAACTTAAGCTTGAGACAAAACATTAGCTCACAAAGTCAACAGTAAAATGGAACTCTGGGTTAGCTCAGCTTGACATCAAGGAGAGACAAAGGCATTCAGTTAAATGTCCGACAGGTGTGTTGAGTAATGCTTTTAGGACTTGTAACTGAGGAGCAGGCTCGGTCATGCTGGGGACATTTCATTGAACACCGTTGCTTGATTACACAGCTATTCTTTCATTTTCTCTACCTCTGGAAGCACCCGACTGCTCAAGTCCCCCTGGCCTCAAAGGCCCACCCTCCCTCCATCTTGCCCTCTTTCCTCCCCCCCAATCATCCCCGCCTCCCTCCAATCCCCGTCCCAAGATCGGACCAATCGGCTCAGCTATTTTTGGTCTGAGTGGCGAGGCTTTCAAGGTAGACAGTGTGGAGTAAATTAGAATGACAAGGACGAGGAGCGGACCCACACACACACACACACACACACACACACACACAGAACTCCCCGGACCGCCCCTCCCCTCCTCTTACCCTAACCAATACATCCCCATTCCTACCTGACAATTACTGTAGCCGAAGACAGCTTTTAATGATCCATTGTGCAAACAGACCGCAAGGCCCGGTCATCAAGACTAATGTAACCTCCCACCCCCTCCTCCCCCCTCCTCCTGGCTGTTACCCGCTTGGGCTAACGTGGATAGCATATCCAAAGGACAGATTATTGCTCCTCAAACCTTTACTGTGCCGAGACAAAAGGTCACAGCAGACTGTGCAGGGAAATTCATCTCCATGACTGTGCTTTTGCTGCAGTCGCCAGAGGACAGGTTGTCTATGCCCCCCCACACACACACATACACACACACACCCACCCTCTGTATTGACCAGCTCTAGCAAAAGTCCAAAACCCAGGGTTCAAAGTTGAATTAGTCCTGTCTGATAAAGGCCGCCAACAAATCAGAAGCAGTTCCAAGGGTACGCACGCTGCACGCTCTGTGTTTGATGGCGTACATTGTGAAAACTGACCCAGAGCATTGATAAGGTCAGTACTTTATTGTCACTCAATAGCTCCCCATTAGAGGTCAAAGGCTCTCTCTATCTGAAGCTTCTTTCAAGGAGAGAAGACTACAGGAGATCTCTCTCCCTCTCCCTCTCCCTCTCCCTCTCCCTCTCCCTCTCCCTCTCCCTCTCCCTCTCCCTCTCCCTCTCCCTCTCCCTATCCCTCTCTCTCTCTCGTCACATTTTCCTACCCACCACCACATGCACTACAACTCCCATAACCTACACAACTTCTCAACTCTGTTCTACAATCTAAAACCCAAAACAAAGGCTGAGTCCACAGGGAAGTTAGCCCAGAAGGTGAGCCTCCCATTGTCCCAGACCTGGCTGTACAGCTGTGGGGCCATGGCCTTGGCCTTTCCACACGGCTGCCTCCATGTTTAGTACACACAGCGCAGGCTCCTTGACCCTCTGATGACCCTCCGCAAACATGACCCACTTCAGAAAAGCTCAGCTTGCCTTGCAGCTGCACCCCACAAATCTGAAACCAATGTCCTCCCTCCCTAAACGGGTCAAAGAGGCCGCTGACACAGAGACTGACAGAGGGAACAGGCTCACTATTGGACACCGCCCGCGAGACAGACGGCGACAGCAGACTGCAGCCGCCCAAGACTGACAGGAGCTGCCTGCCGTGGTCTGGAGGTAGCCCTCCCACTGACAGAGCCTGTGTTGAGAGACTGAAGGGTGGGAAGCACACAGCAGCACTTACTGAGGACGTAGAGGGAGAGGGTGATGCCGGCCAGACAGAAGCCTTCAAAGAAGCGCACGGTGCTGAACATGGGCACGTTGATGGAAAACGCCACGGTCAGTCCGAACACCAGCATGAAGAACACAGAGATGATCAGTACCGGATGGCGGCCAAACCTGATGGCCAAGGAGAGGAGGAGGAGGAGGAAGGAGTTGATGTGACTAAATAGCTTTCATTTTGTGATTTACTTGTTCCCTCCCACAAGACAAAGGGTACAAATGAAGAATTCCCATAATTAAAGGGTCGGTCAAATGTTAACAGAATGAGAAAGACTTACCAGTCGGCCAGGACTCCGAACACCAGGTATCCAAAGATGGAGCCCACCAACAGGGAGAACTTGGCGATGTGGACTTTCCATGCTGACTCACAAACCAGACTCCACTGTAGAGACAGAGAGGAAGCACATCAACAATACACATGAGCCCCTCTACTCTCCCACATAACGCATCATTAGAAACAACTTTCTGAGACCTTTTGGTGGATTGCAAACCTCATTCGTCGTGGCTTGGGTTTCTTAACCAGCCACCCACTTATTTACCGAGTTTCCAACCCCAAAAGATCCCTATTCTAGCACTGTAGGAAGAACAACAAGAGATCAGAGGGGAAAACCAAGAGTTCACAACCAAGAGCATGACCAGTATGCAGACAGGGTCTTTCATTCTAATAAGTACATCCCCTACTGTGTCTAATCATATGTAACATACCCCCCACTGCCTTCCCTCCTTCCTTTCTCTCTCCCTCTGGCTATTGACTAAATCTCTTCTCTCCAACTGCAGTGGGATTCCCTGAATGCAAAATGTGTGTGTGTGTGTATTTATCCCATTTGCTTCCAGAAAGTGTACCTACTCCGGCTTTGTACATGTCTAGGGGTTTAGCCCTGGGCAAACACACCCAGATAAAAAGGCACATTGAACTAACGAAAATCAAGTCATATTATCAATCGCGCTCGAGTCTTACTGACATTCTCCATTCAATGTGTATGTTGCAGACATGGGTGTACGGGGGCGAGTCGGAGGGCAGGGGGGGGGGGGGGAACCGCCTCTGAGCACCCAGCTGTCTGGAGGGGTTGGGGGGCAGAGACGAGAGGGTGGGGGGGTGTCGCAGGAGGGGCCTGGGTGTGGAAAAAACTGTGTGTGTGGCGACAGGTGCATGACACGTGGTGTACTCAGTTGACATTCTTCAACCTTGACCAAACACTCTACCTCCACCACCACAGATTATGGAAAGAAATATATCCACAAAGTAGTCTCGAAAAAAATGTGTTCAAGTTCATATGTTCATAGTACATCATAGTTACATCATAGTTATGATGTAATAGTATCATATAATAGTATGATTCTATAGTATCAAGGTCAAGTATGAGAATTGAGCAGACTTGTATGTGTGGCTCCTGCTCTAAGCCAGGGAGATCATAGCCTCTTGTAACCTCTGGTTCAACAACCTTGTTCAGATCTCCCGGATCCCCCACCCAGTGATCATGTGACTCACCCACACCAGTTTGGCTCTTTGCGTATCAGTGTCGCCAGAAGGCAAACGAGTTCCAGTTGCGCAACAACATCTCATACAAGAAACTAGAGCGTGTCAAGAGAATCATGCTCTCTGTCTAAAGGGCGTGTATGGAGTGAACTGAAACTCTGACTATTATCCAACTGTGTGACAACCAAGGCTGTGGTCAGGGCCACAAACACTGGACTGTGCGGAATCACAGTTGACCCTACACTATATATCCCGTGGTTGAAAACAGGAAATCACGCTGGAAGGTATGACTAAGGTATGACAGACCAACACGTGCCTCACAGGCCACCAGACACACGAGACGGAGGGAAAGCAGGTGTCCACATTTGAGCGTACTAGCCCTGGAGGCTAGCTTACCCTTGCGCAAGACATCCAGTTCCTCTTTTAAGGACACGAAAACCATGCAGGTGACCTGCTGTGTCCGAATAATGCCGAACAAAGATAGTCAGAGCGACAAGGAGCTGCCTTTCTGAAGTGTCATTTAGGAGTTGCTAAAGGCAACACATCCATCCCGGTTAGGCGACATGACAACCGATGTGACAATGTGCTGAGCGTGGACAAGCCACAAGCAGGGGTCTAATGAGCTGCAGGACATTGTGTTCTCTCTCCAGGGACTGTGGATACAGGACTAACTGTCTCAGTCATTTGAATCCACTGAATTGGTCTCTCTGTGAAGACAGTGGGCAGGGCTTGATCATCTATTAGCTGACGGGCCGAGGACAAAAGCCCCACTGGTACCCCCATGGGTGAGCTTATGTCTGTCTGCGTGTGTGTGTGTGTGTGTGTGTGTGTGTGTGTGTGTGTGTGTGTGAATGGCCCTTCATCATCTGTGAGTCTGATTAGATGATGACAGCATCGGCTACAGGTGATGAATACATGTGTAACTACAGAAAGTCTGGGAAAGAAGGAGATGAGAGAGGGAAAGAGGGAGTAAGGAAGAGAAGAAGGAGAGAGGGATGGAGTGAGACTTAGCAAGTGGACGAGCCAGATACTGTGAAAAGACTGCTGCATGGATACTGCCTAGCAACAGACTATCGCCTTGGTTATCAGACACTAATTCCAACAGTACGTTTAGCGCCGATTGTTTCCTTACTAGGTGAAGAGAACACACTGCAGGAGTGGGAGGAATAAAGTGGGAAAGACAGAAAGACGGCAAGAGAGCGACAGATAAAAGATACCATGCAATGGCTGCTACCACTCAGAACCAACATTCCATGACATTACAACGCAGGGGTTTTTTCGGACTCCTTTTCGGTTCAGAAACAGCCCTTATCAGAAAACACCCTCCAGCACGCCTACCAACACACACACACACACACACACACTGCCTTTATTTTAATCTTTCAGTTCCACAGGCCCCCCTTCCGTCGCTGCTGACTTTGCAGCTGTTGCACAGCCTTTTGAATGCTGACTAGGCATCTGGGGATGGGATGCCCACTCTCAGTCTGGGATCTGAGGGCTGCAGAAGGGACAGGCCAGGAGAGGAGACAGGCTAGGAGACAGGAGAGGAGACAGGCAAAGAGAGGAGACAGGATAGGAGACAGGAGAGGAGACAGGCAAAGAGAGGAGACAGGCTAGGAGACAGGAGAGGAGACAGGCAAAGAGAGGAGACAGGCTAGGAGAGGAGACAGGCAAAGAGAGGAGACAGGCTAGGAGAGGAGACAGGCAAAGAGAGGAAACAGGCTAGGAGAGGAGACAGGCCAGGAGAGGAGACAGGCCAGGAGAGGAGACAGGCCAGGAGAGGAGACAGGCCAGGAGAGGAGACAGGCCAGGAGAGGAGACAGGCTAGGAGAGGAGATAGGAGAGGAGACAGGCCAGGAGAGGAGACAGGCTAGGAGAGGAGACAGGCTAGGAGAGGAGACAGGCAAAGAGAGGAGACAGGCTAGGAGAGGAGACAGGCCAGGAGAGGAGACAGGCCAGGAGAGGAGACACGCCAGGAGAGGAGACAGGCCAGGAGAGGAGACAGGCCAGGAGAGGAGACAGGCCAGGAGAGGAGACAAGCTAGGAGAGGAGACAGGCCAGGAGAGGAGATAGGAGAGGAGACAGGCTAGGAGAGGAGACAGGCCAGGAGAGGAGACAGGCTAGGAGAGGAGACAGGCTAGGAGAGGAGATAGGAGAGGAGATAGGAGAGGAGATAGGAGAGGAGACAGGCCAGGAGAGGAGACAGGCTAGGAGAGGAGACAGGCTAGGAGAGGAGACAGGCTAGGAGAGGAGATAGGAGAGGAGACAGGCCAGGAGAGGAGACAGGATAGGAGAGGAGATAGGAGAGGAGACAGGCTAGGAGAGGAGACAGGCCAACCGGGTGAACTGGGCAGCTGGAGAAAGACAATAAAAAAGAGGCACGCTGGGTCCTATCTGTTACAGTATCACCTCTCAATTTTTTTTCAGAGCCTTCTTTTTTTAGTGGTACATTACTCCACAATGTCCCTATCTCTGCCTTTGCTAAGTTCTCACTTCCCAATTAAAAAGGAGGATGAGGCGATGACAACCTTCTTCTGGCTCCCCGAGGTGTTTGAGCTCTCGGCTGTAATAGAGAGGTTCAGCTCAACTCCCAGCAGCGTGGACACACCGCAGGGTGTGAGAGTATCAGAGAGAGAGCAGGGGAGCACAGGGAGACCCTATCGGTGTCTCTCGGTTGATGATCCATTCTCATTTCAGCAGCTCACTCCAATTAAGTCAAGCCCCCAGGAAGGAGGCCCCAGACGCAATTAGAATGGGCCCCCTCCGCACTGGCCAATCACAAACCTCTTACTCTTTTTTCTACGCGCTCCCTCGGAGTGGCTCTCTAGCAGGAGCAAAAGTGTCCCGCTGACAGGCGGTTAATCGTCATGCAGCGCATACACTCCCTGAGACATAACCCCAAGACATCCACCTCAGAACCTAGAAAATGGCTGTACTAGTCATTGCCGTGGTTGTTTACGTGGGTACGTTAAACATATAGGTTGAGGGTTGATAGGAACAGTGGCTCATTTCCACTGGGTTTGCACTCAGCGGGCCCTGTGCTTCCCTCCCGTCTCCAGGATAGGGTGACCGGGTATTGCGCGACAGGGTCGTGTGCAGCGGATACGCCCGAGTAATCCAAACAAGACCCGAAATGCCAAGGCAGCACTTCCTGTCTTGGTGTCACATCCTGGTGCGTCAGCGTTGGACACGATGATCCTGGGAGGAGCCTCGACTGTCGGCCTGTTCCCGAGGCCACGGCCCAGAGGTCAAATCTCACTAAGACACTGTTGGGGGGGTGGGGGGTGGATTCCATTCCAATGTGTCCATCTGGGGGAAGACCTTTGAATCCGTTTCACTTCCCCCTCGTGGATGACCTTGCCAGACTGCGGAAGGCTGTGTAGGGAGAACAGTCTCCAGTGACTGTGGCTGCCTACCCTGGCCTACAACACAAACGTGCAGTGCTAGGCTCCCCTCTCAGGTAGTACAGATATGGGAATTTTCCAGATCCAACGTGAGCAGTCCAGCACAATCATGAATGTTTCACCTTGGAAAGGAATTGAACGATCGCGCAGACATATTCTGAACCCGATTAAAGGGGCTTATCTTTAGCGAGAACCATAAAGCCAGTCGGCCTTCCGTCCGAGACGGCCGAATCCCCATGAACGCAGGCAGCAAACGCGAGTTTCGTGCACGGGTCCTTCGGTTCTTGGTGCCATATAAAAGCGCCACCTTTGCAGTGTTTGTTCTGCCTCTTATTGACTTGGCTGCTGGCATATGAGCAGGCCTCGGTGTGGCCCCGCGTGCCCCCGCCCCCTCCTCCCCCAGCGCAGGGCCTTGGCATCAGAGCCTGGCCCGCACATCAAAGCTGCTCAGTCTATGCCCCTCTCGATGAGCACTCTCAGCCCCCCTCATGAGGCAAGTATTCAGGTGTGTGCGGGTACTGCACCGCACCCACACTGCATTGGTGTGTTTGCATTGATTCTGATGGTGCCGTTTCCAGAAGCAGCCGCGCTGCACTCCCACAACACGTCCATAACAAAGTCAGCCGTTTGCTTCAGTCTGGTGTAAACACACCTGTACACGCCTTGGAAACACAAATGACACAGAGGGGCTGAATTGATCCATAAAGGGACAACCTTGAAATCTGTCCTTTGACGTGTATCTTATAGAAATCATGATCTCGCCCTGCTAGAATTTTGTTCGCAAGAAAGACAACATGAGTACAGTACGTTTAGTTAACATAACCCTGTAACACACTAACATACTGTAGTTGTGAAACCGATAGTTGTCGGTTTAACAGATTGACAGTTTTGGAACCACAATGGCAAAACTAATCTAATCAAAGTAGGTTTAATGTAGGCTGGGCAGTGATGCAAGATTCTAATGACTTCCATAACTTCATTATTTCATATTCAATAAAACGATGTAGCCTACAGTCTTTTCTACCCCAAAAGTACCCCCCTTGTTTAAATTAACCCTAAATCCAGATATGTAGTGAGGAACCTAAAATTGGCGCATGCAGCACATGCTTACTGTTTGGCCAAGGGACATCTAAACATAAAAAATCGGTGTGAGGGGTTATTTTAGGGAAGCTCTTAGGAGAGCTCTAATGGCGTGACAGTGCAACTCATTAATCCAGGGCGAAGCGTTTGTCCGGTGCCGTTCTGACAACCGGCACATTCCGCCGTGCTCCGTGTGCTGAGGCGGGGAGCCCGCTGTGACATCTCTCCGCGATAGCTTGCACCTCGTCAGCTGTTGATGATGACTCATGGCAACCCGGTCTGTCGACAGTGCATGCTCACTATCTTCCTAGTGGTCTCCCCACACACTAGTTTGACGGACATGATTATTCATAGACCCCGTGAATAAGTTAATGGTGCGATGACACGCTACAACATAACCCACCCACCGTGGATAACCATTTCACAGACACTGTCTAGGACTTAAATTGTGTTATCAAATAAATTGATCTTAAATATATGAGAAACGTAAGTGTTACGTAATGATCTCCTACAGATTTGGGGAGTCTAACCCTGGAAGCCGTGGAAACAAAGATGCCGGCATATCTGCAGTTCTTGATTATCTTAGTTTCCCCACTGTCCATGTGGGCTAATCAGAAAAACATAATTAAACGGATGGGAAGTCATTATAGATTCTATCAAGCTGTAGCACCTACCTTTGTAACCACATTCCGCACAAGTCCAGTGTGCAGCTCAAATGTCCATTCCTTGCACATACATTGCATGTTAGCAGAATCATTGTGAGTGCCATAACTGCCATTGGCATAAATGTACGCTGGACGCGTAGTGCTATTGCCAGGACCATTATATAAAGAAGAATGAGTTCTTGACAAATTGGTCGTGTTTGTCAAAGGCTGAACACATGTGTTGTTCGGCTGGGCAAGAAGGAAATTATCAGAGTACTGGCTGAATCCAATAAATATCGCCGGGATCCATGTCAGGACGATTAAATGTCTCTGGTACTTCCCAAAGCCTCCGAGAAATGGCAAGACACAACCGTCAATGCGAGTGAGCGATCCCGGCGACGTGGATTCGGGGGGCACAAAGCCGTTCTCCGGTTGATGGTCCTCCGTTTCGAGCTGCACCACGGCCATCGCGGTTTCGCTCATGGATGCGTCTGTAGCGCAGCCGGTTTGGCAGTGCTACCCCTGTCGACTCCACAATGCGTCAATGCCCCCGCTCTGCTAGTGAAAGCTGTGCGCAGTCAGTCACTGGAATTGAAATAAGACGCACTTCTCTATTAACAGGAAGCTGTTCACTATGCTTCTCTCCCAAGTGGACAATCCCACCACTGCTGTTATTAAACGATACGCACTTGGCTGACCGCAGGTTCAAATCGAGTTAGATTAATTAAGAAAAGTGCGAAAGAGAAGTTTTCCATTCGTATCGATATTCTCTTTCGAGTTTGATTAATTTGCATACAGTCAGCGAAGGTGTAATGCAGTGCCGGAAGAAGTGGTTAAGGGTATTGCCCTGCCCCTTTTTGAGACTGCTACAGGTAGGCCTAACACACCTGTCCCAATACAAATGCCTTTCTCATTTTGAACACACAACACCATCCATTTCTTTCCTATAGCTAGTGCTAGCCCATTCAGCTACATTCATATCAGTCTACACGCCCACGTCAGTTCTTCAGGCTACTGTTGACAATGTGCAAATGGTAAAAAAAACAGAACTGGTTTGTGAAGGAGGAATTCGCTCAACCCCCGCCCCTAGTCAACTAGTCTTAGTTGACTGGGGTAGGCCTATTACCGACAACGCGCATATGGCGTTGTGCTTGGGTGGTTCGTTGAAATATTGTAATGTCCCACCTATATTATGGTGTAATAACTGGGAGGTTCACATCCAGCATCCAGTAGAGATTGTAGAAAGAACTTGTGTATTTTGGGAGTAAAACACAGAAGGAGAAAGGTAAACACACTCACCTTCACCTGTGTTTGTAGTTGTAGGCAATGCCCCCCTCTGCAGTTAGCAGTATGTCACTACAGCGTGTTGCTGGAAAAGACTGCAGTGGGCCTAGCAGTGTGCTGCATCGAGTTGTCATTGACACACTGCTGACCTCTACCGGTCGACGCGAACAACAGCGGGATAAAATTGAAAGACAATTTTAAATGTACGTCCATTGTTTTAATTTGTGAAATGAGCATCTATTCACACTGAACATTAATTAATGGTACTTAATAATAACTAAAACACTTGATAACAGCTATAAAATTTCTTATAACGTGTCTTAGTATTGTTCAAAACATTTACATTTTACATTGATTCATTTAGCAGACGCTTTTATCCAAAGCGACTTCCAAGAGAGAGCTTTACAAAGTGCATAGATCACTGATAATAACAACAAGATTGCCCCAGAGCATTGCGGGTAGCCAAAAACAAGAAGCACACATTGTGAAGAACCAAAAAATAAGTGCTAAAGGGAAGAAACCATAAGAGCATGTAGTTAAGATTGTTGAGATTGTTTATTGATTGTGTGTATATTATACACACAATTGTGTGTGACAAGGGGTCCTGTCAACAGAAATATGCACAGCTGTGACAGCACCATTCACAATCTCACAGCACAATCTGTTATTGTTCAAACCTATGTGTTTATCTCCTTGGCAACCATTTCAGGTGTGCCTAGGAACCGCCCTTGTGAGAAGGAGTTCACCTGGGTGTGTACCACATAAACTGTCAGGAAACTTGTCAGAAGTTTGCTACAGTTTGAGAATCATCTGTCAATTCAAGATAACATCAGACCTATTTGGATTTCAGTCTCTCCATGCAGACAAATCATTATAAAAATGGGCAGAATCAAAGAGTTTTTGTATGTCACTGGTCTCAGGGCTGACTGGGAAAAAAGAGAGCTTTATTGTGAGAAGAAGTAGATAACATTGTTATTCATTTGAGTCAGTCTGCAGCTCAACAGTCGACCCTGTGGATCACAGAAGGCTACTGTGACAGGGATAACCACACCCCTCCAAACTCACTTCCCAGACTAGGCTGCACACTATACTTACTGAGTATACTTTAATAGGCAAAGTGCAAACTATCCATTTGCAATTGATCAATAGTATATCCTGTAGCGGCTGTCAAAATCCAACTGAGAGTGTCTAAGGACTTGGCAACACATGACGGCTTCCCACATTTACGGTATCTCCTTTGAAACACACGCAGACACATACATTCACAACTCAAATTTTTGATTGAATCTTGACTGTTTTCACGGAATGCAACCGTTCATGTAAAATGCATAAATATTTGTAATTACATTTTTTATTGAGCAGATACTTTTAGGTGACACACACAGTTCATACAAGTAAAGCAGATCCACAGTTCTAATTGTTTTTAAATGGTTTGTGCCAAAGAACAGCTTGTATTTTTACCAGACCCAGTGCAACAATAGCATAATCTGAACACCCATTACAAGTTTATTGAATCATTGAAGAAGTCAGACAGTTATAGGGTGGGAAATGTAATTTGTGAACATTCACAGGATTTGGTACGATTGTATGACTCAACCAATGATGCCACTGTCTGGTAGAATAAGGTGTGTCTCCAGGTGATAGTGTCCTTCAACAATTATCATCACTGTGATTCAGGCAGCACAAGTAGAGGCGTAGACCTAAATATGAATACAAACACATTCAACATACAAAACGTTGCTGCCAGCCTTGATCTGTGTGTCTCTCATGTCAATGATAACCGGGTAGGATATCGGACCACCATTTATCAAGTTATTGAAGGAATATGGTACAATGTTGTCTACAAAATGTAGTACTGTGTCACTTTGTCGACAAGAGTTGTAGCAGGAGTGTATCTACACGTTTGTTTTTTGGAATAGGGCAAATGTGTTCCACCATGCTTTATCCCTGCACCCTGTGTGTGTAAACTTTACAATACACCATTGTTCCACTCTTAAGTGAAGCTCAAAATAACGGTTTCAGGAGTTATTTTCAAAATGATATTTGGGATGGTCATGTGGCTGATTGTGGCTGCACAAAACAGGAATACAGTTAATGATTCCCTATGCAGCAGGAACTCTGTAATATTGTGACCAACTTTTACTTTTATGGCTCAATGTGACAATCTCTCTATGCATACAATAGGCGCATACATGTGTTTTTGTGTGTGTGTGAGTGAGAGAGATAGAGAGAGATAGAGAGATACATCTATAGATTGATAGATAGAGAGATAGACAGAGAAAGAGATAGGGGAGGGGGAGAGAGAGAATGGGTAGCAGAAGAACAGGTTGCATGAAGCGAAAGTGGCCATTGCGCAAATTTCCCAAGCTGTGTCATTTGAGCCGTGAAGGTGAGATTATGCCACAGGGGCGACTGTTGACATAGAGCAGGAGGAGAAGGGTGACACACCCTTTCTAACAGCGTACCTTGGTGATGAGTACCCTGACAGGGTGGCCACACCTTCAGACACTGTTCAGTGATTACACACTACAGCTCTGACTAAAGTTTCCCCCCTCCCGTCCCTGTCCTACACGCGAAATGAGAGTGGAACGTTTTCATATCGTGTCTCCAGCTGCAGTTTAAGTGGCATTGCTCAATTGCTGCCCCCCCCCCCCCAAAAAAAAAAAATGCTCATACTGTTGAAAATGTCAAACCCCAATCTAATTTAGGGAGTGGGGTCTGAAGACAACAAGTCTGATCCTGGTGCAGGGTATGAGGTGGAGTTCCTGGGCCCTGTCATTTGTGTTCCTCTTTCTCTGGGTGTTTCCTGTTTTCTGGACTACAGTTCTTTCTGCAGGTTCAGTCATGCTTTAGAGTGTCCTGGTAAAGAAGGGATTACTCTGTGCATGAAGAAAACAAAGGGTAAAAAAAAAGGAGGAAAAAAAATGTAGCTAGATTCAGTGTGTGGGTGGATGTGTGTGTTTAATCTTATGAACAAATAATGAAGTATAAAAGACAACCAAAGAGCAAAGTTTGCCAAAAAGCAGTCGATCAACTGGATAGTTAAACAGTCTGTTTCCTTCCCGCACCGAAAATAAAGGGTGTGTAGAAGAATCCAAGAGGCCAAAACACCAGAGGGCAGAATGTGTCCAAGTCGACTGTCCACTGACTGAGACACAGGCTGTATTCTGTGGCTGGCTGTGTGTTATATCATGTCTCTACACTAGTGTCAACAGGTCAGTGGGTTATTATTGTATTTTAACAGGAGATTTAGATAATGTTGGTGGTATAACATGGTGGATTTGTATACAGAAATATTAGTTTGACAGCAGAATCACCTACTGAAGGTTGATCTCTGTAAAAACAAACAAGGTTTTTATCCCCCCACTACCCCCCCACCCCCATCGGCCCCAGCCCCCCTTACTTTTACTCATACAGACACGCTCCCACACTAATTCACACAATGTCCCGTAATGTGTTTGACTATGAGTGGGGAGTCTCTCAGACACTGCAGACTGGGCGTGTGTCACCACCTCCTCCTTTTCTTGCTCCTTTCCCTTTTTATTGTCTTCACACGCCCACCTTGATGTCTTCGAAATGGTTTCTTTAAAAGGCAGCGATAGAATAATATAAATGCCGTTCTTTAAAAGAAGACACAACATGAGTCTTTGTTCGGTCTGTCGTCCTCACCGAAGAATGTCGTGAAGAACGTGGAAAAGTTATTTGCACCTTAGTTCTGCATTCCCTTCCCCACGCGGAAGTTTTGCGAGTCTCCTAGAATTTAGAAAAGGGGGTTGGGTAAGGTGACGAGGGGCGTGGAAAACGCAAGGTGTGGTTTTCAGCCTATCCAAAGGCGTCCTAAGTCTGTTCCGTATGTTGATAGTAGACGACCTAGTGAGAAATATCTGCGACAGAGAAGGTTGAGACGGTGAATGTAGTGTCCTTCTCCCTTTTGGAAGACGGGACACTCTTTAGCCATTTGCTTTTACTTTTAAGATTTGAACATTACAAACTGGAAAAAAAATGAGCATGTACGGGTCTCAATCGAAACTTACGACAATGGGTCGGAGAAGTAGTTCTCGACCAGACCTCGCAAGTGCCAGTTTTACCGGTCCCAGGATAGACGGCGGTTCTGTCTTTGGGGGCAACGGATTCCAAACTCAGCATGCGGACCATTACAACTATACATTCTCGAAAACGTCCATGGGAGGAGGAGGTGGTGGTGGTGGAGCTCAAGCGGCAAGGTAAGCACCTGCATAGATCATAATATTTTCACATCATTTTCTACTATAAGAACGTCAAATGAAAACAATTTACAACTCAGCATTTACCATGGCCTGCCACTAGAACTATCAATTACAGAGATAAAGTTGGAGAATACCAAATCAAATTCCTAGTATCTGTGTACATGGCGAAATAAAGTTAAATCTGAATATGTAGATCAACAAATATGGATACTAACAAGAGTTCTGTTGAGTGATTGTTATGTATCCTGTTAAAACCTGAAATGCTTTACTGTAGTCAGAACATTCTTACCCAATCTCTTGAATCAGAGCCAACGGGTTCTGGGATCCAATTTGGGTTGTCTTCAAGAGCAGAAATGATTTGAAACCTCTCGATACACAGCCCTAACCTCTGTTTTTCACTTACCATGATTCAGAATGAAGTTAGAATAATACTTGCTGTTGTTTGTATCTCAGATGGCCCTGAGTGGATTGTTGAGAGTGGCAATTGTTGTTTATTTCATTCAGTGACTTTTTCATTCAGACAGCGTTTTTATAAATATTTAGCCAGTCGATACAGTATTGTACCATACTGTAAAGACGCTTTGGACTTGAAATCTTTATAAACAAATGTTTACTATAGTTTTTCAAAAACTACATTGCATGGTGAACCATCACTCGACTTGTCTTGTTTAGTGTGCAGAACATCCAGAGCAGAGCTGTATACCTGCAGGGCAAGTGTCAGGAGTACCTCCAGACAGCTCAGATGATTCTCGAGAAGGTAAGAGTGCTGCACGTGAAAGCCCGACACTCTGACACACACAAATGCATTCACATTCAAGCACAAAGCGGTAACGTGCATGTGTGGATCTCGCGCGTCGTGCAGTCCGTACAGCGCGTGCGTATAAGCGTGCGCGCACAGCGCCAGTGTTTGTGGTGTGTCTTGATGGCGTGAGTTTGCTGACCGACCAGTGTTGTTGTTGTGTGCTAGGGGGGTTCAGCTATGGAGGTGGACAAGCTACTGGGCATGGCTTCTGAGAGCCTGGTGCAGATGACAAGCTGCGCCCAGGACCTGCTCCACATGCACCAGCCCAATGACAGCCTCTACAGGAGGTAAGCTTGTGTGTGCGGGTGTGTTCGTGAGGGGGAGAAAAAGATGTGAAATGTGTACGAAACAGACTTAAGTGGGGAGGAAAAGAAAAGTGACAAGTTAGAGTGAGAGCTAGACCAAGTGACCAATCTCCCCCCCCCCTCCCCCTCCCACCAGCATCGACCATTTACAGGGAGTGCATAAAGGACTCCAGTTATCCATCACAGGGACAATCCAAAGGCAGAAATTAAGCGGTTCAAGGGAAGAACGTGGGAGGAGCTTCAGTGACGCCATGTCTTGGATCACTCAACAGAAGGTGAGCTCTAAACTTCCCCTGGTGTCTGGTGTCACGCAATGTCTCCTCTCTGCCCCCTGGGGTGCAGAGGAGGAGGGAGGGGGGAGAGTGTGCTGGATGACTGCATCCTTCTGGAAGTCCAACTCATTTGCTCTGATATTCAATGCCTACAGGCTCACAACCTTCTGTGAGGTCAACGGGTTTGGTTTGTGTGAGAGAGAGTGTAGTCGAGTGTCGTCGTACACGGGGTAGTCGGTCCATAACAATAAGCGTGTACATATTCTGACTTGCTGTGACACACCCCATCTGATTACACGGCCAAAAGTCTGAACGAGGGGGAGGAGGTGGAGAAGGGTGGGGTGGGAAGGGAAAAAAAGGCCAGAGAAGACGTGTGACAGAGGAAGACAAAGAGAGAGAAGAGTAATATATTACCCCCTCCACTGACTGTGGTTCTGTGGTAGTTTGGCCGCTCTGCTTGCTCACTCACGACTCTGTCACCACTCCCTGCCACTCCTTTTCTTTCACACACACTTTTGCGTCTCTCCTACTGTCATTATCTCTCTTCTTCCCTCTATTCTGTTGTTTGGTTTGGTTTATCTCTCCCCCGTCATCTCTTTCTTGACTTTTCTTTTTTTTTGCCCCCTCTCTCCGCTGACCCTGTTTCTCCTGTTAGAGACACTTTGCAAACTCCTGGCTAAAACCATAATTCAGCAACTTTAAGTCAGGTCAAAGTGTGTTCTCTCCTACAGATAAACTGCCCAGACTGATATTATGCATGTCCCAGCCATGTAGAGGAAAGGGAGTGGTGAGAAAAACAAAGAGTCAGAGAAAAAAGGGAGGGTGCAGGGGAGGAACTGGTTGCGGGTGGTTTCTGGGTCTTATCAAAGCTGAGTGCTGTGAACTTCGGCTAAAGGGAATACTTGGAATAGTTTCCTGCTGCTGCCTGATGGACTGACAGTGGGATTAGTTCATGAGTATGCACTGACACCTAGAGGCCAGGCAGAAGATCAACAACTACTGCAGCAGGCAAGGTCTTTAAAACGCCCCCCCAAAAAACGAAAACAAAATGGTTGCCGGAGCAATTTCCGTTGCTCTCGTAGATGGTGTAATGAACATGTTTGTGTGAGTGTCTGTGTGTGCGGGTGCATGTGTCTGTGTATGTGTGGCACCATTTTCCTACGTGTCAACGTCTTCACGACTGTCCCTCCCCTGTGTCCTCCGCAGCGCCTGATCGAGATGTCCCCGTGGGGAGATGACGCGTTCAGCATCGAGCAGCAGATCACCAACCACAACAAGTACCACAGCACCATCCAGAGGAGCAAAGAGGTGGAGCGGGCCAGAGATGAGCTGGTAGGTAGCCCGCACGATCGGTTCAAATATTCAAATTATTTGAAAGCATCCGCTTTAGTCTCCCTGGTGTTTGAATTGTTTCGGAGTGACGCCATTGGTTGTGTTCAGTGGCGATAAAGATTTGAAAGAACATTCTCTCCTACTCCTCCCTCACTCCATGGCCTCTTGATTTGTCTTTTGCTCGACCACTATTTTCGTTATCTCATCATGGTCCTCAGCTCATATGCATGTTATCTCATCAGTTTCAGAGGAAGGATAAGGCTGGCATCCATGCCTTGGAGCAGGAATGGGACAACTTGCAGGTCAGTTAGCTGTCACTCGAATTTCATTTTCAACATCATTTTCATCATCATAGTACAGCCACTTAAGAAAAGGTTTCCACATTCGATAAGCCTTGTCTGTTTCATCCCCACATCCAGAAAATGTCCTCCAGTCGTACTGGCCAGCTTCAAGAGCTGCAGGGAATCATCGAGGAGATCTCCAACGCCATCATGTGGGTGAACGAGCGTGAGGAGGAGGAGCTGGTGTTTGACTGGGGAGACAAGAACATTGACGTCTACATCCCCAAGAAGCAGGAGAGCTACTCTGTAAGGCGCTGGGTGGACAGACAGTGGCCGGGTTTCCCAGATTCGTTAAGAAGCTCTTAACGCTAAAAGCTTCATAGGAGCGTTCTAGAGCGTTCTTAGAACGCTCCTAAAAAGCTCTGAGCGTTAAGAGCTTCTTAACGAATCTGGCAAACCCGGCCACTGTCTGTCTAAAACTCTGGATAGATTCTAGAAGGTCTACATCGTAAATAAGTCAGTCAGTGTGTTTGTGAAGACTTTGCTTCCTCCCCAAGACTTCATCCTTGGGTTGAGCCTTCTGGTGACTAGTCCATTTATATGGATTTTGTGTGAGCAAAAGTCTCACAAAATGCGACACTGAGAACGCAAGGTGCTAATGATAACAGTGGTGGAGAAAATGTGTAGCCTCGATTTTCTCCTCTAAACAAGCCCATGTTAGCAACACGATCCTATCATGCACTCCTTCTATTTTAGAGGCTAATGAGAGATCTGGAGGTGAAGGAGAAGGATCTGAACAAGCTGAAGACCAAGGTGGACGGTCTGCTGAAGAACAACCACCCAGCCTACGACAAGATTGAGGTGGGGCCTGCTCTCGTTTGGCTTTGAGATCTCCAGAGTGGCCTCGTGCTAGCGGTGTTATGCTAAGTGTGGGGTATGTTTCTTAGGCCTACATGGACACTCTGCAGACCCAGTGGAGCTGGCTTCTTCAAATCACCAAGTGCATCCACGTCCATCTGAAGGAGAATGCTGCCTACAGCCAGGTGAATAAGAACACACACACACACACACGCAGACAACCAACCATGCACTCAGGTAGCCTGACGTTGTCATACTCATAATTCTAGTCAGAATATGAGTCTGAAAACTCTCCGTTGGGCTGTGACTACAGGGCGTGTTTCAACCAAACTCGTAAAACAAATGCCTCTACGCTCAATTGGATAGACCTACAACCAATCAGAGCAACGTAATATGTTGTTTGTTGAAAACAAATTCAACCCAAGGGCTCTTTTGTGACGTTGTTGATTACGTTACTGTTGATCATATGTCCATCATCATATAATCAAATCAAATGTATTTGTATAGCCCTTTTTACACGCAAGCATGTCACAGAGGGCTTCACATACGCCCATAGAACTGCCTCTCAACCAACCTAAACCCTCAAGGAAGACAAGGAAAAACTCCCAGAAAAACTCCCAACGGGAGAAAAAATGGAAGAAACCTTGGGAGGAGCAATTCAGAGAGGGATCCCCTCCTATAATATAATATAAAGCCCGCCCTGGCAATTTCATTGGTCCGCCCAGATCCTGGTTTTATGTAGTTGTTCCCAATACGAGACCCTCCAGACCCAACTTCCCGACCACATTTTTTTGTGGGCGGGGAGAAGTTGGGCTGGCAGCCAGGTTAGCACTCAGGCATAAGCATGTGAAAACGCACACACCTACACACACCTGCGTGCGTTCCTATGCTTGACATACTCATTCATGACTGTTTCCATATTCAGTTCTTTAAGGAGGCCAACGAAACATATTCAAAGCTGCAGAAGGAACATGAGAACATCCGCAAGAAGTTCACCTGTGACAAAAACACGCCCCTGGAGAACCTCACAGAGCTTCTGAATAACCTGGAGGTAGAGTACGCTACACTTGGTCCAACACGTACAACTCTTCCATCCTGTTTGAAATACATTACCCTTCCCAGATTACTAGGTAAACAACCATTTGAATACGAGTTTCGACAGTGTACTGTGTATTTTCGATGTATTCGTTTGTGACCATGCTTGTGACACCAAACGAGATATGCGAGTATCAATTTATGAAAATGATATTCTAATGCCATATTTGCAAATGGCTCGGGTGCTTGCGTGCCTAGTCTAGCGTTGTAGTCCCTAGGGATTGGTGCAGTGGCCATCTTTTCATACAACCCCTGTTCTGTGTGTCCACGTGTCCACAGAGAGAGAAGGAGAGGATCGTGGAGAACAAGAGACAGGTTCAGTCCTTGGAAAACAAGTCCAAGAGCATCGTCAGACTAAAGCCACGCAATGCTGAGGAGAAGAGCACTAGTCCGGTCATTGTAAAAGCCCTGAGTGAATTCAAACAAGACCAGGTCAGACACACACACACCTATATATGTATAGACACACACACACACACACACACACATAATGCACAACCACACATTAAAGTACATGATTTACTGGGGAAAAACAGCCGAACAGGACAATATTCCATCAATTAAAATGTGTGTGTGTGTGTTCTACAGAAAGGTATCTTGAAAGGAGACGAGGGCATTCTGAAGGACAACTCCCAGCGTAGCAAGTGGCTCGTGACCGGTCCTGGAGGTCTGGAGATGTTGATCCCCTCTGTGTGTCTGCTCATCCCCCCTCCCAACCCCCTCACCATCGGCCTTGCCAACAAGTAAGATCCCTCCTCCTCCCCAAGCTCTTGGCCCTGGGCCCTGTCGTGCCAGGAAATCCTTTCTTCCAGAGAAAATCTCTAATAAAGCATCAGTAAAGCTGAATCAATAAGGCATTTGAAAATGAGAAACCCTTCTCTTCAGGGCCTGATTGACAGTTGAGAATAGACTAGAGTATGCCTAGAATGAGAGTGGTTAAATTGTAGAACTGTACAGTGACTATTGTGGCTTTGACAGCTCCGAGTGATGTCTCTTGTCATGCTCTCCAGGAACTACCAGTATTATGATGCCATCATGAGCATCTGGAACCAGCTGTACATCAACATTAAGAGTCTTATCTCCTGGCAGTACTGTGTTAAAGACATCAACCACATCAACTCCCTCACTCTGTCTATGGTAAGGCTGTCCTATGCCGACACTTCATTTGCTGTCCAACACTTTATATGGTTGCCCAAAAAGCAGCCGATCAGAATGGGAGTTTACTGTATGAGACATCTTCTGTCATTTTAAACGAGTTACTTCTACCTCAGACGAGCCGTTACAATTTGGAAATCTCAGTTTGTCGTTAAGACCGGTGACTGACATTCAGGGGTTCTAACAGTTCTAATTCAGGGGTCTTCAACCCTGTACCTGGAGAGCTACCTGCCTGGAGACCCCTGTTCTAATCAGACCCATCATTGTGGACTCCCTCTTGTGGTTTGTCAAACACATCACCTACAGCCCAGTCTGTCTTCAACCCTGACCTCTCCCTCCCCTCCAACCAGCTGTCCAAGATGCGCCCTGATGAGTACCGCATCATCATCAAGAATCTGGAGACCCACTTCCAGGAGTTCCTTCGCAACAGCCAGGGCTCCGAGATGTTCGGCGAGGAGGAGAAGAGGACGATCGAGGGCCAGTACGCAGGGGCCCAGAGCCACTACGACACTCTGGTGATCCAACTGCCTGCTTACAGTGAGTGAATCGGTCATCCTGTTGCTAGCTTCCACTGAGATACAGTAAAACTTTCCACTGAGATACATTTAAACTTTCGCCAGTTGAAAATAACTTTACACAGGTTGTAGTAGTTAGGATTCCTCCGGTAAAATGAACCCTACTGTAATTGTTGGTATTCTTATTATAATTTAAATTTTCCTTGCTCCACTATACAAAAAGTTATGGGTCACACGTTTTCTAATGTGGCACAATGATACATCAGGTCAGTGGGTACCCCACACCAAGAATGGGCCACATTTGACCTTAGGGGGCGCAACAGGCCACGCCCAAAAGGGATGGAATATCCACCCCATTGCCCCAAATCTTGGAGTACATGCCTCATTCCTCATGGGGAACAAAAAAGCCTAAGGACCATTAACTTCAGGCTTATGTATTTTCTTGTACAGACCATATTTCCCACAACCTTTAAAACTCATGAATCATAGGTCCAATTGACTTGACATTTGTTATAGATGTGTACGATACATGTCTTTCCAAACTTTATTTAGAAGAAATGAATACATTACAAAATGGCTGAAAGGGGGGGATTCATGTAAATGTCCATATTGCCTCAATACCTATGTGTCAATAAATAAAATATCATTTTGACTGATGGTTTTTCAAACCTAACTTGCTCCAAGATTACATCACTCTGAAGAACCTTGCCAAATATAACAATGCCTGCCACAGGAGACACAGCTTATTTTTCATACAGTAACTGAACGTGGCCATTGCCAGAACTGTGAATAGCTCACTAAGATAAGACAGTGTCCTGTGAAGTATCAGGTCATAGGTTCAAATCCAGCCATAGCCATTGAGTGCGTCATGACAATGATTCTCTGTTTAGAGAGACTGTGAGCCAGTATCTAGCTACCTTGTAGTATAGCTGTATGTAGTCATAATAATAATGGTAATGTATCACTCTGAGGGGATTACGACACAAAAAGAGACAGAACAAAAAAAAAATTGTAGATAAGATCATGCGACATATGCTACATCTAGTCAGCATATTAGATTTCTTGAATCATGTGTGTAAAAGTATTTTGAACGATTGTGTGAGACTGCAAACGACACTGCGTAGTCCCATTCACGTTAGTCACTCAGCGTACTCACGCAATCACCCTTTCCAAGCATGATACTGCCTGTGGCTCAGTTTGCTAGTATGTAGCATATGTAACTCTGAGGCTGGTGGTTCATTTCTGGTTTTAGCAGTCATTTAGTATTCTGCAGGTTGAGATGTGATTTTACAATTCCTTTGTTGTTAACATCTACATTAAAAATTATTTTACAAATTTGAGGAGGAATCTGCCATTGCTGCTTTTTATTAATAGTAATTTTGTAATGTGTAAGTATATGTAATGTCACTGGTGCTATCTCAGATGTTAGTTCACAAAATGCCACCCCTCCCCCCAAAACAAGTCTATTGGTGCAAAAGAAAATCAGTCAATCTGTAGTGTCGATGAGCAATGTTAAACACAAGTGTCCCCCACAGATGCCTCTGCCACCAATGTGGAAGTGGTCAAGCCCAGTACGTCCAAGCCCATCCAGGCGGAGACCACCAAGAGTACCACCAAGACGACTGTTTCCAAGACGACCATCCAGACTCCCGCCCCCAGCTCGGCCCTGAGCGTGACCCTGCTCGGGGAACTGAACGCGCTCAGACGCAAGCTGGAGCTGGCCGAGTCAGGCCTCAGTCAGCACCTTCACGTTCCTCTGGGCGAGAACAGTGTGCAGGAGTGCTCACAGCGCATCCTCAAGTTGGAGGTATGGAACTGCAGTTGCTACTAGTTTCACTTGAAGGCATATGGCTCTTGACATTTGCTGTAAACAGAACTGCTCTGACAAGAGTGGAAAGGTTCAGTGTTGTATAACCGTTCTGTACCTGTCTAGCAACTATTTTGACGAAGGCCACTCCTTGGTTTCTATGAACAGATCACGATGTTCAAAGCTAAATATTGTTGTTGTCGTACCAGGGTATGCATGGAGACCTGGATGCTATCCGTGACGAGTACCTAAGGCTGAGAGAAAAGATCTTGAGGCAGCTGGAAGGAGCTGCAGCTGACTCGGAGCAGGCCAAGTTCCTGCGCTCCGAGCTCGAGGTCCTCAACCAGAAACTAGGAGACCTACAGGGCCTGTCATCAGCCTACCAACAGAGGTAACAACATTAGCAACCACCCTCAGGCTTTTTCCTGAATACCACTGAGAGAAAAGGAGCTGAGAAATCATTGTTGTGCTGTGCTGTGATAGAAAGACAGGTATAAATCCTACTCAATTCTATTTGTGCTTTTGGGCACAAAACATAGGGATCCACTAAGGGAACAGTGTTTTATAATGCTAATACTGCACACCTGCTTGGAGAGATTTAAGAACTGAGCAACCTTAATATTAAGAAATAATATAGTTATATAATATTATTATTATATTTTATGAATATTATAAATAACGTATCACATTACATAAGATGACTAATTATTTTTTTTTTTTTTTGGTAGATCATGGGTAGTAGTTGATATTTTATGTCAGATACCATGTTTTGGAAAGGAAAACATTGTAAACAGATGTTTTGTTGTTTAACATTTTCTTTACCCTTTGTGCTGTTGTGTTGTCCAGACTTCTTGCTCTGAGGGCCTTGCTCCAGAGTATTTTAAAGGCTGAGGATGTCATCAAGGTCCATGAGGCCCGTCTGACTGAGAAGGAGACCACCTCCCTGGACCTCAACGAGGTGGACCGCTACCGCAACACTCTGAAGGTCAGACACACACCCCTTCAGAACACACAGAGATACCATGTTTACTTAGAGGTTATTTAGGGGTTATTGTAATATTAAGGGACATTTGAGATGTGATTTTATCTATTTATGTTATCAAAGTTGTGAATCAGTGTCTTTGTGTGTGTGTATATATATATATATATATATAAGTAAGTGCTGTCAAACGATTACAATATTTAATCGCGATTAATCGCATTAATGTCATAGTTAACTCGCGATTAATCACAATTAATCGCACATTTTTATCTATTCTAAATGTCCCTGAATTCTTTTTGTCCCAATCTTTTTTCAAATGTTAATGCTCTTATCAACATAGAAAAGTGGTTCGGATTGCTTTGTGCAAATATTTTTTTTTATTGAAAACAACATTGCAATCGCCTGGCTTTGACGAGGGGGCAGAGAATTCGCATCAGCTGTGTGCTTGGCCATCAAGTGGTATTTCAGACTGGACGTGCTGCGATGATAGCTCAGTTTACAACGACAAAACACACAGATCACTGGTCTTCTCAATAGAACCATTTGGCAACTTTTTAAAAGCAAACTTTCCATTCAGAATCTTATTGGCATCCATTTCGGCATCTCGCGCTCGTCATCCACTCAAAACGTAACGTTAGCCTACTACCAGAGAATGTCTAATATCCGTAAACGGGCTCTGCTACTACTCTTTAGCCAGCTCGCACGCGTGCCTGTTGTTTTGTTTCCGGTCTAGCTAGATCCGGTGTGGTGTTGTAGTTTTTCTAACGTCGGTAGTTGTTGCAACAGCATGTGAAAAAAAACTACAAAGTTTGCTAGGCCAAAAAGAGCGTTAATCGCGCGATAAAATAATTGACGCCGTTAATTTGGGTTTGCGTTAACGCCGTTAATAACGCGTTAAACTGACAGCACTAATATATATATATATATATATATATATATATATATATATATATATATATATATCATATTGTACCTGTTCTTATTTCACTTTAGCAAATGAGGTCAGATTTGGAACAAAAGAGAGACCTTCTGACAGCGATGGACTCAGACCTGGCAAAGGCAGTGCACTGCAACACCCTGATCTCCCAGTCCTCCCACAAGTGTGACGTGGATCTGTCCAAATATTCAGAACTGGTGGGTCAGATGACGGACCGCTGGCGCCGCATCCAAACTCAGATCGACAGCAGGTACGGGTGTTTAGATCTCTGCACAGATAGGCTTACACACACACACACAGACACACACAGTAACATTGCTTGCTAACGCTTCCCCTCCTCCTCTCGCTGCTCCCCAGGGTGTGGGACCTGGAGAAGCAGGAGAAACAGCTGAGTCACTTCAAGCAGAGCAGCTCAAACCTGGACCAGTGGGTCGCCAGCGCCAAGAAGCGCCAGGACACGCTGCAGACCACCAAGTTCACCGACATCCAGGTCCTCATGGAGCACCTCAACCAGCAGAAGGTACGCTTCAGAAACATCCACTCTCTCTGTGGACCCAGACGTATTGATTTCAAGCACGTGACAAATGTCTTTCTTGTGTTTATTGGCCAGGCGCTTCACAGCGAGATTAAAGGGAAGAAGGAGAAAGTGGAGGATGTTCAGAAGGAGGCCGACACCTGTGCTGCCTCCATAAAGGTGATTAGGAGTCTTGGACTAAGTTATTGGACTGGATTTAAATATTGTGTATGATACTAGACACACACATCATATATTATACTCCTGTATATACAAACGACACAATTGTAAACATAAACATAAAAAACGTACATGCAGTACATTGTTAACATATAGCGCACGTAAAAACACAACATTTCATGTCTGTGGTACTGACTCTTTGATAGGACTATGAGCTGCAGCTGGCCTCCTACAGTGCTGGCCTCGAGACTCTCCTCAACATCCCTATCAAGAAAACCATGCTGCAGTCTCCTGCCACCGCGGTCAGAGAAGAGGTAGGGGCCATGGTGGACCTGGATAGGTCTTTACACTAGAAATGCCGCCGAATGAGATCACGACTCCAGCGGCGTCATTAATGCCCGGGAATAATGACTGCGATACCATGTTAATCCTCATTTGTTAATCCCTGCCTCTTGGCTTGATAGTTTAGCCTTTCGATAATCCCATGGACACAGTTGGCATGGATTCGCATTTCAGCCCCCTAGTGAACGTAGTATCGTGTGAAATTCTGGCTGTTTATATTGACGTACTGATTCTACCCTGACTAGGCGGCTGATCTCCAGTCTCGCTACATAGAGTTGCTGACTCGCTCCGGTGACTACTACAAGTACCTGGGAGACATGCTGAAGAACATGGAGGAACTAAAGGTAAGCGCTCGGTTTGTATGACACACCGTATTTACGTCAACTACACTACCCACGGTGTCTGCCTTAGCTGCAGAGAAGCAAATATTGACAAATTGAAGGAGTATGCAGTATAGCTCAATACAGGGAACTATTTATTTAGACTGTAGGAAAACCCTTGTGCTTTGCCAAACCTATTCTTTCTCCCCTCAGATCAGGAACACCAAGATTGAAATGCTGGAAGAAGAGCTGAGGAGACTGAAGGACGACATCCAAGACCGCACCCAGAAAAACCGCTCCCTCGAAGACTCCCTGTCCCGCTACCAGCTGGAACTGAGCCAGTCCAAAGAACAGCTCGTCTCCATGGAGGAGGTGAAGAGGACCACGGTCATGCAGGTGAACGCGGCCCGTGAGAACCTGGACAGCACCAGCAGCCAGGTGAAAGACCTCAACGACAAGCTGGCCCGCCTCACCTTCCAGCTGGACGAGGAGAAGAGGAAGAGGAGGCTGGCTGAAGAGCGCTACGGCAGCCAGCAGGAGGAGTACGAGGCGGCCGTGCGGCGGCGCCAGAAGGAGCTCGACGAGCTCAACTGGTCGAAGATTGACCTTGAGAAGGCGGTGAAGGACAAGGAACGTGAGCTGGAGAGGCTGAAGATGCAACTCGAGGAGGAGGCGGCTCGCCGGCGAGGGGCAGAGTCGGAGATCTCGAAGGTAAGAACCCAGTGCAGCCAGGAGATTAGTCAGCTCAAACAATCGCACGAGACGGAGATCCACGTGACCAAGACCACGGTGCTGAAGACCTCGGCCCAGAAGGAGGACCACGTGGCGGAGCTCAGGCTGCAGTGCGAGAGGGCGCAGGCGGAGAAGCAAGACTTGGAGGAGGAACTGAGGAGGCTGAGGCTGTCCGTCACCCAGACTGAGGAGATGAGGAGGCAGGCCGAGGAGGAAGCCCTCCAGCAGAGGTCAGCCGGGACCCAGGAGTCGAGGAGGCGCACGGAACTGGAGGTGCAGCTGCAGACAGTGGTCCATCAGAGAGGGGAGATGGAGCTCAGACTCAAGGAGGCCCTGGCGGAGGCCACCAGAAGCAACCAGGAGCAGGGCCGGACGGTCAGCCAGCTCACCATCAGCCTGGAGGAGGAGTCCAACAGGAGGAAAGCCCTGGAGGTGGAGATTGGGCGTTTGAAACAGAACCAGGCGGAGCTACAGAGCAGGCATGCCTCCACCCTGGAGATGGTCAACAAGCTGAAGGTGTCTGAGCAGGAGATCCATCTCGTCCGAGTTGAGCTGGAGAAGCAGACCAACGAGAGGACCAAGACTGAGCAGAACGCCCAAAGGCTGCATGGCCGCATCCGGGAGCTGCAGACCTTGGTGGATGGACTCCAGGTTGACGTTGAGAAGCACAAGAAGGAAACCCAGGAGGAGTTCACCCGGAGGAAGAGGATGGAGGCGGAACTCGAGAGGATGACCCAGAGCTGCCGGGAACACACCACCACCATCAACACCCTGAAGGCCAGGCAGGAGGAGGTGTCCACGTCAGGGAGGAAGTACGAGCAGGACCTCCGAGCCCTCCAGGTGGCCCTGGACAAGAGCTTGAGGGAGCACAAGACGACCACAGAGCACTTGGCTCAGGTGATGGCTGAGCTGAAGGCCCTACAGCAGCAGCTCCTCCAGGAGCAAGCCCGGCTCAGGGAGGTGAACATCCGCAACGAGAGCCTCAGCAAGACCATCGAAGACAAGAGCCGCCTGCTGAATGACAGCACCACGGAGATAGAGAAGCTGAAGAGCCTGACCCAGAACCTGACTAAGGAGAGGCTGAGACTGGAGGAGGAGCTGAGGGGAGTCAGGCAGGAGAGGGATGAGCTGAGGCTGAGCAAGGACAGTGTTGATGGGGAGAGCGCCTCACAGATTTCAGCCCTGCACATCCAGCTCCAGAGCAGCAACAAGAGAACTCTGGACCTCCAGGCTATCATCAATGACCTAACCAAGGAGAGGGAAAAGCTAAAGTCGGATGTAGACAAATTCCAAAAGCAGTCTATTGAGGTATCCAATTTGTCTGAAGGGATCAGTATCATTTCTACTAATTTTTGCATGATAAATTGGGTATAGGAAAATCATGATGAAAACAAGTTTCCTAATATTTGATCTGCAAATAATAATTGTTCACTGCGATCTACTTCTATGATCTCACTCTTGAATCACTTGATATTCAATGGTTTGCGTTGCACTTATATTAAAAGCATGCTCTTGGTTTACACATCAACCCAATTCACTAACTGCTAAACCATGACGTCAGACGACGCATCACACAATGCACACTTCTCACATAATAGGTTTCTTCTTAACCGTGTTTATTCTGCTGCCTTCTGGATAAGGGCTTTTTTGGGAAAATGCCTGAACAACTAAGATACACAAAGTGCTATCCGTAAAATGCTCTAATGGCATTCCTCAACAGTCTATGAAGTGTTGTGAAGGTGTAGCTACTTTTTGCTATGTTGCTTAACCATTGATATCGGAAAGAAAATGTCAAATGTCATAAGAGATGTTCTAAACCAAACTTCCCAACTCAAATGTATTATTATCTAATCTGTCCTTGGCCTGTTTTTCCCCAGACATCCATGATGGTGCAGGAGTCCCAGAACCACTACACTACACTGCTGCACGAGAAAGACAGCCTGCTTGCCAAACTCAAACTGCTGGAACAGGACAAGGGTCGCCATCTCCGCCTGGAAGAGGAGCTGAACCGCATCAAGCTCTCCCTGGACACAGAGCTGCGCAACAAACAACGGCTCAAGGAGGAGAACGACACCATGCGCAAGGACTTCACCTACTGGAAGAGCCAGTACGAGCTGAAGGAGGGCCAGATGAGGCAAAGCGACTCGGATAGGGAAAAGGCAGAGCGGGAGAGGAGCTCCCTGAAAAGCGAGGTGGAAAGATTGATGTTGGAGCTGAGGAGTGTGGAGGACAAATACCGCAACAGGCTGCAGAGCTCGGAGAGGGAGGTGTCGACCCTAGTCCTAAAGAGAGAGTCCCTGGAGAGGGAGCTGAAGAGGCTGCAGCAGAGGCCTGACTCCCTGAGCAGACAGACCCAGACGGACGAGAAGCTCCCCACCGTGGACCCCAGCAAGCTGGTGTTCGAAGGCGTCCGTCGCAAAGTCACAGCCCACCAGCTGTGTGACTGCGGCATCATCAGCAGAGCCACCCTGGAGCAGCTCCTGAAAGGCCAGAGGACCGTCGAGGAGGTGACCGTAGACATCCAGCTTCATCTGAAGGGCACGGGCATCATCTCGGGCATGACAGGAGGCCCCCAGGGTAAGATGTCCATCACTGAAGCCAAGACCAAGAACCTGCTGACGCCGGACAGCGCCCTCATGCTGCTAGAGGCTCAAGCTGCAACGGGACACATTATCGACCCCAAGTTCAATGAGAAGATGTCGGTGGACACGGCTTGTAGCAGAGGGGTGGTCGACACAGAAGATCGAGATGCCCTTTTGACAGCTGAAGCAGCCAGCGTAGGATTCAAGGATCCGTACACCGGCAAGCTGCTCTCTGTGGGACAGGCCCTCAAGCAGGGCCGCCTGGACAAAGAGACGGCCCTCCGTTTGCTACAGGCCCAGGAGTCTGTCGGCGGGATCCTGGACCCCGTCCTGAGTGTGTACCTGCCCAAAGATCTAGCCCTGGACCGCAACCTGATCGACGAGGACCTCTACAGGGCCCTGAACAGGAAGCCCGCTTGCTACGCAGACCCCACCTCCAAGGAAAAGATCAGCTACAGTGACCTGAGGGTGAAGTGCAGGATTGAACCAGTGTCGGGTCTGCTCCTCCTCCCTGCTTCGGAGAAGAAAATGACCGTGAAAGGCCTCCGAGGCGAGGTGTCTGTCAGAGATTTGGTCGACTCCAACCTCTTGGACGAGTCAGACTACCAGAAGCTAAGCCAAGGCCAACTCACCAGCAAGGACATCGAAGACAAACTCAAGAACTATCTGCATGGCTCCAGCTGCATCGCCGGGATCTATGACGAGGCCAACAACCGGATCATGCCCTTCTACCAGGCCATGAAGGATGGCCTGCTCCGACGAGGGACCACCCTGGAGCTCCTGGAGGCCCAGGCTGCCTCAGGCTTCATGATCGACCCAGTCAACAACCTCTATCTCACTGTGGACGAGGCCTGGAGGAGAGGCTTGGTGGGTAAAGAGTTCAAGGACAAGCTGCTGTCAGCCGAGAGGGCCGTAGTGGGATACCGAGATCCGGCCACAGAGAAGACCGTCTCTCTCTTCCAGGCCATTGAGAAGGAACTGATCGAGAAAGGCCACGGCATCCGCCTGCTGGAGGCCCAGATAGCCAGTGGTGGCATCATTGACCCCAAAGAGAACCACCGCATCGACGTGGAGGTGGCATACCGGAGGGGCTACTTTGACAAAGAGATGAACGATATCCTCACCTACGAGGGGGACGACACCAAAGGCTTCTTTGACCCCAACACCCACGAGAACCTGACCTATCTTCAGCTGAAGGACAGGTGTATCAAAGACCCCGAAACGGGTCTCGTGCTCCTGCCTCTGAAAGACAAGAAGAATCCCCAGCCCCCCAAGGAGAACAGCCAGACCAACATCCTGCGGAAAAGACGGGTGGTCATTGTTGACCCTGACACTGGGAGAGAGATGACGGTGCGGGAGGCCTACCACAAGGAGCTCATCGACTATGACACCTTCCTGGACCTGTCCGAGCAGGAATGCGAGTGGGAGGAGATCACCATCAAGGAGTCGGACGGCTCCGAGCGTCTCGTTGTGGTCGACAGGAAAACCGGCACTCAGTACGACATCCAGAAGTCCCTGGATCAAGGGATCATCAGCCAGAGGTCTCTGGACCAGTACCGGGCCGGCACCCTGACCCTCCCCCAGTTTGCTGACATGATCACCAGCCGAACCAGCAGCACTGAGCTGTCAATCACGGCCAGCAATGCGGAGGACGTGGAGACATGCGGTACCCCCTCCCAGGCCTCCCCCTCCTCTCCCACGGTCCGCAAACGCTTCAATAGCATCTCCATCACCCTCTCCCCGGCAGAGATGTTTGACGACCATAGCCCCGTGGCGGCCATCTTTGACACAGAGACCCTGGAGAAGATCACCATCAGCGAGGCGTTGCGGAGGGGTTTAGTGGACGCCATTACTGCCCAGAGGCTGCTGGAGGCCCAGGCATGCACAGGAGGCATTGTCAACCCTGCCAACGGCCAGAGGCTCCCCCTGCAGGATGCTGTGCACCAGGGTATCATAGATGACGACATGGCCTCCAAGCTAAAGCCTGCCCAGAAAGCCTTTACAGGCTTTGAAGACGTGAAGACCAAGAGGAAGATGTCAGCTGCCGAAGCTATGAAAGAGAAGTGGCTGCCTTACGAAGCTGGCCAGAGGTTCCTGGAGTTCCAGTACCTGACAGGGGGGCTGCTGGAGCCTGCCACCGGGAAGCGGGTATCGATTGAGGAAGTCATCCGCAGGGGCTGGCTGGATGGCAGAGGGGCGCAGAAGCTCCAGGACACCAGGAACCACATCAAGAATCTGACCTGCCCCAAGACCAAGCTGAAAATCTCTTACAAGGAGGCCATGGACAGCTGCATGGTGGAAGAAAACAATGAGATGAAGATGCTCCAGGCATCCTCCATGTCCACCAAGGGCATCAGCAGCCCTTACAACGTGTCCAACCCAGGCTCTCGCTCTGGATCCCGGGCCGGATCACGAGTGGGCTCCAGGACGGGCTCCCGCAGAGGCAGTGTAGACTACTCCTCGGTTAGCTACAGCTTCACCACGAGTAGCTCGTCCTTCAGCAACAACTCCCTCTCCTAATGCAAAGGAGTGGATCGGAGGGCCAGAAGACCTTAGATGATCTTGAATGTTTTTACTTGTTTTCTTTAGTTGCTGTTTCTTTAAGTATATTGGTTAGGGAAGGATACATATCGCAATATATTACTTTATAAAGGAGTTTGATAGACGTTTAACAGATCTAGGGCATTTTATGGGATTTTGTTATTGTTTTTAATTGGCAAATATATAATTTTGTGTTTAGTAAATCTTCCACTTTTATATCTTATATGCTTCATTTAAAGTCATGCTTATGCAAGATAAAGACTATAAATCTAGAAATAAGTAACTTTACGGTTTATAATAGTTAATCTGATTTACATTTAGCTGATTTACTTGCTGTGGAAGTCGACTGTGTTTTTTCCTTTCCCTTTGTGTCTTTCTTTTGAATTTGTCAATAATGTTAACATGACATACATTGCATGGTTCTCAATTGAAGAAAAAAAAAAGCAGTAGAATGAGTTGAATGTTTCAACATTTATAAAATGAAGTAAAATGTTTTATTCTCATGATCAAACAGAATATTATCATATAGTGCTAAATGAAAATAAATTAATGTATTGGCTATAACATTCTGGTGGTTTAATATGTCCTGGCACCTTCACATTTATAATAAAAATGTGAGGCATTGCAGCTGTAACAGGAACATGTAATATCAGTTTTCAACCATAGATGGTGCTAAGAGCCATCCATTGTCTAAAGTAAAGTTGTAACAGCTATGTTTCCATGGCTAGTAGTTTGTAGTTTGAGAACCTAATGCCTCATGTAAGGTAATTATTGAACTGGGACAGATCACTTTGCCCATTTATATGCAGCCCCAACAAATATGAATGCTTTCTGCAGTCCCGAAAGCATTGATATTTGTTATGTGGCACATTCAATCTATATTGTTAAATACCACTTGTGAGACTTCAAGACATAGGACACAGGAATGCAACTTTGTAAAGGTTGAGACAGATAGCTTTCTGAACAACGGCAGTCTTTGGAAAGAGTCAATCATTAAGCAGGTCACTGCTTCAGCAATCAAGGTCCACAACTCACAAATTGACATTATGTAACCCAAGTTTCACTGTTGACGGCAGCCACACAAGTGATCTCAGAATGCCAGAGGTCATTGGTAATCAATGCATAATTGCACCACCACACAATAGAAGGTACAGTGTCTGTATAAAAACAGTCAGCAACACTATCTAGGGAACATCTACAAATGTACAAGTTCAATATGGAACTTGGGTTTAAGTATGTAGTCTCTCATCTCATAAACACATATATTCCTCCTGTCCTGATTGCTTTCTGAAACTCTCAAAGTCCTATTTAAAGACCAAACAACATTTATAGTCCATTAGTTCTGGATTATTCAACTAAGTGAGAGGATTTTTATTCTTTGTCATCTTCTCTCAAATGAGGGAGTGGAACACTCTTAAGAACCCCCCTTCTCCTTCCACCGCCCACCCATCCCCCCTGCCTGACTCCCTCTGTGTGAGCGAGTGTGTGGGTCTAGAAGTGGCCAAAATCGAGGCAGACCTGAAGAAGGCGCAACTGTGAGAGAGAGCGCGAGAGAAGAGGGAGGAGGGGGAGGGGGGAGGGATCAGAAGAGGCAGACCCAGAGGCACAGTGGGAGGACTGTCCCTGCTAGGACTTGTGGTGGCTGCAGCGGCCGCCTCTTCCTCGACAGGAGGAAGTGTGTGGGTTGGGGGTTGAGCAGGGGCAGGGGCAGGAGCAGTCCAGGAACATCGGCAGCACTTCCATTTGAACACGAGACCGAGAGAGAGACAGAGACCAGAGGGGGCAGCTGAGACAAAGTGAGCTCTTTGACTTGCCTGTGATCAGCCTGCAAGCGCATTCCAGCAGAGGAAAATGATTCTCTCAGCCTCCGCCAAGCCTGTGTGACGGGGCCAAGCGCTCTTCCCCCGGATCCTAAACTCACTCACAAAAGGATCCCAAAGGCAGAGAAAGGAGAGTTAAAGTGCCCCGTTTTCAGCTTGTTAAGGTAAGCCTTTGTGTTGTGAACTCTGTTGTTGTCCTTCAGTTGCAGAGGGGAAGTTGTTCCGTGGGTCTGGTTGGGACTTCAAAGAGGGATCCCAGTTTGATGCAGTCTCCTGGAGTTAGCAGTCGTAACTCTTTCTAGCCGGTGGATTGAGCACATTGCATTTCAGCTGCATAAATGATTCAAACTGCAAAAAAGGGACATTGCTTGGTCCTTATTTACTTTGGCTCCATGCCCTGCAAAAGGAGGAAAGGGGGGGGGGGGGGGGGTATGTGTGTGTCAGAAAGGGAAATACTTGCAGAGCCTAGTGTAGACATAAGGGGACCATTGAAACCCAACAAGCGGCAAGATTGTGATTTCTTGTTCATGAAAATCCACAATCTCCCCATAGAGACGCTTCTCCCAAAGAGAATTTCAACACTGTGAAAGTTCCACTTGTTGAATTGGCGTTTGCTATGGTTGAGGGACTCCATGCTGTTGTGGGCTTTGCTGTGCTGGAGACCTTTCTAATGGGAAACATATGGAGCCATTCCAGAGGAAGTGTCTAGTCCTCGCATAGGTTCGTCGATTTTAGCTTGACTAGAAAAGGCTGCCAATGGAAGGAAGGTAAGAAAACGATAGAGAAACAGAGAAAGAGTCTCTCTTTGAGTCACAGCTGCTGTGTGGTATTCACGGCCTGAGGGGCTGTAGTTCTCTGGCAGCCATTGTTGATGACATGTCCAAGTCCTTCTTACCTCACTCAGGCTACACCCTCCCTTACCTGTCTCTGGCCATCCGTGTCTTTCCTTCACATCTGAAAGCACACTCAGCCAACCAAACACGCTTTTACAATCCTTTTTCCGTGTCCACTCATAACACCAGTTGAACAGGAGGGTGAACGTGCATCGACCACACTGTGTGTTTTTGTGAAGTTTGAGTTGTTTTCTTGAAATCGGCTTTCCTGGTAACTCGGTGAAAACAAGATGTTTGCTTTCTCAAGCGCCACGGAAACAGAACAAGAATCCCTTTCTTTGACCCCTCTCCGTCTCTGATAACCAGAAGGTTGTTACAAAGAACAAGTACGTGGTAAGTTCCGGATGAATGGGAAAACCTAGATAAAGTGGTTCAGACAGGTGGGTTGGCACAGAGATGGGTTTGGCTGTACTGTGTGTACAGAGTGTGCAAAACACACTGACCCACCCACACCAGGGCCGTCTGACACCGAGCACGGTGGGGGTTGGGGGGGGGGGGGGGTTGGGGGGGGCATCACGCTTTGTCACAGCAACCCAGCCGTCAGCCACCCAGCCAACATGTGTAAGCCATTAAACAGTGAAGGGGGGAGAGAGAGAGAAACCGAGTGAATGCGAGTGAGGAAGAAAGAGAGAGCGGGAGCGTAATCCATTTTGGAACGCATTCCTCTATGACCTTGGGATAGAAGACGATAATTAGGGAGTTCTTTAGGAGCCTGGTGGGTGCCCGGATTCACCAGGCCCTGGGCTCTCCGTTTTTATATTCCCTTCAAAATATCTTGTGAAAACGAGAGACAAATACACGTTTGTGTTCCAAAATGACTAAATAAACAAGCTATAAATACCTCCCTCCTCCCTCCCGTGGCTTCCTTCAACAGATTCCACCGTTTTGTTTATTTCAGTTTTTCAGCATTGAATGGGCGTCAAAGCCACAGCGTAAATGCACAGAGGCCTGGACAGGAAACAGCCAGAACAAACTGTGGCCTCCCACCTCACTCTCTCTTTCTCTCACTCGCTCTCTTTTGACAGGCTCAGGCTGTTGGGTCACTGGAGATGATAGCCCAGCGCTTTTTATTCCTGTCAGGTAGAAAGGCAAGGCGCTGGCAAATAGGATTTCAGAGTTATTAGATGGCACCCACATCTGAATACTAAATATCTGTATTAGGCCATAGTCTCTGTCAGACATTGCAAGGCATTCAGGGAAATTGAAGAATGAAAGTAGTGGACAGTACAGTACATAGTAGTTCCCTGTGTCTGTTCAATTGGAGATACCAAATATTTACAAAGATCTCACGAGAAACACTCAAACCCGACCCCCTCATCCCCCCCCCCCACCCGCATCCCCCATAGAAACATCACATCCTCATTTGAGCTCTGGAACCAAAGAGAGTTCTACAAATAGAAGTGAAAATGGTGCTGGCTTTGTTTTGAAAAACATTCCAACCCATCCATCTGGTCATAAGCAGCTGGACTTCCTGAAGGCTTTACGGCACTTTAGGTGTCGCTGAGGGTTGAAGACAAACAGTTCAGAGATCATTAATCTAGCCCAGCACAGGGACTTCCAGAGAAACGGTGTGCACCTCTCTGTGCGGCTGTTATTTTATTTCGCTCCAGTAGAAAGGAAAATGTGTCATGCTGATATGGCCTTGCTTTGGTTCAACTAGTTATTCAGGCCTGAATGTGTCAGAACTGGGGTTTTGGCGCTTCCGGAATAAGACAATACTGAAACTTTCGATTTCTGAGTGTGGCTTCCACCAATGGAGATCTTTAAGCTCTGCTTTCTGCCATAGCAATATACTCTGGCTTTATCTGACCATGATGAATATTCAACAGGCGCTAAAATGGCCACCTCCACCACAAGCTGTCGATCACTGTGGGGCACCATTTGGAACGCTTTAAAGTTTGACATTTGACATGGCGTAAGTGCTGATTGCTTTCATATGTGTGCCAACCTGAACAAATATTGAAAGACATGGAACTTGCATTTAATAGAACCCTTTTCATGATTAAAGATATGTTTGCCAGTCCCTGATTGACACATTGATCTCTGAGTCTGAAGCTTGTACTTTGCTCACTGCATTCCAACTCAGCTGGATCCATCGATTGATCTATTGGTCCTCTGACACCAATGAATAAGACACGTCTGGTAACAGATTTTTTCATTTTAATTTCTGGTCAGGAGAACCAGGATGTATGAAGGATTTTACACCAAATGACGACATTAGTCTTATTACAATTTAGACATGCGATGTCCAGCTGCAGCAGGCAGCCCTGTGCCTCCCAGTCAGAGTCTGGGTCCTCATTGTGTGGTTTCAGGCTGTCTTTAAGAGATAAAGTTCTTCTCTCACCTTAAGCTTCTTCATACGTTATTAATTTTACTAATGAAAGGAACGTTGTCTTTTCACCATAGGTTCCCCTATCCTTCATCTTCAAACTCTCATGAAACGATCAAGTGCCAAAACATCATAAATCACGTGCCAAACGTCTTCATCTCCATCACCACAGCGTGCTGTGCTGTGGAAAATGTAGCCCAAATAACCCTAGGACGTGTAGCAACCAGTTGAACGACGCATAAACAAAACTTAGTGTAATTGGCAACTCCGCTGCTGTGGCACAGTCCTGGGTTGCTATGACTTTATAACCCGTGACGGACCAGTATCCAGAGATGTTGAGCACTCGTTGCCACCGCAATGTGCTTTGGAATGAAAACAGGCATGATGTCATCGTTCACATGATTCGGCTGGGCCTCGGCGTCTGGGACCAGTAGTTCATTCTACATGCTGGATGTGTTATTGGTTCCAGTTCTGCTCTTACCAACAACAGTCTATGTGCTTTCATTACCTCACTGTCAGTGGAATGGAAGGTTCAAGACACAATCCACCAGGTAAGGGGAGTGGTCACCTGTAGAAAACAAGGCTTTGTTCCAACAATATTGAATAGCTACCTATCTTCACAACCTTTCCTGGTTATCAGACCAAAACAATTAGCCTTACACCGTGCAGCCTTTTTGGATATGTCCATTGCTCTTAGGACCCTCTCAACCAGGAGGACCTTTCCTACCTGTGGGGAATGAAGCAGAGCTGGGGGATTGAGACACACCCTAATCCCCCAGGATCCAGACCCACTGAGCCTGTCTCTGCTTGTCTTTCCTGGATCTGGCAACCCTGTCTCTCCGACACCTCTACCTACCCCTAGCTCTTCTCCCCTGGGTGGGCTCCGGCTTAGAGATCCTTGGCACTGCTTGTTGGATTGGCTTTGTGGACCAACGCCATGCCCCAAACCAGGAACAAAAGCACTCAGTGCAAATTAAAGACCAATTATCCAGAGTGCGTGCTGGGGCATGTAGTTCCAGTTTGCTTGAGTGATGAGAGGCAGACTGGAGCTAGAAAGGACCTGCTGCAGCATAGCATATGTCTTGATAATTTATCTGAATGAGGCTGTGGACTGTGAAAAGGGTTCATTGGATCAGTGTATCCATTCAGACAAAGAATGCTAGAGATAGATAGAGAACCTATTCTCACATCCAATCAGTTCTCCAAGAAGTTTTGCACTGAAGCCAACCAAACACAACCAAATCTGAAACCATAACGTTTCAAAGGTTTCATTAACATTCCCTGACACCTCAGGGTCATTCGGAGGTTAAGGGTTGGTTTTGTGCCATACCTCTCCTTTTCTGGCACAAAGCTTTCACACTATCTAAAACCCCAACGAGACAGGTCTCCACCACAGAACACACAAGCCCCAAGTGTTGTTGGCCGACATGTTCATTAATTTCTCATTAGTCAACAGTTTTTCCCCTCCAGTTCTCAGGAGAAATAAACTCCACCATTAGTCGCACCATTCCCTTGTGACTGCCCCCCACACACACTACACACACTATGTCTCTCTCTCTCTCTCTCTCACACACACACACACACACACACTGACACACACAGAAAACAACACACACACACACACACACTCTCGTGCACAGCCGATTACCCCCCAGTCTGTTTCCCCTGGTGATGACCCCTTCACACACACACACACACAGCCCCCTTTCATTCCGCACTGAAGGCTGGTTTAAGCCCTGTGTGGACGGCCCCTGCTTTATGGCCCCTCTCTGGAGCCCTTCAAAGTGTTTGACTTTAGCCTGCAGTCACTTCAGACTTAATTAACACATGCATTCTCCAGTCTGGACCAGCCAGGTTTTTTTTTAACAGTTAATCACAACAAATAATCAGGTGACAGGGAGCTGGAAGCAACTGAGTCAAATTGCTAGTTTCACTGCCTTTGCTACAATATATGTGTCTGTGTGTGTGTGTGCTGGACAGAGAGAAAGACATTTTTACTCCCGTGAAATGATTTAGTTTTATCCTGTATTGTTTTAACAATCAGGTCCAAATCGACTTGATGCTGGTCAAAATGAGTGATCGCACATTCCAGTTTCTGGAGTGGATTCTCTTGATGGGTAGCCAGCAGTCCTGATCCATTTTCCTGTTCTCTGACTGAGAGTAGAGACAGAGCTGCTCTGCAGCAGAGCAGCAGAGCAGCAGAGCAGCAGAGCAGCAGAGCAGCAGAGCAGCAGAGCAGCAGAGCAGCAGAGCAGTGATGGATGGATAAGAGAAGTGTGAATGTGGATTTGTGCAATGTTCTGCGTGCGTGTGTGTGTGCGTTGGTGTGGGAAAGTCTCTCGTGTGTGTGTGTTTGTAGTGGTTGAAAGTGTGTGTATCAGGAAAATCTCAGCTACACAGGAAGTTCATTGCCATGAGGTCACAGCAAGACGCCATCTTTCAGGGATTTACAGCACACTGCAGACAACTGGTTCCAACCGGATTTCTTTTGCAATTGTATTTGTTTTGTTTCCTCTGTCTTTTCTGACAGTCTGACAGTCTGTGTGGATTATGCCCCGCAATGTGGACAGTGTTGTTTCGACATTTCCTCTTTAAGTGAATCGAGTAGTTATGACAATTTCACATAAAGTCTTCCTCACAGTTATTTGATGATAACATACAGTAGCCTTCAACAGAAAATTACATGACAATACTATGTAACCCCCATGTGGACAGTAGGATGATGGACTGTGGAAACGAAAAGGTTTCTTTAACATACCCCCTGTTGGGATTGGGGTCATGCTCCAATAGGCGACAGTGTAGGGTGGTGGAGAGGGGGGTTGTTAGACACAATGACTGACTCCAAGGACTTTGTCCATCAAATATTGACAGGAGTGACATGACTAGCATACTGTGAGTGTAGCGAAAAATCAACCGGCTCCTGAAGCATTTCAACAGTTTGTGTGTGTGTGTTCAGACAGCACGACCCAGCCTGAAGAATGGAGGAGGGATACGAACTGGACCTGACTTACGTGACGGAGCGCATCATCGCCGTGTCCTTCCCCCGGGCTTGTTCTGAGGAGATCTACTTACACAACCTGAAGGATGTCACTCGGATGTTAAAGTCCAAACACTCCGATAACTACCTGGTCAGTATTAATCCTACATGATGCAAAATTGTCAACATAAATGTCATCCGTTATTCAATGTTAAAACGTACGTTTTTGATTCCTTCCTCTAGATTATCAACCTGTCCGAAAAGAGACATGATCTCTCAAAAATGAACCCCAAGGTATTTGATACTCAAGAATAACTGTGCCACTCCATAAAAACAAATGTAAGACTTCCTGTACGCGGCGCAGAGAAGGCTGTAGTCACACAGCAATTCATTGCCTTGACTGTGGCAAGTTGTGATGTTTTCTGAGGTCCTTCACAACCTTATCAGTGGATAGTCTGGAATTAGTTGAGCCACTGTCATATCTGGAGATGCTGAGGTTTACTGAGAAGACAGTATAGACATGGCTGTATATACACATCGCTACAAAGTGTGTGTGGGTTTATTTAAGTGTTGAGAGGGTAACATACATGTCAGTGCCCATTTCACTTTAGGAAAAAAGATGTCACACATATCACACTGTTTATCATAGAGTCTAAACGTGTGTGCTTGGGGGGGGGGGGGTGTTTGCAGACACTGGACACGGGCTGGCCTGACCTACATGCCCCTCCGCTGGACAAGATCTGCACCATTTGCAAGGCCATGGAGAGCTGGCTGAATGCTGACCCCCTACATGTGGTGGTCATCCACTGCAGGGTGAGACAGTGTTGGAAATATTTGAGCAAGTTGTCATACAGGCTGAAAAGAATACTGCTGTGCAAGTCATCTTTGCACCCAAATGTGCTCGATCAGAAGCGGAACACCCAAGGAATGTTCCTCTTTGTCTGAACTTCAAGCCTTGCTTAAATATGCTGGTTGTCTGATCTTTGCGGTGCATGTTTGAGGAGCAGGTGTCAAAAAGTGTTGCAGACAAAGCATGACACTTTTCACAAGCTTTAGACTGACTTACTGACATTCAAAGGTGATAGACTTCGCCTCCACATGGGGGAGACGAAAGTCTTGCCTGCATCCAGTAAGTTTGTTCAGAACATGTACAAAAGGACTACCTTTTACTGTGACGTTTCGGACAACTCTGAACCAAGTCAGACTTTGTTTCCTTGCTGGCAAGGAATAAAACGATTGAACTTTCCTTCAACCCGACAACTCTGTGCATTTCTTGATGAAGAGATTTACCTAACAGACAGCCACTCTCTCCTGTGATGCTGGATCACAGAGCACACATAGAAAATGCGTCTAGGAATGGTAGCATTAGCTAATATTGAGGTCATGCTCCATGTTTCTGTCCCAGTCAGATTGTTCTGGACTGGGCATCAATCCATGTTCATGGCTCACTGGCCTTCTTGTTCTCTTTGTGTTCCAGGGGGGAAAAGGCCGGATCGGTGTTGTCATCTCATCTTTTGTCCATTTCACTGATATCTCAGCCAGGTACGTTTTGGGCCAGTCGATGCATATCTGTGTTGTGGGATGTTGGTGGTGTCAGAGCTCGCCAGCATCGGTGCTGCAGACATAACACCAGAGGCTACTCTTCTGTCTCAACCACTGCTGTGTCACTTAGTCTTTTCATTCCAACGTCCCAATGAGTCAGAAAGTGAGTCAAAGGATAGCCATCACGTGTGGATTTCAAAAGACGAACCACACATTTGTCCGTCATGAATCATCTAGAACTGAATTACAGGAACTAGTATGCAAGGGCCCCGACTGCCGACAAACGGTCATGGTCACTTTTCTCTGTAGATACTGATCTTAACTGGATGTATTTATCCCAATCGGACATGAAAGACCCCAGATGTTTGGACACTGCTCCTCAGAGAGATTCCGAGCAGCTGCAACTCTCCTAATCTCCACAGCTAAGACCAGCGGCAAATATTTCGGACACATTCGGAGGGAAAGTGGCCGAGGCTAGGTGCTGTGCATTTGGACCTGGCCTTAATGAGCTTATGGAGATCCTGCACACAGACCCTGTGATGGGAGCACACATCAGCCAAGACAGGATAAACGGCCTTCCCCCCCCCTGCTGTTCCTCCCCTACTGTGGGAGACCAAACACACAGGAGCAGAGGGCAGGCCAGCCAGCCAGCCAGCCAGCCAGCCAGCCAGCCGGGGAGAAATGGAGGGAGAGGCCACAGGAGAAAGGGCACTGAGGGAAGCCAGATGGAGGACAGAGACGTGGAAAGCAAAAGTGAGGCGATCGGAAAGGGAGGAAGAGAGAGAGAAAGTGTGTGTGCGCGCACGTGAGCGCGAGAGATAAAGAGAGAGGGAGAGAGAGAGAGAGAGAGAGAGAGAGATGAAGACAGAGAGGGAGAGATCTCCTGTGTCTGTTGGTTTTGGTCCTGTTGGAATAGCAGTGGCATGAACACCCTCTGGTCTCTCTTTCTCCTCCTCTCCCCCTCTGTGTTTGGATAGGGATGGTATTGTCTTCCTCTCTGCTGGAATCCCTTGTCTCTCTAGTTACTTTCCCCCTCGTGCGCTCTGTGTGTGTGTGTGTGTGTGTGTGTGTGTGTGTCTGCGTGCTGTTGTATGGGTCAACTTCTATCCTTTCAATGCCCAGATGTGCATTTACATTTTACAAGTCTTTTAGCAGATGCCTGAATCCAGTTGTTGTGGCGTGTGTTTTGAGACCAAGCGTGTTTTCCCCCACAGTGCGGACCAGGCCCTGGATCGCTTCGCCATGAGGAAATACTACGACGACAAGGTGTCAGCGTTGATGACCCCCTCGCAAAAAAGGTCAGCCAATCAGCCAGGACGCAGCCAGCTTCCCTCTGTGTTCACACACCCACCGAAAAATGAGCCATTCCTTCCTCGACCCCATCCACGCTGTCTGTCCCCCCCACCTCACCCCAACCCAACCCCATTTTACCCCCCACTCGACCCCACCACCTCCACCCTGGCCCAGCCCCCAGACCCAGCTCCCAGGGCCCACCTGAACCAATACAGCAGCCATTGCGTGCCTCTGTGTTGTTTGTCAATTTCCATAGAGAAGGGAGCCAGTGATAGTCTTGCCATTGTTGCTAATAACAGCAGAATGGGATCCCATGGTGAAACCTTATCCTCCTGCGTCACACTGAATCACCGTGACTCACTCTGTTGCCCCCCTCCCCGCACGCACACCGACGCACACAAACACATTCAAAGAACACAGACCGGCTGACTTGCAACACGTGGACACCTAGTCAAGGCTGTTAGGCAAGGTGACCTCGTTTGAGAACCTGTGGAGCAATGCAACTCTATAAGGTGAAGGTAGAGCTCAACTGTGGATCTGTTCATTTATGTGAGGAAAGTTCTCCTCTGTTTTCTCTGTTCTCAGGTACGTATGGATCCTCAACAGTCTTCTGAGTGGATCCATGAAGATCAACGCCTCCCCCTTGTTCCTGCATTGTATCGTTCTTCATGGGATTCCCAACTTTGACGCTTCTGGAGGTACCTCAGACAGCCACGGATGTCTTCATTGTTTGAGTGGATCTGATCATGCACTGATGAATCACTGGTGGAGCTCTAAGGAGCTGAAAGAAGAAGAGCTTAGAAAAAGCTCACAAAAAATAGTAGCAATAAAGACCCCAAAGACCAATCTAGAATGCAATATATGGCTCAGCTTGCAGCATATAAAACACACACACACAAAAAAAACTTTTCACTGAAAAGAACTGCTTTATGGTCTTACAGTAAACCCAAAGGAACCCACACCCATGTTTCCACATAAACTATAGTTTTTTCACAAGTCTTACTGAGACAACAAAGACTATCCTCGGATGGAATCACAAGCTTTGGCTAGAACACAACAAATCCTAAAAGTACAGTAAAGAAGAGTACAGTATGTTTCACATAAGAGCCCCACAGATAGTACTAGGTGACCAGGTGAACATAAGAGGTTAGATTTTATAGCTTCCCAAAAAAATATAGCATTTGATACAACTATTCAAACGAGGGAATATATTTGATGATTGATATCTTTCTGTCCTTTTTCCAGTTTGTCGGCCATATTTAAAAGTTTACCAAGGGATGCAAGCGGTTTACTCCTCAGGGGTCTAGTAAGTAATTCTGAACAAGTTCAAAGCTAACAATAAGTATTTCTTTAGAAGTTTTTATGTCATTACTTTGGTTCTTCTCTCCCTTGTGCCTTTTGGCTGCTGTTGTATATATGGTTTGTCTATGAATATCTGTCATTAATAATTGTGTGTCTGTCCCTCTGATACACAGTCACATTGGTCCAGGACACAAAGACAGGATATGTATCAATCTGGAGCCTGCGCAGCTGCTGAAAGGAGACATCATGGTAGTATTCACAATCCTTGGATTCAGACAGCTTGATGAAATGTTCCAGCTGTGTGACTGAATATGTTGTCTGTCAGACTTTAGGACAATGAACCAGAGTATAAAAGCACAGTGAACAGAATGACGGAACATCCTCTTGTTTCCCCTTAGGTGAAATGCTACAACAAGAGCGAGGTCACCTCAGAACGTGAGGTCATCTTCAGACTCCAGTTCCACACGGGAGCCGTGCAGGGCTTCAACCTCATGTTTGAGAAGGAGGACATGGAGAACGCTAGCAAAGGTAGAGACATTCCTTAACTGGAACACCAGGAATACGACCGAACAGGCCTGTGTTTTGCATAGGCACGTTGCCATTAGCATTAGCGTCAATGCTGTATAATGCAGCATTCAAGGCTGTAGGACTTCCTTTAGGCTTGGTAACTACAGATGGCCTTATTGAAACACATGGCCTGTTTTCCATCAGGGGTAATACGTGGGGGTTAAGAGGGACTATCCTGGTCACAAGTGGCGTCATTCATCCATTTCATGGACGGTTAT